>NW_024527266.1:4765576-5108385 GCF_017590135.1 Pyrgilauda ruficollis
GTGTGGATATCTCCATGGGGTGGACATGGGTCTCTGCTTGTCCTGTACCCTCCATCACCAGTGGGTTTTCTTTTCCAAGGCACAGCTGGTGGGTCAGGTGCCTTCCTTTGTTTTGGGTGGTCTGGGGCAGGGGTCCATCTCTTGGCTGTGGCACCACCACCACCACCTCTCCTTTCCTCTCCTGCAGCATCGAGGGAGAGTATGTCCCAGTGGAGGGGGACGAGGTGACGTACAAGGTCTGCCCCATCCCTCCCAAGAACCAGAAGTTCCAGGCAGTGGAGGTGGTCCTCACCAACCTGGCGCCCCACACGAAGCACGAGACATGGTCTGGCCAGATCATCGGCTCCTAGGCGCCCAGGGGGGCCGCCAGCCACTCAGCCCCATGGAGCAAGCCTGCCCAGCCGCTCGCAAGGGGTGTGGGGGGAGCCGAGGCGGCGGCGGGGCCGGGGCTGCCCCCAAACATGCAGGCGTTTGCGTTCAGTGTCTTTTATAAGGTTACGGTTTCCTTTCTCTGTGTGTGTTTGTAAGTGTCTGTCGAGGGGGACGGGGGAAGTGGAGCCCTCCCTGACTGTCCCCCAGCTCCAGGGGCAGCACCGAGCCCCATGTTCCATTCCTTGCCCCTGAGGCCATGGGGAATAGAGGAACCAGTCCTAGCCCCAGCCCTCCAGCTCTACTGGGCTGAAGCAGGTGCTGAGAGCAGGAGGGGGTGGGGAGAGGCTGGGTGGCTCGGCTCACCCTCCTGAACTCCACTCTGGCAAGATGGGCACCCCACTCAGTCCACAGTGGGACAGCAGCAGTGGGCATGCCCTGGTGCAGGGACAAAACAGGGTGGTGTGAGGTGGCATATCACTGTGCGGGGTCTGGGGGCTGAGACCCATCCCCATCGCTGGCAGCTCACAGCACCCACCTGAGCCACATCCCTCCATCACAAGATCTCAGGTCAGCTGTGCCACGGGGAGGTGACTGGCTTACAGAAAGCAAAAATTTGGTTTTAAGAGGCAGACAGCTGCTGGCAGGGCACCCGGGGCATTCGGTGCTGCTGTGCCTGGGGTGCTGCACCTGGGCACGGGGCACTTGGCACCTCTGTGCTCCCCACTGCTGCTGGGCAGTAATGCACTTTTCTTGGCTCAGTGCTGATACGGTTTTGGGGAGACAGACACTTTCTCCTCCTTCTCTTGCCCTCCAGCCCCCTGGGGACCCCCTTCCCACGTATGTGTGTGTGTGTGCATGTCTGTAGCTTGCTGGGGCGGTGAGGGGCTGAGGGTCTGAGCAGCCTCGGCCATGGGGCGAGCACAGCCACCTCCTCCCCAGCCCCTCGGTGTAGGCAGGGTCTTGTATACAAAGCACAAACTTTGGTTTTGGTCTTTTCTGCCATACCCTGGCCAGGTGGGCTCCCACAGCCCCAGGGAGCAACGGGGCAGAGGGCACTGGGACACGGACAACATGCACTGGGCTGGTCTTGAGCTCACCCCAGGGAAACAATGCCGATGCTCCAGGAATTACCAGCATCTTAAGGGGTTCACAGCAGGCTGGGGACAGTGGGGTGCCAGCAGGTCCTCCCCAGCAGGGCAGGAGGGGACAGGCAGCTCCGTGGAGCTGCTGGCACTGCTGGTGCTCAGCATGGATGGAGCAGGGTGTTTGCCACCTTTTTTGCTGCTGCTGTTGGCGACAGGGCTAAGTGGGGAAGAGGAGCAGAGCAAGGCTGGTGCCACGCAGGACAGCTGGGCCCTGCGGATTCAGGAGGACCACGCTGGTGTGGGGATTGCCCCAGGACCCTCCGGCCCATCTCACTGCCAACCCAAAGCCTGGCTCTCCCAGAGGCTGTGGCAACGGTGGCTCAGGCTCCAGGCATCCCCAGGACATGCAGTCAGCTTGGCCAAGGCAAACTGTTGGATTTTTTTTTTTTTAAATAAACTAAAACCCTAGACTTGTTGGTGTTTTTACAACTCTGGTGTGGTTCCCGCCTGTCTGACCATGTGTCAACCTTTGTAACATTGGCAATAAACCATTAAAAGTGACTTTCCCATGAGCCCTGCCCATCCTGGCTCTTTGTCCTGTGTGCATGTGTCACAGTGACTCTATTAGGTAAAGCACCTGGAGCACCCAGGAGTTTATCCAGACATCAGAAAGGACTCACCCACAGTATGTCACCGAGGGGGCTGGAGATGCTCCACACTGTGGGCCTGGGACAGGAGGCTGCTGCTCACCTGTGGTGACCAGGAGTGGGGCTGGTCCCCCATTGCTGTGGGGACTGTGAAGTGTGTCCTGCCTGTTGTCTGGCTGCCCTTCACCCAGCACAGCCCAGCACAAAGCACACACTGCATCCAGCTGCTGCGTGTTGTGGCTTTAATAGGATTGATTTTAATTTTTTAATATACACATCTATGTATTTAAATATATTTCTCATTTAACAGTTTCATCAGCCAGACAGGAGCTGCCCATCTCACACTGATACGGATCCAAACAGCAGGACAGTCCCAGGTAGGGCCTGCCACGTCTGCTTGCTCACACCCATGGGGAGAAACCCCAGTGATGCTGTGGGCACCCACCACGAGAGGAGCATCATGGCAAAGGGGCCTCAGGGACAGGCATGAAATGCCTTTCACTTCAAAGGTGCACGTCACCTCAGCCCCCAAGGCCACCACGGTGCCCCACGCCATCAGGGCCAGACCCTGCTCTTCACTCATCACTAAGCTCATCAGAAGTCCTGCTGGCTATGAACAGACTCACAGGAAAAATAAACTCCCCAAGACTCACACATATCCTGATCCACAGTGAAACAGAGAGGAAGGAATCACAAAACACAATTCCTCCATGAAGGTTGCAGTGGAGGGCCAAAACGTGTGACCTGTGAAAAGGGTATCCTGCACACAAGCTTCTCCAACAGGTCCTGTTGTCCCACAAAGAAATCTTCCCTGGGTAGAAAGAGGAATTTGTGGATTTGCTGGGGATTTCTGGATGCCAGGCAGACTGCTGTGCTCATGAAAATGTGCTGCAGTTAGGAGGTGCAGTCAGGTGGAGGAGACAGCACCCCACCAGCACTGGTCATGCAGTATCCCTGCTCCTGTGGCCAGGCAGCAGTGCCAAGGGCCACCAGGGACTTTGCCCATGGCAATGTGGGGATCCAGCCCTGCCCTGGGTCTAAAAGCACCAGTGTCTCTTGCCTGAGGAGGATGGTGGTGCCTTGGTAGGTGGTGGTAGGCAGCTGAGAAACTCCTCTCTGCAGTCCAGCTGCCAGTGGAAAATGGAGAGCCACAATGAGGAAACCAGAAACAGAAGAAAAAGGAGAGAGAAAACAGGACCAAGAGATGGGGCAGTGCCATAACCAGCAGGGATGAGGTAAGAAAGGTTCCTGGGAAACAATGGGGGATGGTTTGCAGAAACCTCCAACATTCTCCAGCTCCACAAACACCACATCTGCGTACCTTGGGGAGCTACAAGCAGGACATCTCCCTGGAGGGGATCCCTGAGCTCCTTTTGAGCACCAAGTTGTGACAAGTGTCACCATTGTGGCCACACACCACAATGCAACTGCCGGGAATAAAAGGACAATGTGAGGGACAAGGTCAAAGGATGAAGGAGAAATATGGGTTTGCAACCCACAAAGATCCAGGGAGAGGACATATGACAATTGCACTGGACATCCTGCCTCCCTAAAGGTGAGCTTGTGAACTGGGTGTGTGGGATGAGATGGGGGGAAGAGCAAGCTTGGAGGGCACTGCTGAGCAGGTACCTCCAGTAGCTCTATGAACCAGGTACGGCCGGTGTTGGCCCTGCTGAAAATGCCCCTGGCAGCAGGATGGAAAGCTGAGCACTGGGGAGGGAAGGGGACTTGGTCTGTTATGAATGCCCTGGGAAAGGTTTTATAAGGACACCTCTGGGAGCTGGACCTGTTTAGTCCAGAGAAGAGGAGACAGAGAGAGGATCTCATGAATGCTCAAAGGCAGATGCCAAGAGCATGTGCCAGATTCTCCTTGGCGGTGCCCACCAACAGGATGATGAGCAATGGCCATAAACTAAAACACAAGGCTCCACTTCAACATGAGGAAGAACTTTACATTGAGGGCGGCAGAGCACTGGAACAGGCTGCCCAGGGAGACTGGGGAGTCTCCCTTTCTGGAGACATTCAAAACCCACCCAGACACATTCCTGTCACCTGCTCAAGGTGACCCTGCCTTGGCAGGAGGGTTGGCTAGATGATTTCCAGAGGTCCCTTGCAACCCTAACAATTCTGTGATTCTGTGATGCTCAATAGATGCAGGAGTGGGAAGACCTCTGGAAATCCTTCTACCCCAAACTGTTCCATAGCATGAAGTGCCAGGATCCTCCAGCAGTGCCAAGCAAGGTCTGACTTGAAAATAGAGAATAGTATAGAAAATAAACCCTAGGTGTTTTTTGTAAGCTAAAGAGAATTGGTTTCTTTATGCACCTGAGCAAAGCTCAGAGCAGCAGCCCAGCCATGTTAAAACTATCATTCCCAGGTCATCTGCAGGGAGGGACTGGCACACTGTGGCACTGAGGGGAAGGACACGGTGACCTCTCCATTAGAAAGCACAACAGTGAAACAAGCTGGGAACTCAGCTACTCCTTCCTACCACAGGCTTGGAGCAAACAGCCTTCCTGGCCTCCTGCCTCAGAGCAGTTCTGCCAAGAGCCTCAGCAGCCCCAGCCTCTCTGGCCAAGGTGCAAGGGGCAGAGAAAGGTCAGCCACACATTCCCTCATGCACAAGTGTTACGAGAAAGTGA
The DNA here is from genome assembly GCF_017590135.1 of Pyrgilauda ruficollis. Classification (NCBI taxonomy): domain Eukaryota; kingdom Metazoa; phylum Chordata; class Aves; order Passeriformes; family Passeridae; genus Pyrgilauda; species Pyrgilauda ruficollis. The sequence goes on from NW_024527266.1 coordinate 4,770,323, forward strand.
GTGGAAAAGGAGAAGACGAGAGGAGAGGGAGTGCAGGATGGACACACACTCACTCTTTTGCCCTTTCTGACCACAAAAGCCTCTGCATCACCGCCCAGCACACCTGAACTGTCAAGAGAGAAGTTTCTCTGGAGACAAGGAGGGTCTGGTGCCGTGACCCCCGGCCCCACACGGGGAGCGCTGAGGGGCTGCTCAGCCAAGGCCCCCTCCTGCCACCCACCCACACTCACGTGTTACATCCTGACCAGCTCTGTCAAGTGTTTTTTTGGTCTACCCTGAGCAGATTCCACAAATGAAGGTGCTTTTCCTGGTGGGGGGAGAGGGTGGGACCGGGGCAGGGCTGCAGGGAGCGGGCAGTCAGCACTCGTTTGCTCTTTCTGGAAAGAAGATTTCACGGCATCGCTGGACCGTGTCCTGCGGGGACTGGACACTGTGTCCTACAGTGCGGGGATCATCATAGATTTCATAATCGTTCCCTCCCTGCAGGGGAACAGAAAACAGGGACAGCATTAGCAGGGTCTTGCCGGAACAAAGTCATCCATGAATCCACATTTTGCTCTGTCGTGTGGGATGCTGGGCTGGGAGGCAGAGGCTGGGCAGGCAGGGGCAGGCAGGGCTTTGCTGGCCCACGGGGGCAGAAGAGGCTGGGCCGGGAGCTCTGCTCCGTCCCTCTTGCCTCCCTCTTCAGTGCCAGGGGAGGAGCATAGAAAAGATGGGGAAGGTCCCAGATCGGCAAAGCTTGCCCAGGAGCCTGGGTTAACCCCTTCCCTGCCTGTGGAGGGGCTAGCAGAAGGTGGGATGGGCATATCTGGGGAGCAGAGGCTGCCAACATCTGGGAAGAGCTGAGTGGATGACCAAGCTGATCCACAGCAGTAAGGAAGCTTCATCCTCCACTGCTCTAAAGGGAAGGTGAAGCTGATCCTGCTGTTGAGGAGTCCTCTCCCAAGTGCTGGGGGCTTGTGTTCTGGGTCATGCAGGCCACAGCAGTGGCTGCTGCCCTCCCGAGGGTGCTGGGGCAAGGGAAGCAATGCTGAGGTGGACCTGCTTCCCAGCACAGTGAATCCAAGGTGGTTTCCCCACGAGCCAGCAGAGCCATCATGAGAGCACACCCACAGCACAAGGCAGCATCCTCCCCCCTCACATCACTAAAGGTCTGTGTTGGCACCAGTGGGACCATGGGACCCACAGGACCCGTGATGGAGCAGCAGGAGAGAAAGCAGCCAGTGTGGGGTGAGTGGGGCATACTCACAGGGGTTGTCTCGTTCCCAAAGAAGTGGATGGTGTCAAATCTCTCATCGTCGAGCACATTGAGGCAGTAGCGCTTGTCCCAGCCCTCTGGGAACACGTCAAAGCTGATCATGCCACCTGCCAGGAGAAGGGAGGGCATCAGGCAACCTTGCTGGGAGCTGGCAGGGTGTCCCCCCACCCTGGGATGGGCAGGAGGATGGGAGGGGGCTGGATGTCTGGGGGGAGCCCCCACCTCAAACAGCAGCCACAAACTCCAGCTCTGCCTTGGTGTTTCTCTTGGCACATGGCTAGGATAGTGGCAGAGGCTGTTCCTATGACAACAGGCTGCAGTGACATCAGCATGGCTGGGGTGACATTAGCACAGCTTTCCTGCAGGCAAGCAGGAACCAGAGGGTTCTTCCCAAGAGAGGCATCTCTTGGTGGGGAGATTTTGGGTCATGCCTTGCAGATAGCACCAGCACGTTCTGTGTCCCAACAGGGGACAATGACCTTGGAGACTGGCACCAAACTCTCTCCTAGGCTCCTGCTAGACATCACTGGCCCTTTTAAAATCACTCTTCTGATGCTCCTTAACTGTGCAGGAACTGGGGTCTCCTGCATGCTGTCTCTGCACACTGATCAAGGACCAAGGACCTTGCCGTGGAGGTACCACCAACTCACTGACATAATCAGGGCACGACCCTGACCTGTGACTCTTGACACAAGAATTTAGTGAGGGTTGCCAACATCTGGAGAGGCACCAAGTCACATCTGACCAACACAGAGTGGCAAGGGAGCTTTCCCAGAGAACATGTGTATGGACATGGACACCCACAGCCACCCAGGGCTAACAAATGTCCCAGCCCTTGCTTTTAGAGCAGGCAGAGTTTAGCCCAGCACTGTGCTGCTTTTTGGGGGTGCTTGGAGGCAGCAGCTTCCCCATCCTCTCAAGTTCCCCACCGTGTCCACAGGCTGCAGAGAGACACTTGTCCCAGCACCACGACAGGAGACAAGCTCTTCCCAAAATAAAGCCTGCAGCTTAGGGCACATGCATGCTTGGGTCTCACTCAGAGCCAGAGGTACAGGGATTCGAGCTGGTTTGTGTGACATCCTGCCAGTCAGCTTGTCTTCTCCAGGCAACCGACTGGAGCATCCACAAGAAATCCTGGAATTTCACACTCTCTTTCTTAAATGATAACCCCACCTCTCTAAGGAAGAGGGTGACTAGACAGATAATCACAGGGTCAGTTCCTGCTGAAGAAGAGGCACTGACACCCCAGGTTGCTCAAACATGCAAGTCCTGATGCCATGCACCTCTCCTTCCTGGCTGTTTGGAGTGTCCCTGTTGGTTTGGGGATCCTGAACCAAGCCTCCTTGGAGCCTGAGAAGATGGAGCCTATATGTCCACCTTGCAGCAGAGAAACTGGACAGGGCACTGTGATAAGGATGGGAGCAAGTGCTCTGTGAGCCCAGGAGAGGCTTGCAGCAGGATCCAGCATCAGAGCAGGAGCTAAACTTGGTGACATCCTCTTTTTTTTGCATCCCAAGCCATTTACCTGTAAAAACCACTGCCTTTCACTGTATTCTAGCCCTCTAAACAGAGCTGGGCAGCAGGAAGGGGCTCCTGGTATCAGCTGGAGCAGGTAAGAAATCAAAGAGTGAAGGGGTGGTGTGAACCAGCCAGCACTGTTACTCCTCTAAGTACAGCAGGGGCCTGGGGGGCTGCAGGGAGACCTCCCACCACCTCTGGGCCTTGAATCCTCCACAGCCACAAGGCACATGGAGCCAGCCTGGCAGAAGAGCTGTGTTTCTGCATGCCCTTTATTCAGACACCTGACCTGAGACACCCCACATTTTCTTTGTGGAGGAGCGGGGGGCCCACAGCTCCCCTTCACATCTTTATACAACAGGTCTGGGCTCTTTGTGGCAGCTCCCCAAAGCCCGAGGGCACACAGCAGCAGGCACCTTGTCTTTCTCTGCTCTGACAAATGGTGCGTGCCAGTGCTGTGGGCAGCACAGGATGCCCCTGGCAGGATGCTGAAGGCAAGTGAAAGCTCTCAGAGAAAAACTCTTGGAGGATCAGAGGGCCTGGGGTGCCACCCACTGCCTCAGCCTCACCACCCCCTTGCCCTTGACCTTCCTGTGTCACACCCCTGCAGAGGATCCTCTCCCAGCATCACCCCCACAACTTACACACCCTCATTTTTCTCCCTATCCTGGCCAGATACCCAGGATTGCTCAAGCTCCTCCTTCAGCTCCGCACCTTTGGTAAGCTGGCTGTCAGACCATCCCAAGAAGTGGCCCTACAAAGGGAGCTGCAATCTCCCTACTCCTTGTCAGATCTCCCTTCAGGAAAAAAAATACTTCCCTTGCAGCTAACTGTCCCAAAAAAACCCCCGAGCCAAGACATGCATTAGTCTCCTGTCCCATTCCTAGAGAAGCCTGCATGTGCCTGGGGCTCTGCTGGCTGCCGTGCTGCTGAGGCTTGAGCCAGAACAGATCCATTGGGCAGCAGTGGGCTCCACTAGCTGAGATTAAGGCAGGGATAATGCCACAGGATGGAAACCTGGCTGGCTGGCCGATTCCCAGGGAGGGAAGTCTGCAGCATGGCTTACTCTCTGCATGGATGCAGACGTCACGCATGCAAACATGACTCCCCTGTGGCAGCTCTCCAGGACTAAAATCTGCTCTTCCCAGGGTTTCCAGACACTCAGAGGGAACAGTTGGGATTCCTGCTCCCTTTCACAGAATTTTATGGGAAACATGATAAAGGCAAAGCCAAGGAACCCTCCCTGCTCACCTCGAGAGAAACGCAAACCTTTGCCAGCAAATTCCCTCTGCAAGGCTGCCACAAACTTCTCCCGTATCCGCTCTTTCTGTGGAGGATCAGGGGAAAGGGAAGAAAAGAGGGTTTGAACAATTAGATGTTGACAGTCTCCCAGAAACCACCGTGACCTGTCTGCTGGGCAGCTCTGCTCCCTCCCCAGCTGCCTTGGGCCCCAGTGCCATGCCATTTAGCCAGCTGCCACCAGTCCTGCCCAGTGCCCAGGCAGGCCACCAGCTCACTCCACTGGGGAGGAGCAGATCCCAGATCTTCCTTGGCAATGAAATGCAACTGTTTCAGTTTCCCATAGCTCAGTTCATAACCCAAACCCTCCAGTTTTGCTTAAAAAGTCTTGCAAAGACCAGCTGATCCCTCAACCCCAAGATAGCTTCCCCCGGCAGAAACTGGATGAGCATGGGCCAAATCCTCTGGAGACCTGCCCAGCAGACCTGCCATGACCCTCCCAGTTTGGAAAGCCCATTAGTTCCAGCTCTGTTGGGGCTGGGGAAGTGGGAGAGAGAATACAGCTGCTGGGCCATCTTTGGGTACTGCAAATGAGGAAACACACTGTTAAAGAACTGCCTCATTCCCTGGGGCTCTCCCACAGCACAGGGAATCCTGCTGGCCACCCCCTTGTGTTGGTGGTCCCTAATGAAATCAAGTTTCTTCCACTCATTTTTGTCTTCCCTTGGGTTTCCTGGCTCCTAGTCCTGTCTCCCCCTTGTTGCATATGCACAGCTGAAGCTGGACCTCCCTTCTCCTTGGGAAGCGGGCGAGCACGTAAGACCTGAGATCTGGGGTCGTGCAAAACCAGCCAGGGGGAGGCTGAGCCCAGGTCTGGCCCTTGTACCTTGTCCAGCTCGGAGAACTCGATTCGCTCCTCTGGGGTGCAGCTGCGGCCAATGGGGGAGATGTTCAACATTCCATTGCGAAACTCAATGAAGGTCCCTCTGCGGGTGGGCAAAGGCACAAGGTTACTGGGGCAGGGAGAGAAAAACAACCTTTCCAGGAGAATGGCTGCTGAGCGAGGCTCTGCAGGAACGTGCAGGAGGGAAGGAGAGAAGCCATGCCCATTCCTGAGTGATTCACAACAGGCACAGGTCAGGCACCAACAACTGCTTAAGGTTCCAGGGAGCTCAAAGTTTTACAGAGAGATAAGAGAAATAAACAGTCCCTCCATGCCCTGGGGATAGGCTGGAAGCAACGAGCTTAGGGGAGATGACAGATAACATTTTCTAATGTTGTGATAACTGCAAAGACAGCTATTCCCTGGCCTGGACCAGCTGCCTGATGAGGCTGTGGCACCTCTACCCCACGAGGCTCTTAAGACATGCTGTGTGGGCTGGGTGAAGCTGGCAGTACCTTGGGGCACTGCGATGGCCCAGGTCAGTGTAACTCGCTGTTGACGTCAGGCAGCAGGCGGAGGAGCAATCAGTGCCTCCTCAAGGGACACAAATCAGGGTCTTTGTATCTCCCTCTTGACCCCTGCACCTTTGACTGCAGCTCTTATCTAAGCCTGCACAGACAGGATCCAGTTCCTGCTTGCCACCCTCACCTTGTGCTGGGGTCACTTCTCGGCCGCTTCCTCGGTGGGGTGGTTGAAAGCACTGAGCTGGCAGAAAACTGCTCCCTTCTTTTGTGCCTGGTAAAAACCCAGCTACTTCTGTTTGCTTATTGAGGGGTCAGACTGCTATACCAGTACTGGTAGGGCAGAAACAACAGGGGGTGGCAGCCCTGACAGTGTGAAAACAGATGGAAATTCTTGTGCTGGAGAGGAAGATCCCCTCCCCTGTCCAGCTGAGGACCCCTGAGCTCATTGTCCCTCCCAGCCCTGCCTGCTGTTTCTCTGTGATAAAGTGCTTACCACCCTGAGTCTGGAGGAAAAGCTCTCCCCCTCCTATCTCCTGACACAGTGAGGAACATCATGGAATGGACACACAGGCAGCCATGCCTGCAGCCCAGGAGCAGCATCTTTGTGGCACCAAGGGTTTGGTGGCTCACATCCCAGGTCAGGACTCAGGAATGTGGGTTAAAGTCCTTGCTTTGCTAGAAATCCCATAAGGCTAAATCCACAGAGCTACCTGGGAGCTGAAACTCCACCAAGGCTGTTGGGTAACCAGACAGCAATGAGGCAACCAAACAGCCCTGAGGGCTCTGGGTCCCAGCCTGTGCTTTTGGGGGCCTGTTCTGCCAGCAGTGCTGTTGCAAGGAGCCACCCTAGCCCCCCTCTCTGGTCCTTGTACTGCCACGTGGTGACTCATAACAAACAAATAATCTGGATGACAGTTTAGCAACTTTTATCAGATTAATTTCACCTGTTTGTGTTCACTGTACATACACAGGGGGAGAGCAGGAAAAAAATCAGCCATGGCAAGGGGAGGGCAGAGCTGCTGCCCCCAACAGCCCTGGGTGGCTCACATGTTCTTGAAACTGTGGTCTGAGCTGAGGTTTGACCCTGCAGCCAGGCTGGTTTAACTGCAGGCTGCATCTGAAAGAGGCCCTCCTGCTCCCCCCTTCCACCTTCATGCCATCAGTTCTCTCTGTCTCTTTCTGTGCTAACAGTGAGCTGATCCAGTGGAAGACTACCCTTTCTTGTCCTGGCAGTGGCCTGGCCTTCCTTCAGCAAAGGTGTACCAGCCTAGCTCACCCTCTGGCTGCTGGATCTCAAGGGGAAGAGCAGAGAGGAACACAGGGTAGGGAGCAGAGCAGGGTTAGAGCAACACTGGGTTAGAAACAGTGTGAAAACGTGTGCTCAGGGGCTGGACTTCCCATCTTAAGATCCATTGTTTGCCTGGTTGGAAACATATATTACCAGTGATGCCTGATGCCCTGACCAGTAACAAGCTGGCACCATTGTCCTAAATGAGATACACACGGTGGCTGCACCCTGCTTCCCAAGGAGGAAAATCCAAGGGGCAAAAGAGCAGGCATTATGCTAAAACACAGTGCAGACTGTTCAGAACAAACACATTCCATTCCTCCATTATTTGCCCAAGGTGCCCAGCTCAGGGAGACAGCAATCCTACACAGTGCCTCTGGGCGCTAAGATAAAACCTGGAGCAAGACAAGCTCTGTAGATCAGCTCTTTTTAGGAGAGATCTGGAGCTCAGCTCCATAGAAATCAGTGTCATGACTGCCACTCGTGTACGCTTGAGCTGTTACCGTTTCTTGGGCAGCTTCAGCAGCGCCATGTAGTTGAGACAGAAGTTGATCAGATCCTGCAGCAGCTCCTCCCCCAAGTGGTCCTGAATGGCCTGCAGAAAGAGAAGGGCAAGTGATGATGCTTGACTTCCCATGAAGCCCACCTGGAAGAGGTAGCAACTGGGGAGAAGAGGCTGCCCCTCTGCCTGGGTAGGGCAGGTGCTGCTCCCCACAGTGCACAGGGCAGGAGAGCCATGGCTGCAAAGGGAGCTGGACTCACCTGCTTGGAGACCAGCTGCCCGTTCTTGTACTGCACTGTGCCGTTCTCTGCGAAGACGTAGTCAAACTTATCAATGACTGAGAGGGGAGGGAAAAAAGAGGAAACATTACTACTGCCTGGGAAAAGGGGCAAAAAGGACTGGGATCAGGACTGAGTGAGCCATCTTCTTGTTTCCTTCCACAGCTCCTGTCCTCTGCAAAGGGCCACTGGCCATCCTACACTCCTCGCTTTCCGCGAAGTGGATGATTATCTTCTGCTCACGGCTGGGGAGGTGACGCATGCAGGGGGAAACGACCTGACTGAGGTCACGGGCTGAATCAGTTGCAGGACGAAGATAAAGGCTCACAAACGTTTGGCTTTCAACTACATTCGTGCTACTCCGCTCGCTGCTGTGCCCTCCCCACTGCCAGGCTGCTGGGGTGATGTGGTTACTGGTTATCTAACTCCAGCCCCCCCTCCAACCCAGACACGCAGCACTGGCGACTCAGCAATCAGCCTCAGCCGGGAATTTCTCGGCCTCCCTTCACTAACGAAGTGGAAGGCAGAGCTTGGAGCCCAGTGGCGCTTGTCATCCATGCCGGAGAACACGGTGGAGGAGGCACTCGCTGCCTCCTTGCCCTCCCACTCCTTCCTCTACCCGATGCCCCCGTTGGAAGGTGAGGAGGAACCTGCGGGGACCCCAGCACGGAGCAGCAGGGAGGCGAAAATTGCCGGCGGGGCGTGAAGCTGTCAGAGCTCTGAGGCAGCTTGTACGAAACGAGCCGGCAGCCCTGGACTGGAGCCGGCAGCATGGATTGGAGCATCCCTGCCTGCCCTCCACACACGGGGAGAGGGAGGCAAGCAGCAGCTCCCGCCTGGGCACGGCCAGCCTCTCCAAGGGCAGCCTCGGGGTTGGATTTAGGGCACAGCTGACCCCCGGGAGACCTCGTCCGCCGCGCTCACCTTCGTCCCCTTCCCCCAGCTGCTCGGCTATCTTGGCATAGTCGGAGCCTCCCACCACGCCGATGTGCACCCTCTCCCGCAGCTCCCGCAGGAACGCGTCCACCTCCGGCTCGATTTTCTGGCGGGGAAGCAGCGGGTGAGGCCGCAGCCGGCGGGACGAGCTCCGCCTCGCTGGCCGAGCCCCCCCGAGCCCCGCGCCCCCGCGCCTCGCTACCTGCCGGGCCGGCGTCAGGGTCCCGTCCACGTCGAAGAGACAGAGCACCCGGCCCCGCGCCGCCGCCATCCCGGCCGGGCTGTGCGGGCGGGGCGGGACCGCGGGAGCTGATGGCGGCTGCCCGCCCCCGGGGCCGCGCGGGCGGAACGTGCCGCGGGGCCGGCACCGCTCGCCCGCTCCCCCGCGGCTCCACGGCCCCTAAAGGATGCACTAAGGTGCGGTCTTGAACGGCGTCGGCTCCTTCCCTAAATCATTTCAGAGCCTGGAGTTTGGGGGAGGGTGCGCGTGTGGCGCTCTTCACATTCGCTGTTATTACTGCAGTGCCCCCGGAACCGAGGGGCTCTGGATTGTGCTGCCTCCTGAGTTCAGCTCCTCCGAGGGTTTCCGTGTCCTAGAGAAGGGGACAGGAGCAGCACGCACTTTCCTAGTCAGTGCCTCACCTTGCTTTTCCAATGGGATGCTGTTAATATTTTCACTGGGGAAATGAAAATACTCTCTGCACAAAGCCAGTAGCTTTTGCTTTGACCCGCCTACCATTTACCCCACGAGTCATTTAGGATTTAATTAGACCATCTGGTCAGACCATATTCATACAGTGCTGTACTATGGTGGCCTGATGCTGACAGCCGGCCCCATACCCCTCCTCCTCCCCACCCCCCGGTCTCTTACAATAATTCCTGAATTATTTTCCAAAATCAAAACCAGCTTATGTGGAGCATCCAATGCTTTCTGTTCAAAAATTAGCTTGCATTCTTTCCCCCAACAGCTCAGTGTGCTAGGTTGGAACTGGGGAGAGATTTATTCTTTTACAGTCTGATTGTTTTTTGCCTCAGTATAATTTGCTCCGGGATATCGTGCAATTCCTTTTCCCAGTTCCCCACCAGATTCCTCTCAAAAGGAAGCATTCAGGTGGCTTCACAGATTGCTTTTTCTTGTTTGCAGTTTATGATTTTCCTGCTCCCACTCAGTGGCAGGGGTATGCACAGAAACAATGTTAATAATTCACCTCTGTGCCATTGTCTCAGACAAGGTTTACCAAAGTACCCTCAGCTACTTTGTGGGGGAGACATTCCTTCAGTCCACCAGGACAGCTGTTTCCATACTGTTTCTCTGAGCTGCCTCCACAACACAGCGAGTCAGGAATCTTGGATGGGTATTACACGTGTTACTCACCCCAGCACTGATATTTCTGTAGAATCTGTGGCCTCTGGATCAGACCTGGTTAAGGACTCCCACCTCTGGGAAGGTGGACCCTTTTCTCAGATGCAGGGAAGCTCCCAGAATGGTTTCAAAGTAGCACCCAGCTACTTTGTATGCAGTGGGGTGCCGAGTTTTGAGCTGAGTTTAGGTTACGCTCATTTGTAGGACTTGTTGGGGTGTGGTTACAAATTTATCATCAGTTAATGTGTGGACACTTACTCCAGAATACGAATCCATCCAAGTGTGCCGACCATGGCATGCTGACGGGTGAGTAGAGATGCCTTCCTGCATTTGGGTGCTTGAGTGCCAGAAGCCAAGGAACTGTTTTTCCACACAGCAGAGCCGTGAGCTAACGCCCAGGGCTCTCAAAGAACAGCTGTGGGGTCAGACACACCTTGAACTCCTGGGGTTTCAGGAATGCAAACCTTTATTTTCCATAAATCATGACGTGGTATGAGGAGGACACTTCCCATGTCTGGGTGGAAGCGGTGTGGAGTTAGAAAACCTACTGTAGCAGCACTGGGCTCTCCATGGTCTTGTCTCCTGGCTGCTCCTACCTGCGGCTTTCTTGTCTGGGAGACCTCCCTCGTGCCTCTTGCACTGACGTTACCATGGGCATCCCAAAAGCGGGAGCCGCTCTCCCCACGCTCAGGTGCATCCCTGCGCTGCAAGGCAGCAGTGCCACCTCGGGGCACTTTCCAGAACTGGGAGGTCTGCTCAAGTACTGGACAGCGCTCACATTTTCACACTCCTGCAGTACTATTGGGTTCACGCTACCCACAAGAACTTCCTGAAACCTGAATTACCTGCTGTGCTTTCTCAGCTTCTCGTGCTGCTTTAGGGAGTCTTCATGTCAAAACGCCTCTCCCAGGAAGCGCCTTGGCAGCCATTTGGTATCAGCTGGCGAGGACCTGGGACAATTTGGTTTCCCTGGGAGCATAAATGTGCCTTGTGCTTTAGTGCACAGCTGTCCACAGCTGTGGCTGTTCCCTCAGCTGGGTCAGCTCTGAGATCAGGGCCACCGTGGCTGTTCTGGTTATTTAATACTTCACACTCCAACCACTCCTGGTACATTCGCTTGATTGCCGCTCGGATAGGCGGCAGCTGTTGTCAGGAATAAAATCTCTGTTACCACAGGAAAGGCCAGGAAATTTTGTTTGAGGTTTAGAAGGCAAGCAATTGTGAGCATTGGCTTACACTCTGTCTAGAGCTGCCATTAAGGTCAAGGTTTTCCTTTTAGTTTTAAAATTTAATCTTTAAAAAGTAAAACAAAACAAAAAAAATTTAGAATACCTGTTTCCAGGTATTTTCTGTGGGGCCAGTACTAGTACTTGGTAGCAAACTAGCACCACATCTGAAAAACCCAGCCAAAATAACCACAATCACACATCTCTGTTACAATCCCCTTCTGTTACAATCCTCTTCTGTACTGCACTGACACAGACTCTTACACAAACAGCAAACTGTGTGGTTTGTCATTTGGATGCCATCAATAAGCATGCAGAAGGCTGAACCAAGCAGAATGAATTTCTTCCCCAGAGCCAGGTATTTTAGGCAGTGCTATATAATCCTCCCCAATATACCCTCTGAAGCTCCAGAGGAACGCAGTCATGAAGTCTACTTCTTACTCTACTGCTTTTTCCCCCCTCTCCCCTTTTTTTCCCTTTTGAAAGTAGCATCAAGGCAGTCAGGAAAATACTTTTTTCCACGTTAAAACTCTGTTTGGCCTCTTCTTCAATAGCAGACATTAGACATTTTTTACTCGTAGACTTAGATGACCAAAGGCTGAACAAAACCTGTGCTGACAGAACATCTTCATTCACCTCATCCAAGCTGTGTCAAGCTGCAGGAGTATGGTTTAAAGTACTTACAGAAGAAAAGATTTCCCAGATTTAAATAAGAATATTGCCTTTGGCCAGTTAGAGCAAAGGGCAGTTGCCACCACTATTTCCAGCAGCAGCACCTGGCACAAACTGCTTGGACAATTTCTCATGCTGCACTTCCCAGGTGGCACCAGAGTGAAGATAATGACTGCTGGGCAGCTGCATTGGCTGGGCAGCTGTGTGGGCACATGCATTCAACCAGAAAAATGTGTTGTATTCATTTTTATTGTAATAGAAAAAAACCCCACAAGTAAATCAAAACATCACTTTCTGCCTAAAGACATTATTAACATTTTTTTTAAATGGCACGGGGGAACCTCAGCAATACAAGACGGAATAGTAAGTGTGGGCAAAAGGATTCTGTTCCCTTTCAGGATTTCAGTTTCCCTGCCCCTTTGTCAAACAGCTGGCTGAAGTTCATCACCTATATACATTTACATACACTTCTCAGTCTAGTTTGTTTTCAGCTGGGTGGAACATTGAGGGCACAGTCCTGCAATTTACACATAACCATCTTTGGAGAAAACAGGTTTCCTAAGAGTCCTGCAGGGAACAGGGGTCTCATTACCCAGTAAGACCAAGCAAAGAGGATTCCCTCTTACAGTTCTTTTGCCACAAAACACAAGAGTAGGTCCCGAGCCCAGGAGCTCTTTGACTATTGCAAACAATATATGGCTGAGTGAAATTTTACCCAGTGACCTTAAAGAAGGAGCATTATCTCTGCAAAGGGGCTCTGCTCAGGAGGGGAAAAGGCAGACTGCAAAAATGCACAGGGTGAATGTCTTCCTTTTCTTTCCTGCCCTGAGAGGATGCAAAAAGTCCTGAAGTAGGCAGCCAAGCAGAAACTAGGCTCAGGCCATCCAAAGTGGTGGACATACAGGGCATATCCTCATTGTGTAAGTGTGTGAGGCAGAAGCCATGGCAGCACTGCTTCCATCACAGGCAGCTGTGCCTGAAGTGATAGTTTCCTGAAGGGCAAGCAAGCACAGCTGTGCTGCTTGCAGGTACCAAATGAGCACAGCAGGATGCTGGGCTGCAGTGTGAGCTTGAGTGGACCTGCTCAGCTGAGGAAGCTCCAAGATCTCTAACATGATCTACAGCATTTTGTGGCACAGTCATGTGTGTATTCAGATGAAGGGCTGGTTACTCTTCACAAACATGTATGGGAAAAGACTGGAGATAATACATATACTGGACAGGAAAACTAAGCTATGGCCTAGTAAAACCAAACACCAATCCTCCCTCCAGGAGCATCAAAAGGCATTCATAACTGACTTTCATAGAATGTTTTCTGCAACCAGGACATTTGGAGGGAGAAAGATTGAAAGCTTTTGTATAAAGCCATCTATAGTAACTGCTACACAGTTCCTCTGAGTCCAGTCCATCAAATGAAATGCTTAAGGAGGAGGTGATGGCACAAGCTGAGAATGACAAGGAAAAGAAGCATCTGGGCTGCAGGGGCCACTGCTGTGCACTGAGAGCAGGTAAACATGAAACAGCAGAATGGCCTCACCATATCCTATTCCCATCTGTGCACTGGCTCCACAAGGTGCAGGACAACAGAGTATTTGACAGTGACTAAATTGCAGTTTTCCTCTATTCCAACCCCTCAAAAATACAAACTGTTATAGCCCACACAGAATAACAGTGTGAGAAATTTATCAATCTGCATTATTCTGGGAGAAAGAACCCAGCAGAGGAAAGACATCTCCTTTAGCTATATAAGAAGTTTCCAGTGCAGGAAGTTTGAGATGCAGGACTGAATGGCAGCAATACTTTTCACAACAAAGCACTGGACAAATGGCTGTACATTTGCATAGATGCTTTTTTGGCAGCATCTGGGATGTGCAATCCCCATTTATAGAGCATCAGCAGTGTTCTGGGGTTTGTCTCATGTCTTTCTTATATTCCTTCCTACATGTAACTGCTACGAAATTGTTCAGGAAAGTAGTGTACATATATTTGCATGAAAAGAGAACATTGTGCCTATTTTTTCATTCCCCTGTTCTTTCCCACTGCAAGTAAATGCAAAGCTCTAAAAATCTTAAACTAGAAGATGCAGTATTGCTATAATCAAAGGTTAATCTAAGCACAGGACTGCTTCTGCATGTACCCCAAGAAACTCAGTTGTTCCAGAGAAAAGCTTAATTTTACTCTTCCTCATTTTCTTTACGTTTGGGGAGACCTAGCACTTATTTCTCTTAAGGAAAGCCCTGATGTGCTTGACTGCTTTGGAAAGGGCAGCACTTTGTTGGAACTCCTACTGTGTCTGCAATTGGATATTGAAGGCAGAATTGGTCCAGCTGGTATTATCATGCAGTTGCCATGCTACTCCTGCCTTACTGTACTGTAACTCTGGCTTTGCAAGGAAAAAAAAAAAAACAACAAGAAAACAGTTCTTATGCATTAACAAGGTTCTGACTATCTGCTAATAAGCTTATGTGTGAAAAAAGGAAACATTTCACTTCATTTTATTTTCACCTGATATTTGTCTCTACCACTTCTGCTCATGAGATTCTGTTCTTTCAGCTGGTTATTTCCCATAACTCTTGGATCTGGCATTACAAGGCTCTTGGTAACCTTCAGCTCCAGGTTCCCTCCCACCACAGCACGTACCACTGAATTTCAGCTTCTGAGTGTGACACTGCCACATGGTTCAGCATCATCACCTTTCCCATACACTTGTACCACTGCAAATTCTAATCAGATGAGTTCAGCTCTTCCCTTGAGCAAATGTCAGTGAAATATGCAGACTAATCCTGGGACACCTTCACTTCCTAGGCTACCAATACTTGCTCTGCTTTTTTTGCTAGACTTCAGCAAATACCCCCCTAAGAGAGGCAGTGACAAGACAGATGCAAGTCTGCAAGGGATGGCCAGGACATCCCCTTATTTACTTCAGGTTGTGTAACGGGCCATTGAATGCTCATGGAATGAATTTCCACTTACCAGCACAGGAGTTACGTAGAAAGTGTCAGCCTACTTGGACAAGACAGCCTTTATAAATTAGTATAATACTATTAGAAATTATGGCAATATTTTTGGTAGCGTTGTCTTACATGCACCCTGATAAATTCTCTCCCCAGGAAATTTTAAAACTTGTCTTGTAACTTCTTTAGAGTTAATTCTCATGAGAAATTATAAAATAGAAATCTGGCAGATTCATGTTTAAAAAGGAAGAGGCCTGGTGAGGCTGGGCACACTGGGTCACTCCTGTTAGCTCTGTCCATTATGTCTGCTGAAGGTATTGCCTCCGGGTGGCTGGATCTGGATGGAGTCCAGGAGGGGCCTTAAAGCTTGTCCAAAAGGTCTGAGAAGTAAAGAAATAAACATCTCAAATAGTTTACTTGGTCAACAACTCCCATTTACCACTGAAGTGCACTCAAACCAGCATTCTAGAAGCAAATGTGAAGAAAAGACTTCCACTACAAACCAAAGCAAACTAATTTAACCTACTAGTTTACTGTTCAATAACTAAGAAACTTAAACACGATTTTATATCATATAATCATCAGATAAGGTAGTTCTGAGTCCTAACATGCCTAGACTGCTAATGTAACACTGTCTGAAACCAGCTCTCAGTAATTCATTCTATTTAAGTGTGCAAACAAAATCCCTGTTATGCAACTGCAGTGTTCCATTAAGTACACCACTACTGAGGCCTGCCAAAAGAATAGCCTCTAGCTTACTTAAAAGACAATGGTTCAACACTGCCAGAAAAATTTCTGTTGCAATCTGTAGCACCTGGCTTGTCTTTCAGTAAGACTCACTCTGTTACAGACTTTATCTGATTTTGAGAGATCTGAAGTGCTAAGAGTCCAGGGTAGAAGACCCATGTCTCACAAATAATGTGCTACACCACTATTATCAGAAGTAAGACTTAAATGATAGAGCTCACATTATCCTACTGGGATCCTCACTAGCTGAGAGTTTAAAAAAAAAAAAAAAACAACAAAAAAAACCCCCCAAAATGAATTATCAAGCAGGAAATTCTTAATTTCCTTTTTCTTCATATTCTCTTTCTCCACCCAATCCTAGCTTTAAAACTGCATCATTAATTTTAAAATTGCATCTCCTCTGCCTCTTCACAAGCAAAGTGACACCTCTGCAATTATGGTGCTTAGAGAAATGACTTTTAACAGATACTGGTTGTCTAAGAAGGAAAAAACCCTTGCACTGTTTTCTGAAACTTTCTATATATAAGAGACCATCACAAAAGAGCTAGTTTAAGTTAAAGGCAGAAGAACATCCTTCTCCTCTCTTCTCTGAACACCAGGGCCAGTTAGCACTTGTCATACAGTGTTGCAAGTGTTGATGTAAAGAAAATTGCATCCTCTCCTTAATCTTATGCTGGCTCTCAGACAGATCCATCAGAAACTGGTACTGCTGGCTCTGTCAAATGTTTAAACATTAGCATGGAGCAGCTACAGAGAGGAGGGGCATCCATACTCACGTGGAAAGAACTTCAGATGGAAGGTCAGTGATATAGGAAGGGATTTTTTTTCCTGTCAGAAACTGTGCCACTTCATTACTGAAGGTGTTGCAGTTATGTTCAAAGAGGTTATAAGACTCTCCTCTGTGTCACAGAAAGAAATTGAAACAAAAAATCCCACAGATTCAGCAATAAATCATACAAACAGAAAAAAGTCTTGTACCCTTAATGAAGCACATTTTACATTAGCACTTCCTCCCCCCACCCCAAAGAATTCTAAGGTAAATAGGTAAAATACAGACATCAATGCACCCTCAAATTCAATTGAATCAGGGTGGAAAATGACATCTCTCCACATCCCTGACTTTAATGCAACCATTTTTGGGAGAATAGGTGAGGTCAGGTTTCTTCAATTAAAACCACAGTAGCAGTAACGAGAAATCACAGGAATTATTGACTCTGAAAGACAGCCAGAACACTAAATATTGTGGTTTCCTACTCTTGTGAGAAGCAGAGTAGACTCTTTAACAGTCAAGACCTTGCTTCTACTCGTGTGAAAATTGGCAGCTTTACTACAGTGACTACCTATGACTCACAGGGGAAACTGCTATTTACTGAGAGATTTAATTTTCTCTGGTGACTCTCTCAAAAACATTTCAGGCATTATTCGATTTTACAAAAAACAGCATTAAAGACTTCCCAGAAGAATGCTTTCCCAGCATAGAAGGTAGCTCCTTGTGTGTACTGGTGCATCAGTCCAGTCCATATTTGAGAGCAGCAAATGAGACAGAAGCTCTGGGAGCTGGATTGCTTTCATTACACCTTCCTCCATTCTGCAGCTCTTTGATATACAGGTTTTCCAGTACAGGCTCTTACTTACCGGAATGCAGATTCCCCCAAAGAGGAAAGATATTCCAGAAAAATTTCTTCAGTGACTTCAGTGTTGCCCAGATCAACAACTGTGTCTGGAGGGCCAAGAAGTGTCCCTCCCTGTGAAAATGAACAGCCAGAAGGTACTGTCAAATGATCAGGCCGAATTCTCTTGGAGGACTCTACTGAATGAAGCTATTATGGTTCCTCCAGGCACAAAAGAAGGAACTTTTGGTGTGTTTATCAAGCAAAAAGCCCTGCTAGCCTCCCTTGTTCTGCACTCAAGAGAATGAGAAGGAACATGAAACTTCCATTTCAGCTGGTAAATTTGGCTCTTCGGGCTGAAAGCCCTAAGTTATGGCAAAATTCTGCTTTAGAAGCACAGCCCACCCATTTTACCTCTCTAAGAACAGAAAGGTCTGAGAAAACACCACGGTTTGGGGCTTTTTTTCACTCTTAAAAAGTCTGCATGTAACACTTAATGATACAGAATTGGACAAGGTGTCACTCTGGCAAAGCAGCTGCAAAGGGTGTTCTGGATAGATAGACTCTACCAGAAGAAGCAACCCCCCCAGCCTGAACTGAGTTGGGCTTCAACCCACTGTCCATGTTCCCTTCACCCTCAGTACTCTGGGAAACCATACAAGCAGCTGGCTTCAGCATCTGTCTGAATTCAGAAGTCTTTTGCTGCTTTACTAAAAAACAGTAACACAAGCAATTCTGATCAGGTAACCTTACAAAAAATGATCAGAAAATTAAGTTTAACTTACGGGTGCACAGCTGGAGATCCCTCCACTGCCATAGAAGAATTCATCCTTATGGACTATTATGGAGGTGTGCCTGCCACAGAGAACAAAAAAAGAAGAAGAAAAAAAAAAGAAAGTTGAAATAAAGGAAAAAAGTAAATAGCCTAGCACATAAATCACTGATAAATTTATGAGCTCAAGGATATAATGAAGGGAATAACTGAAAGAAAAGGTCAATGTGTTTCTGTGAGTGGGAACAGGATCTGCTGGGACATGAAAGGATATGGAAGCAATGATTATCAAGCCTACTGTAATTCTGCAAGCAGTTAGGAAAGAACAGGTTTAGCTAAGAGCCCAGGCATGAGCCTCTCTCAGCTAACGGGCTGAGGGTGAGGTCAGCTCTCAGAGACAGAACCAGCCCTGCTACCACACTGACAGACACTTCTCACTGGCTGAGAATCTGGTCAAAGAGCCACTGGAGATGGATCAGAGGAGAGGAAAATGGATGAACAAGGGTTTAAGGGTTTTCTTGCCTTTAAAAAACCAGCAAACAAGCCTTCTTCACGTGATATCAAAATTCTTGGTATGAATTATAGAAAATTAAAGGGTGTTTTTTGTGACTGAGTATAGATACTGCTCTTATAGGCAGAAGACTTGATTCTGTAACACCTTCTTCCCACCTACTCTTTTACTATCATGTTTAGTCATGCCTGGAATTATAAGACAAAGTGCTTGGGACAAGGACACCACCTTACCCTTGAAAAAGTACACAGGTGCACAAAAACACAACAGCTACTAAGAACACCCCATTCCATGGGGTCCACTGAGCTAAACCACAGGGTGGTTTTAGTAGCACCTGACTGTACATCATCTTCCTGCCAGTCTGTATTCAGGAACAAAAAGTGTCATGGTCTCTCTTCCACCACAAAATGTTCTTAAGCTCTGAAGCATATATAACTGCATATTGAAAATACTTCCTACACCAGCATTTTACCCACATTATGCAATTTAAATCTAGTCACTTACCAGATGCCATCCAGCTGTTTCCCTGTATGCAGAGAAAAGAAGAGTTATTAGCAATGTATTTTCCAGATTTCAGCCTACTTTCTGTCAATCACTTAGGAACCACGCTTATTATTTCACCATGACAGCAACACCAAAGATTTAATCCAGAGTTGCTTCTAAAAAATCCAGAATATCTTTCAAATTAACTACTCAATCCCCACATCCATTGTACTTCTTCCCTCCTGACAGGCAGAGGTAGCAATGCCATCCTATCCTGCTGGTGCTTACCTTCCTTAGGTGTTTTTCTACAGACCAAGAAAGAAAACATTTTCCTAAAATTTGAGTCTTCAGTCAGGAGCAGAAGAGTTGAATTTGACAGATTTGATAACTGCAGGCAGCTGGCCAGCAGAGTGTATTCAGTTCTCTTTCTCAGTAACTGATGACAGGTCTGACATAAACATATGACCAACGGTGGTAGCCTCTATAAAGTATTTCACTATTTCCTCTTTTCCCTCCCACCCCCACCCTTAAAAATTAGTTTAAGTGGGAAGGAGGTAGAAAAGTACAGCGCTGAAATGTACACAAGTCATAAAGCTGTGTGTTTTCCAGAACTCAGACTGGCTTCAGGCACCACTACACTGATAATATAATTGGGTCTCAGAAAAAGGGTCCCTTTTAAAATGTGTTTCCAGTTCCCTAGAAGCAGGAGACCTAAACCTCTCTGTTGTTCATGGCAGGATCTCAAGATTAAACCTGTTTCTAAAAGGTCACCTTTTACTGCTCCAGGCAGTAAATTATCTATCCAGGCAGTATTTTATCTATCATAACTGAAAGGCTTGGTCCCTGGTACCCTCCCTTTGGGAGCTTGTAGGGAGCCAGTGCATGCTGTGGGAGATGTGCTATAACTTTATTTCCTGAACAAGCTGCAGAACCTCCAAAAAGCAGATTTAGAGCAGAAAAACTGCGTGCATACCAACATTTGGTATTCTCTTGAACCCAAGCACCAGACTGAGTACTCCTCTGCCACAAGAAAAAGCAATCACTAACACATTTTTTTCCACTCAGGTCTGAAGTAAAATAGGTACCTGCTTCAGATGAGGGTCATGGAAGAGCAGAGGCAGGGAAAAGGCTGTTGTGACAACAGAGCCATCAGCTGAAGTGAGCACACATAGTTTTGAAGCAGGTGGACTGATCTGTCACTCCCATGGGTCACAGCCAGGCAGCAATCACATTCCCTGTCAGCCCATCGCACAGAAACGTAGGCTTGGAGGATGAAGGCCAAAAGAGAGCGGCAATAATGACAGAACCAGAAGGCTGTGTTGCAGTATCTCAGAAGCATCTGCTGGCCCTTTAGCATGTCCCACTGTTGTGCTTCGTGATCCTCTGGCCTTTGTTCCACGTGCTCCCCATGAGAGGTTTCACCTCACACCCTGCCAGCTCTGCAGCCCGCTGGCCCTGCAGGCTCAGCAGCACAGGCCTCTGCTTGGCTCCACCCTTTGGCTTTGCTAGTTAGCATTCTGTGTATCTATTAACAAATTATTACACATTTGCTCATGATAAATAACTTTTTCACTAGAAACTTGAACTTTATCCTTCAGACCAGAGAAACAAACCATTTCAAAGGCAGCACATATTAGAATTGTGCCTATTCTTTGCATGCTAAATTGAAAGAGAACATCTTAGTATTTACTTTCACACACACCCGCAGCAAACAATAACAAAAGACTTTCCAGAGAGCTGCCACTTTGTACCTAGATTCTGAATGCAGGTGAAAGAGCTAGAGTGGATATTGACAATGTCACAGGTGCTACCAGGACCTGCTCCTGCAATTACAACACCTACCTGAAAATATCACTGCAGCAAAGGCTACACAATGGGCTGCTCTAGCAAGGTTTCAGCCCACAGCTCAAGGGAAGTGACTCTGTCCTTCAATTTCACACTTGTGAGACCACATCTGGAGTGCTGTGTCCACTTCTGGATCCCCACAATACAAAAGACACTGACATACCAGGCTGGAGCACTTACTGTACTGCAGAAGAGCTGAGAAAAGTGGTGTGTCCATCCTCAAGAAGAGAAAGCCC
The DNA here is from genome assembly GCF_017590135.1 of Pyrgilauda ruficollis. Lineage (NCBI taxonomy): Eukaryota > Metazoa > Chordata > Aves > Passeriformes > Passeridae > Pyrgilauda > Pyrgilauda ruficollis. Next base: position 4,791,168 of record NW_024527266.1, read on the forward strand.
AGAGTCTGTATTCCTGTCTACAAGTACCCAAGAGGTATGGATGAAAGGGGACCCTTGCTCTACTCAGATACGCACAGTGAATGCTAGCTGGAAAATGGGAAATTCACAATTCAGGAGGAAGCAGGGAAAACACTTATCATGAAGGTGGTCAAACACTGGGGCAGGAGTCCAGAAAGCATATGGGATTTCAATCCTTGAAGATACTTAGAACTCTCTCCAGGGCCCTGAAGAATTTGCTCTTGTTGGCTCTACGTTGAGCAGAACTTCTAGAGGTCCCTTTTCAACAACGTAGTTGTCTGACTGTATGTACAAAACCCAAGCAGAATTTAGGAACTGGACTTTGCTTTTGACTGCAGTCCAATCTTTACTGCTACACATGAAGTCTGTAGCAGTCCAAAGGCAGCAGCTGCCAGGGCAGTAACAGAACAGCTTTTGGCAAGTGAAGCTGCCTATCTTCACAAGGCAGGTCTGTCCGCTGCGGCTCAGCTTGGTCGGCTTGTGCCAACACTGATTTGAAAATCTTAATGAAGCTGCAGACCCACTATTTTTCCTTGGCTCCTAGAAGTCATTAACCAAGCTGGCATTGTGGAAAACACACACCAGATCTGCAGCACTGCTGACAATGAGGCATCTGTGGTAGCTCTCCAGCCTGCAGCAGACAAAATATAATCCCTTTCTTCCACTGATGGACTGTGTCTGGTGAGAGGCAGTGCAAGTGTCTTCAGTGATAACACTGCTGGAGGAATCTCATGCCTAAGAAACCTGCCATTATTGGCCACATATGCTTCAAACAGAGACATCCAAGATTGAGAACTTTTTAGGCTGCTGCAGTTCCACAGGCTCCACAGATGGCTGTTGTCATTTCAACTCAAACTGAGCCACAGAGGAATAAATCAACCAGTTTCTGAGGAACTCGGGCAGCTCCCTTTCCTGCTGCTCAGCAAGAATCTCAGTGTTGCTTGTCTGTCATGTAAGAGGTTATGTACAGACATTCATGGACACAATCATCTTCCTCCTGAAGTTCTGCCTCTGGTGGGGGCCCTCCTCTATGACTCCTCTTGCCCTCTGTCGCAGACTCAGACACTGCACAGAACAGGTGACAGCTCACCACCACTGCCACCCCTGGTGAGCTCAGGCAGAGCAATCAGGGCAGCCTGCACTAAAGGAGTTATGTTTTGCCTTCTGCTCAACATTGCTCACTACACACAAAATGTTTTGCCCAGATACCCTGAAGGCTTGATACACACAACAGCCCCAACAGCATGACCAAGCAGGGCTACAGCATTGCTGTGAGTGCTAAGACACAAGCTGTCACTGGGCCTTGCAGCAACACTTTCCAATAAAGCTGTTTCTGGCAGTACTGTCCAGCTTAAAAGCCAGAAGCTCAAGGTTGCCATGAACTTCCCCAAATAATCCTACAGTGCAATAGAGCTGACATCCCATAGTCAATTGAGTGGACTGTAAGAAGGGGTTGCAAACACTATCCAGAATACTGGCAGATATCATCATGTTTCCTGTTCTTCCACTCCTTGCCACAACACTCCAAACTCCTGTGGTCACTGCAATGTGGGTAGAGCTGTGTGCTGGTACTGCCACCAAAACCAAGCCATTTACTCATAACCCGAGGCTGTCTATTACTATATAGAGATTCTCCAGTAATTTCCATCAGAGCTGCAAAAGCCCTTGCAGCATTAAACTGCAGGCATTACCCTTCACTCAATACCTACAGTAAAGCTAATCCAAAGCATGCACATGCTCATAATGCAGAACAGGAATGTCCTGATGGGATGATGCTCTTCTGGGCACTTACTGTATCTGAAGGGAGGGTTATCAAGAGGATGGATACAGGCTCTTCTCAGTGGTGACAAGGAATAGGACAAGAGGCAATGGGCAGAAACTGAGGCACAGGAAGAGCCAGCTGAACATGAGAAGAGCTTCTTTACTGTACAGGTGATGACAAGCTGGAATAATTGCCCAGAGAGGTTGTGGAGTTTTTCTCACTGAAGATACTCAGGAACCATCTGGACACAAACCTGTGCAATGTGCCTGAGATGACCCTGCTTGGGCAGGGAGGTTGGACCAGATAACCCACTGTGGTCCCTTCAAACTTACCTATTCTGTGATTTTGTTATCCAGGTAAAACAGGGAAACAGCAAGATGCTAACTAGTTTGAGTATTGCAAGGGTCAGGGGCTGTTGAACAGGAAAGGTCATTGCAAATTTAGATGTACACATATAATCACACAACATTTACTGCATATGGCCAGGCTATCAGGTATCAACCCTCCCAGAGAAATTAACTATGTGCCAGCTCAGCCTGAAGTAAATGTGAAGCAAATCAGCTTAGTTTGATGTGCATCCATTCCAAGCTAATGCAAGTCAAGGTACCTTGTTTTCATCACAGACCATGAACATGGACATGAAAAGCTACGGTGTTATATTTGTGAGAGTTTAGGGGGATAGCCTGTCAGTCTTTGGAAACATGATCACTACGTTTTTTGTTTGGGGATGGTTTTGTTTGTTTATTTACTTTTTTATTTTTTCCCTTGCTGATGTGCTTCTGTGGCTCGTTCCTGAAAATACTCACTAGAACCTGGGGGGGACATGCCAGTTCAGCATAAATCTGTGTGCTTAGGGATCTCAAAGATTCAATCTGTTTCAATAAGGCAGAGTATCATCTAGCAAGTAAACAAGTTTCTGTATTTGCTGTTTTCTTTATAACATGCGTAGCTCAAACACTGTAATGGTGTTTACATGAGCCAGAAACCTATGAGAAAAACAGAACATAAACAGTTCCAGGACCCTCAGCTCAGTCACAGGAACATGGAGAATGAAGCAGTTAGATTAGTTTCTTGTAAAATCAATTCAGGAGAGTGTAATTGTTTAGATACAGAAGTATTTTGAAAGAAGAAGCAAGCCCATATAATTTTAGAATACAATCAAACTGGATTACTTCCATGCTTAGATTTGTCTGGAAGGCCAAGCACAAGGGAGATTAGATGCTCACCAATCTTTTTTATCATCACAGTAATTTATTAATCTTGAGGGCCAAACAATGTTGATTATTCCTGTGCCTTTTAAATACCAAATGAAAGTGGCATTTGTATATTAATCAAAATTATTATACTGAAGGGCAGAAGAGCTCTGAGACACGAGGGAAGGAACTGTCTGTGCAGATGGGCCCTTAGTTTACCCTATTTGGAGTTTAGACCATCCAACCCTCAGTGCAAGATCTATGCCTGCTTTTGAGCTGTAAAGAAATAATAGGAAGATCAGTATGTTTAACAATATATTTGTGCTCTGCAATGGATATGCAAACTCCAGAAGATCATAAAAGACTCTATAAATAAAAGTAGTGAACTGGTCTCCTGTGGAATTGGAAGTAATACAATTTGGTCAACCAACATGGGTGTTTCTAGCAGTGCACTGCTTTGCATATTGTTGTAATTTCCCTAGGACAATCCATTAAGATTCCTGCCTTTTTTGAATTGAAAATTACTCTAATTAGGCAAGCACTTAGTCAAGCACTTTCTTCTATGCGCTACCCAGCGTGCTCAACCAAAGCAAAAAAAACAAAAAAAAAACTAACAGAGAGGGAGGAGCCTGCTTCAATTCCCTTCTCCTTGAGGTGCCTAGAGAGACCCAGAAGGAGGCTGTATTGGGGGAGGGTAACACACACCATTTCCATGAAATCCCCAGCAAACGCTGGGAGCAAAGCTGCTAGAATATCATGCTGAAGCAATTCAAAACTGTCCAGAACAGATGGAGGAGAAGCAGAGAAATGTGCTGGCCTGGGAAAATGGAACCAAGCAGAAGGCACCTCCTTTCAGCAGTTACCTTTCGCTCCAATTCCCTCTGGGCTGTTAAGTCCCTACAGCTGAATGCACCACTTAAAAATGTCAACCAAAACATACTCCCAGTCCACTCAACGTTAATTTATATTACACTGAGCCAAAGCTGCTGTGGTTAACCAAGCTCCCAGCTCACCCTGTGAGTCACAAAAGCAGTAACCTCAGTTACAGGACAGGAGAACTTTGAGCTGGTAGATATTTTTCTTTAAGCCTATCATGCAATAGGATTTTAATCTTCCTTAAAGACTTCTCTGCCTTTGGACGTCTATTTCAAAACCAGCACTGCAAGCTGAACTATTCTCTTTTCCTCTTTATCCTCCACAGAATCAGGTGGATTATGTTTTCTGTCTTGGCAACAGAAAGCTTACTGCATTCAGGTCAACATTTCTTATTATTATAACATGAATTTGAACAGACAAATGTAGTCACAGACTGAGAGTGGGGGAGAGAGGACCAACAGTAGCTACTGAGAAGATGCAAAGTAAAGCAACGTAAAAATTAAATGTGCTGTTTCTGATACCAAAGGCAACTGAACTACAATTTTTGGTTATGTATACTTCAGAACAGAAATAGTCACTAAATTACAGGAAGCTTACAGAAAAGTAAGAAGAATAAAAGTAGTCTGGGTAGAGAAAGAGTAAGCTTGCCAAGAAAAACAAAGACTGTCCGAGGGACGAGACGAAGTCATTCTAAAGCCTGCTATGAACTGTGCTAAACATCTCTGCCTTCCAGATTCATCATTAAATGACAACAGAGAGAATTGGTACTGAAAAAGTCAGTATAACTCTCGGCAGTGAGAGCTGATCCCTGAAGGCTGTGCTGACACAGTCCCCAGTACCTCAGGACCCTGCTAGCACAACAGAAGACACAGTGCAGTGATGCTCTCGCAGTGCTCAGTCTCAGAACTCAGGATTCATCCCCCTCCGGCAAGGGAACCTGAGCTGCTGTTTTCAAGCCTGACAGAAATTTATTTTAGCACAATCACTGACTGTATTTATTTTTTTCCGTTCTAAAACAATGTATTTCAATTTAGGCACTATTACAGGATTACCACTCAAAGCAAAAGCATTGTTTCAAACTTGGCATTGATGAAAAGAATACTCTAAGTAGAGATGCCAAGTGTAAATCCTTTAAGAAATGGCCTCCTCTTTAATTTTTATGACTTTCCCTGATGACCTATACTTTCTGAACATCACTAATGAAAGAATTTATATTGACCATCTCAGAGTTGATATACAGAGAAATAAAGAGAGGGTTTTCTGTTGTTCTTCAGGGAAAAAAGGGTCTATGCATGAGGTAAGAGGAGTATTCTCTTAATCACTTGGCTCTTGGGGAGGTTTCCAAAATCATCTGAAACAGAGCCGAGTGTGAATGCACAGAAGACACAGTTTGAAGGAAGGAAGGAAGAAAGAATGATTTGTTTTACGGACAATCATGTCACAGGATCTACAATCTCAAATGTTCTGCAGTCTGCACTGTCACTGTGACCACGCGGGCCTACTTGGCCACGTTCCATGAACACATCTGAACAGTCACCAGGCAGTACTAGCGAGCAGCACTTCCCCTACCACCAAGAAGCATTCAGGTTTTTAAGCTTTCCTTTTCGCTGCTCAGATTCCCCAAATTTACCACCAAACTATATCACAAGCACAAAGTTTTCAAGTTGTTGTCTGAATAGATTAGAAAGCATCAAAATGAAGTCACGTGCTATGTGTTTTTACGTGGGAATTCAGAAAGCTACAAGATCCCAAGACTGACTTTGTGGGTAAGAAGGGGGCTAAAAAGCCTTTGCTTGATCTGTGTGAAGACTGGCATGGAGACAATTATAGTGGCAACCTATCTCTATTACAGTCTTTACTAGGACCAACACTTTGATATAAGAGTAGTTAAATTCTACTCAACTCAAACACAGTAAATCGTGCACCCATGTAACCTCAAGATTTATAACTCTTAGCACATGATAAAACATGGTTATTTCACCTGATAGGTGAAAAGCTACTTCCCTAAGGGCTGCAATAGAAGCAATTCTGACCACATAAAAAGTTTTGAGGTTATCCAGTGCAGGAAACACACATCTCCCAAAACGGTTGCTGCTAAATGACTAACAGAGCACAACACACATGATCCCTGTACTATTTTCTTCTCAACTCTGCAAACCTATCGTTGACCTGCAGGAAAGCTCATGCTAAGGTTTGGACTTTCATTTTAAGCTTGCAGGAGATCACAAGAATCTCCTCGTAGGGCAGATGAGCAAAGCGAATGCCAACAAACTGTAAAACAAGATTACACAGAGCCATCTGTTCAGACACTGAGTCTGTTGAGAAGTCTCATCCCACACAGACTGCTGGTCTGACACGGGTCAGAATCTGCTCCATAACAGGTATAAAACACTCTCTTGTTGCATTCCTAATTCATGCTTCCAAAACTTTAAGCAAAACCTGTTTCCTTTCCATCCCAACTTTCACGTTCGGTTGGAAACGCACACAATCTCGACAAGACACAGCAGGCTCCTACAAACTCTCTGAAGGAGAGGGAGGACAGATAGCTGCACATCACCAGCCCAGCCCGGCCCCGCCACAACATGGAGCCGCTCGAACTCAATAACCTTATAAACAGCAGGCGCCTTTCTCCAGCTCAGCCCTCCGGCCGCGGCAGCGCAGCAGCCGGGGAGCCGGGCTGTCCGTCCCTGCAGGCCCAAGGAACCCTCGCTGCGCCGTCAGTGAACACCACCCGCGCCGCGGCAACGGGCGGGGGGAGAACAGGCTGGACCCAGAGCAGCTGGATGTGCCGCGCTGACAAAGCTCGTCCTGAAGACAGCGGGGTCGGGAATCCCACGGCCAAACGCCGCTGTGTTCCCAAGCACCGAGCCGCCGGGCAAGCCCCGCACATCCCAAGCCGCGCTGCGCCCGGCCGGCGCGCCCTCAGGGAGCCTTCCCCGGCGGGCCGCTCCCGCAGGAGAACGATACCGGGCGGGGATCGCCACCCCCGGGACAGCAGGCGGGGACTTCGGCCCCGTTTTCCGGCGCGGCAAAGCCGGGCCGCGGTGGTCGGCGGCGGAACGCGAGCCCCCCGGGAGGCGGCGGCCGGGCTGGCCCCGGCTCCCCCGCCGCGCTCTTACCCAGCATGAGGTGGCTGAGGCGCCGGGCCATGCCCTTGGACAGGTCGTACACATAGAGCTTCACGGGGTGCAGCGCCAGCGGCTCCTCCATGGGGACGCGGGCGCGGCCGCCGGGCGGCAGCCGGAGCCCTTGCAAACAAGGTTGAACGGCCCTTCCCTCCTGGAGACGGAGGGAAACGGGAAGAAAAGGCGGCCCCGGTGCCGGTCGCCGGCGCAGCGGCAGCAGCCGTGAGGTGACAGACGGGCAGGAAGGGGCGACCCTGCCCGGGCGCATGCGCGGCCTCCCCGCGCCTGCCGGGCCGCTCCGTCACTGCGCGACAGTGCCGGGGCGGAGCTACAGCCGGGGGGGCGGGGACGGACAAGTCCCGCTGTCATTGGCTGAGGCTCGGAGCCGCGAGCAGGGCGTGAGGAACTCCCGCCCTTCGCTACCCCACTGCAGCCAATCCGCGCGGGGGGGAGGGGCAAATGCCCTGGGAGGGGCGGGGCCCGGCTCATTCCCTCTCTCGCCATTGGTCAGAGTCGTTGCGGGGGCGGGGCGAGCCGGCAGTCGGCTGTTGGCTGAGCGTGAGCGGGGCCGTGCGGCGCGGGCCATGGCGGGCTGGGGGTCCTTCTACCGGGGCGAGGGGCCGGAGGAGGAGGAGGAGGAGCCGCAGGAACAGGAGGAAGGGGCTGAGGCGGTCGGTAAGGGCCCCTCCTCACGGAGGGCAGATCGGGGCCCACTGCCCGCTTTGCAGGCTCCGCGGGCGGAGGGGCCGCTGCTAAAACTGTTTCCCCCCGTTCGGTAGCGGAGCAGAGGTTCTCGGGCCGGGACAGCCTCATCTTCTTGGTGGATGCGTCCAGGGCCATGTTCGAGTCCGACGGGGACGCAGAGACTCCTTTCGACATGACCATCCAGGTAGGGATGGATAAACTGCTAACTGCTAAGGCAAGACTTTCACACTCCTTTCTGAAAACTATTTTCTTGCAGTTTTGACCTGGGTGCGTTTTTTTTCAGTGCATCCGGAATGTGTATACCAGCAAAATTATCAGCAGTGACAGGGACCTGTTAAGTGTTGTGTTCTATGGTACAGAAAACAACAAGAATGCGGCAGATTTCAAGCACATTTATGTTCTCCAGGAGCTGGACAATCCAGGTAAAGTGGTATGAAGGTTTTGTAGAAAGATGGAGTTAGGAAATTGGTGTAGTAGTGTTGTCAATAACTGTTCTCTCTAAAATCAGAGAGCTATCAGGTAAGTTCTTACTGAAATCTACTGTTGGTGGTGGGGATAGATTTAGATATTTATTGAAAGCTTAGAAAATTCATGAGAGCCTAGCGTCTTCTCTTAGAGTTGGTTCAGATCCTTTCCTATGCCTTTTCTTATATTTTAATGTGGTGGCTTCACTTGCTGTCTGCTAGACCTTAGAGTATCTCAGCAGAACTCTTGAATGTCCATCAGAAAAGTGTGTGTCCATGTTAAGGCACCACAGATTTCAGCTGATGGAGAATATCACAGACTGGCTGAGGTTGGATGGGATTTTGGAAGTCATCTTGTCCAGCTCTCCTGCTCAAGCAGTGTCATCTAGAACAGGTGGTTCAATCTGGTAGCCTGTTTGGGGTGTTCCATTTCTTATTTCCATAATAAGTTCTGCAATTCATGAATTTTGCTCTTTCATTTTCTTAAGATTGCATACCATCTGCTTGATAACAAGTGCTGCTTGCTGAATTGGAAAGGCAGTAGGAGAAGTGCAAAGAATACATGCTAGTGCTGACAGATTGTCTGACAGTTGAGAGTCTTCTGGGGGAATTTTGTCTGCAACTTTTCATCGTAGCCTTTATCATAAGGATGTTTGATTTTATTTTCCTTACTAGGGGGTGCAGGTTTAACGAGAGAGGGGCTTCTCCTGAAATAATTGAGCCTTATCCTATTGTCAGAATTTTTTACAGTATTATTATTGTAATATTATTATTTATTACAATAGAGGCATGATAGGACTGCCCTAGGTTCTTCTCCCTTTTCTGGCACACAGTGCCTTACAGGTCTTGCTTTTTCATTTTCCTCCTTCTTCCCTGCTTGTCCTTTCTCCCATGTTAGAGGCAGTATCCTCACCATGAGGATGAAAACAGCACAGGTCAAAGGTGGGTGTTGTTCTGATGCCTTCTCAGGCTACCTGGAGCAGAGGCTAGACAGAGTTCAAGGAATAAAGTAGGTATTTATTAAAAGGCCTTCAAAAGATTCACCTTGGGCAGTACAAGAGCCTGGCCGTGGCTCCACCCTAGAGAGACGCTCAGTCACGAGGTTTCACACTTTTATAAGTTTTGGTCCATTTACATATTGGGGTTAATTTTCCAATTACAGCTTCAGGTTATGAAGTCCCATCCTCCCAGATTGCTCTCCTCAGTTTGCTGTTGTTTACACTTTTTGGGCCTGAAGCTGCAACAGTGTCCTTGGTTCCCAGGCTGGAAAAGGATTGCTTTGTCTGACTGCCCTGGGAAGAGAACTTGCTAACACTTAATATGAAATTCAGAGTTATATACCAAGGCAGTACAGAAGCTAGAAAATATGAAAGCTCAGTTCAAAAGGAACAGAATTGTGTATTTGCTGCCCCTGGGGAAGGAGGAGATGCTATAGGTGATTATTGTGGAGTACATTATTATGAAGATTTACATTAAAGGACAGATGAGGAGTTGAGAGGAGTTGAAAATAAAATAGTAAAAGCAGAGGAAAGCATTTTCAAATGAAATTTTTTAAGTGCTATAGAGCTTAAGTGAAGGACAAAGGAAGAAGCTCTGCAGAATGCAGTGCCTGAAAAATGAAAGCTTGTCTCCCACTGTAGAGTAACAGGAGAGAACAGAACCTGCTGTAAGACATGTGGGAAAAGGAGTCCTAGCTGGGTTGAAGAAATCCTCAGAGCAGCAGCAAGGCTGTGGACACCTGAGCTGAATGTTGCTGTGCTCAGCGTGGTGATCTGTGGGCTTCATCTCACCTCTGTGTGCATTCTCTCTGACATGAGGGGTGAGGAAGGAGGAGGAGGAGGAGTTCTCCACCTTCCCAGCACGCTGTGGAGATGCAGGATGCATTTCAGGCTCCTCTCTTTTCTGTGATGGTGCAGCAGTCTGCTGTGCCTCTGCAGCAGGTGCAGTTTGCTGCTGAGCACTTGGCATTCAGTGGAGGGGGTTTGCAATACTTTGATCCCTGTCTGTTTTTGATCCCTTCCCCACAGAAAGAGGCCACATTGGTGCCAGGGCTTTTTGTGTCCCCTTGCCCTAGCTGCTGCTTTCATTGGTGACTGGCTTGTGATATTGCAGATGTTAGGCCATGCTGGACAGTTTTCTCAGCCAGGTGTTGGAAGGACGTTGCCAGAGAGGTGCTTGGGAGCATTCCTTGGATGTCAGCTGCAAGGAATTCCTTGGTGCATACTTGGAAGAGCTCACGGTGCTTCTGTCAGTATTCCTAGTGCTTGTGTGTGGGGGTCCCAGTTGCTGGTTTCTCTGGGTCTGGATTGAAGGCACTTGAGAGGGTAGTTCATGTTGGCACTCAAATATTTATTATTCCTTATCAGTAAAACAGTCTCATTACTGTGAGTTTGGCAGCTTTTCATTAGAAGGCACAAAATGGCCAACAATCTCTTGTTACAAGGTCTTTTAAGACTAAACTATCCAATTAAGAACTGACACCTAGATTATTTTCCCTTTTAACCCAATAACTGATCCCAAAGAGCCCGCAACGCAGACTTTTCAGTCCAATTACAAAATGCCACCCAAAAAAGCTATGGAGAAGAAGGAAGAAGAAGCATGAAGAAGAAACCCAGGATGACACCCTGTGCCCTCCATCTTGCTTCCATCCACAACACACTAAAAATCCCAAAACCTAAATTTCTCACCAAGTGATACCCCTACACTACTCTCTATAATCTATTTCACACTTTTGTGGATTCTAGCCTATCTTGAAGTCTAGGAGACTTTCTCCATGAATGAGGGTCAAAGTCAGTGCCCCCCTGGGGGTCAGGGCACCCCAGAGCAGACAGAGAAATATTCCCGGTGCTCTGGGTTTCCACACCTGTGACTGCTGTCGCCCCTGCAGGTGCGAAGCGTGTTCTGGAGCTGGACCAGTACAGGGGAGACGAAGGACGGGCGCTTTTCCGGGAGAGCTTTGGCCACAGCGCCGACTATTCCCTGGGTGAAGCGCTCTGGGCCTGCTCCAATCTCTTCAGTGACGTCCGAGTCAGGCTGAGCCACAAGAGGATCATGCTCTTCACCAACGAGGATGACCCTCATGCCAATGACAGTGCTAAAGCCAAGCTGGCCAGGACCAGAGCTGGTGATCTGAGAGACACAGGTCATTGTTTGCCCTTTTCATTTTACGCGCAGTAAACGTGATGGATCTTTGCAGCAGATGTTAACTGCGTTGCTGGTTTGTGATGGAAAAAGATGTAAAATCATCAGAACTGGGGAATGTTTCTGAAAGTTCCTGAGCTAGAAATTTGGTATCTGATCTGAATTAGAATATATGTTTTCTGATCTGGTATTCAGTAGCTAGCACTTGTTTTCCAGGATCTCTTTCTAGTTTGATAGCATAAATGGGGACATGACAGGCCCAAGAAAATAAACGTTTTTTGTTATTGTACCATTTTCCAGGAAGGGAATGCTAACACCAAGTTAACACAAAAGGAAAATTACTTTAATGGTTCCATTTTGAATTAGCTGAAGGACATCAGCCTGAGCTCAGAGAGTAGACAGCATTAGTTCAACTGTGTAGCTGAGGTAACCAGTGTTTTTGGAAATCAGGAAGCGTCCTGGATCTAGAAGCTGTGAGGCTTCCTTAATCCATTAGCCCCTGTAATTAAAGGAAAGGGGATTTTCTGAACTTGTTACTCCCCTCTATGCCTGAGGTAAGATTATATTTTATAGGAGCTTATCAGAGCCATTTCATATTCATCGCTGTCCAGATTCTTAATTAGAGAGGAAACATTTTCTATTCTGCATTGTTTTGACTGAAGTTAAAGACTGTGTTTTGCCTCTTGCCCTAGAATCGCCCCTTTCTCCAGAATATTTCACATCTGGTGCAGATGACAGTTTGGAGCTTATTTTTACGTAAATTATTTGTGTAGATAGAGAAATCTGAGAGTGCTGAGATACATGCTGATGCAAGAAAAAAGCAGTTTCTTACCGTGCTCTTATCTCTTCCGTTGTTTCTAGGTATCATCTTGGACTTGATGCACTTGAAGAAGCCTGGAGGGTTTGATATATCTGTGTTCTACAGGGATATTATAAATGTAGCAGACGATGAGGACCTTGGGGTCCAGCCTAAAGAGTCAGAGAAACTGGAACATCTCATGAAGAAAGTACGAGCAAAGGAGACGAAGAAACGGGCTTTGGTCAGGTTTGTGCTTAGTTGTGGTGCATCATTCAGCAGGGGCACCTGATGTTATTTTCAGACTGCATCTCACTTTCCTCTTCTGGAATGATTGGTCTTTAAAGGCACTTTGAAGTGCTTACATACCTCAGTCTTAATTCTTCAGTCCAAGATTGGTGTTTCTTCTGTGGTTTCCAAGGATATTTGTGGATGAGAGGAGCAGAGTGGACCTCTTGTTTCCTCTGTGTGATATCTGCTGTATTGAGCTTGACCAGAAATTATGATTTGTTAAGAAGTACATAATTGCCAAATACTTATCTAAAAAGCTGCAACATAAGAAATAGTGTACAGTGAAATCTGATTGAAATTTGGCTTTTCTTGCCAATACTAACTAGAAAAAAATTCATCTGAATGTGAATGCCAGGTATTTTTTCCTGTTATTAAATAGTTATATGTTGTCAGTCTGTCTAGGTACTTGGCATGGATTCACACAGCCTTGATATTTCTAATCTCCTACTAAAAGATTAGAGATACTTAAGAAAGATTAAAGGGATCTTGACAAAGCAGATAGAAAGTATTTTTGGAACCACATGCTCCATAACAGTTGTTTTTTTAGGGAGTGAGTTCATAGCAGAATGATGTGGAAGCACAGGAAGGGAATGAACTTCAAGGCCTAATTTTTTTTTCCCCAGTAAATATTAATAAAGTATCCCAACCTGAGCTGTTGTCACTGGCATTCTTGCTCCTGCTTGCAGCTTTATTTTCTTTTCTGGGAATGTTCCTTAAGTTTTCCAATAGCTGGGGAGGAAGAATCCCATACCAGTGATACCTTTTACAAGAGAGGAAGTTGCATTTGTAGTAACTCACTCTTCTGCTCTCATAACTTGAAGATTGACTCTATTTTTAAACTTTCACATCTAATTTTTTCTCTAATGTCTGATTTATATTTTTTCTTAAATCTTGGTATTGTTTGTCTTAGTGGGTTTTTTGGGGAGAATTTTGCCTTCTGCTTAAACAGCTATGAGAATTCATGGACATTACAATAAGCATAATTGGGGTACCCAGATGGGAACTTGTCCTGTTCTCTGTTTGAGCATAGCTGCCCTTCAGTGAAAAAAAGGTCAAAGAAATATGGTAAATTGCTTGTGTTTAGATAACTTTTATGATGAGAAATGATGATATTGCAAGAATATTTTTATTCAAGTGAAATTACGACTCAAGTGATAGTGTGTTTCCAAAGATACATGTGATTTTGGGAGAGGAGAACAGGAGAAGATCAAAGGAAATAACTTACATGAGGAGGTGATTTTCTTCTGCAGTAGTGATTTTTCAGGAATCTCAAGTCTGTATCTGCTTTTTTTACACAGGCTAAATCTGCATCTGGGCAAAGATGTGGCTCTTTCTGTTGGTGTTTACAACCTTATTCAAAAAGCTTATAAACCATATCCAGTGAAGCTTTATCGGGAAACTAATGAACCAGTTAAAACCAAAACAAGGATGTTTAGTGGAAAAACAGGCAGCTTGCTCCTGCCCAGTGACACTAAAAGGGCTCAGGTAACTTTTTGATTATGTACCTGCTTTTTCTTGTCTCTGTGGTGTGTGAGGGAGGTGCCAATTCCCTTGCTGCTTTTGTTTGTATTGCACTTTGAAGATGAGATACAGAAATATTTGCATCTGTATGCAGCTGGGGACAGGCTGGTCGTGTTGTGAGCTCTGCAGGGTGAGAATGGGTTGTCTCCCTGGCCTGACTGTCATGGGAAGGCAGAGTGCTGGTGGAAGTGCTGTCAGGAACACAGGTCATTTCTTTCTGTAAGGGAGAACGAGGCTGTCAGAGCCTGACCTTGTGTGACCCCGTGCCACTGGCACTGCTGTCAGCTTTGGATTCGTTAGGAACAGATCTGGTCCATTTTTATAAACATACAAGTGTGAATCACAGGAGATTGGGAGCTGCTTTCCAAACAAAAGGCATCTTTCCTTTGGAGTTTTTTGTATAACTTTTTCTTTGTTTTGCCTTCCTGCTTGATAGTTTGGCTGATGTAAATTGAGTGTCACGTTGTGATCAAGCACAGCTTTATTTCAAAACAGGTTATGTAGTTGCTAGGTATTCTGTCACAAGTGTGCTTTGTCTCTTCTTAAAGTTGTTGTCTTAAAATGAAGTATTAAGTCTATTTATAGTGGATATTAGTTTCTTGAAATAAAGTATAGGAGATAAACAGAAAGCTGAGCATTAAGCCCTGAGGTTTACCTTCAGCAGCTGGACTATAATATGGTTTTGATTTTGTGATGCATGAATGGTGCTACAGAAACATTGTTTCTCAGTCACTATTTCTGTCAGGAGCAGGTAGCTGACATACATCTGCTGAAGCAAGTTTACAGTTGGACAGGACCTCTGAAAGTCTGGTATAACCTGGCCCAGAGCAAAACCAGATCAGGTTGCTCAGGGCTTTTTTGGGACAGCTCTGAAGAATTCCAGAGATGAGATGTGACAGCTTCTCTGTATCAGGGCTTAGCCATTTTCTTAGAAAAGTGCATTTTACTTATGTTCAGGTAAAATTTGTCTGTCACTTGTGTGCACTACTCATGAGAGTTTACACTGTCTTGTCTGTAACTTTCTTTTAAGTAGTGGAACACAGCAATTGCATCCTCTTCCTGCACTTCCTGCCCTGTCCTGCCTCCTGGTCCTCATTTTTTTTTATGCTGGCAGCCCTCTCATCTGCTCTTCCCTGGTTTAGACATATGGAAACCGACAGATTGTGCTGGAGAAAGAGGAGACAGAAGAAGTAAAACAGTTTGATTCTCCAGGTTTGTTTCTGATTGGCTTCAAACCACTTTCAATGCTAAAGCAGCACCATCATGTCAGGCCCTCCCAGTTCATCTATCCTGAGGAGTCCCTGGTGAGAGGTAAGCAAAGATGGCAAGAGGAGATTTATCACCTTGCATTAGTGTAACCTGCTGATCCACCGTGTGTTTGAGTGGGGATCATTGAGTGTAAAAGCTTTGTCTAACTTAAAAACTTGCTAATGTTAAGAAGAACTGAATTGACTGTTATTGCCCCTCTCAGCTGCAGCTATTTCTTGTTTTCTTCTATAGCAGAGCAGCCAATTGTGCTTCATGTTTATCCATCATGACAAGCAGCCAATTAAACCATGCAGATGTAGTCCCAAAGTACTTGTTTTAGCCATTCATGAAAGTGAAGGATCCTAGTACCTGACAGGAAGGTAAAGATGGTTAAAAAAGCCCAAACCAAAGCAACCAACAACAAAAAAAGAAAGACCTAAATCCCAAACCTGGGGAGATAATTGCTGGTTTAAGTCCATATCAGCTGGGAGTGGAAACATGATACTCAGGAAGTATAGTTGAATTAACAGTGCTTTATGGGCTTGTAAAGACAGAAGGCAAGGACATTTAGAACTGCTTTTTTGTCTTTTTATATGTATACATACGTCTGTTTATCTAGAAATATATCCAAATCTGCAGTAGTAAGAAAAAACCTTTAGCTCCTCAGTCTAGCAGTGGATGAAGAGGGCTGAGTTATGACCAAAGGCTTTGCAGTGTCTGACTAAAGAAAAGCACTTATGCTTGCTTCTCTAACTGCAGTTTCCTGGCTCAACCATGTTCTTTATATGTCAGTCTTTCCCTGGCCACCATGCCTGGTGAAATATACCTGAGACAAACATGTGCCTCAGGAGGAGTACTGAAGTCTGAATTCTTAGTGTGTTACTTTCACAAAAGGTCTATGATCCGCTTCTATTGTGATGTCCTACCAAACAAAAATAGACTTGGTAGATAAAATTTCACAGTATTCAATCTCTCAGATGGTAGTGATTTCACTTCTTCCACCAGAACTCTCACTGCTGGTCAGGAGAGACTCACTAACATTGTCCACTTTGAGTCTTCTCCCTTCCAAAATTTGCTTTTTGCCTCCACAATAATGCAAACATTTCAAAGAAAGTCACAGGTTTTGACACTGTAATGTCTAGGGTTATATTCCAGAAGAAAGGAGCAAAGCAAGCTGTCAGTCTAACCAATCCCCTCTTTCCTTTGCAGGGAGTACAACACTGTTTAATGCCCTACTGATGAAGTGCTTGGAGAGGGAGATGATGATGCTGTGCAGATACACCCCTCGCCGGAACATCCCTCCTCGCTTTGTGGCCCTGCTTCCTCAGGAGGAAGAGCTGGATGAGCAGAAAGTGCAGATAGCCCCTCCAGGTATGGGAAGAGATGCTGCCTTTCCCTGTATGATTGGATTTAGTCAGCGTAATGGTGTCATGGATTGAGGGAAAATGTTCTTAGTGCTACCTCCCCTTAAAACTGGGGAAAATGCTTTCCAACATTCCTTTTCTTCAGTTTTGTCAGTGTAAGCATCTGGTGTTGAATCTATTTTTAAAGCCCCAGTTGCATCAGTGCTGCTCAGTTATGACCTGGCTAGAGTGTTTTTCCTGCCTTCTACCTCTTTTCATCAGATTCAAATAACTGATGTAGAAATGAAAAGCCTTTTTTTCCTGTTTGAAGACTAGACAGAATATCTTTTCTTGAATTATGTTGTATCCTTGAGTAGATTGTAAAGTATTAAATAAATAATCTCACATATAGTGAGCCTCATGCCACATCAGACGAGTGGGGAATGATTAGGGAGCAGGTTCTTGCTGTTTTGCATTTTCTCACCTCTTTAAGTGCAAAAACATCTTCTGGAAGAATGTAAAGTAGGGAAGTAACACTGCTTGTGTACAAAGTAAAGTGTTTCAGAATAATGTGGGCAATATCTTGATTTTCAAACAAATCTTTCTCGAGCTCAGACCCAGTGGGAGAGGTGGACTAGTTGATCTCCTGCATATAAAGCAAGTCACTGGTATCCAACTCATAGCTATGAATTTAGTCTGAATGTCTTTCACAAAGCCATTAGTGATGTTGGTTACAGACATTGAGATTGGGATTGAGTGTGGTGCTGTAGACACTTGGAAGTATTATGGATTGCTGTTGTTAACAACAAAACAGGAGGTTAGTTTGGAGTCATCAGACCTAGATAATAACCATCTTGGTTTTCCCCATAAATTATTTTGAGACCATGCTTCTGTGTAACTGTTGTCTTCCTCCCTCTCTTCTGTGCAGGTTTCCACCTGATTTTTCTACCCTATGCAGATGACAAACGTAATGTTGATGTTACAGAAAATGTGCCAGCCAGCCAAGAGCAGGTAGACAAAATGAAGGAAATAATTCAGAAGCTGCGGTTCAAATACAGGTACCTGGAGATAAATAGGGTGCAGGGGGTGGCACAGGGAAGAAAGCACAACCATTTCTTGCTCTACTGCACATGTTGTTCGGCTGTGGTGTTCCTGAGATCAGATTTTGATGTATTTTGATAGAAATTGCTTCTCTTTGCAGTAGCTTTGTGCAAACTTTATTCTTAATCATTCTGGATACCCAGGCACCACAATGCTTTATGTAGCACGTTCTGGAGTTCTTTGTAGAATTGCTCTTGTTCTCTGGGCTGTTGTCATTTGTTGCAGAGGTATCACATTTTATTGTGGTTCTGCCACTCTACAGCAGATCAGACCCAGATAATTTAAATTAGAGCACTTTAGAAAGAAGAGTTAGGCCTTTTTTTCATTATAGCTGGGATAAATGCTATGAAGTACTTTGATGGGAGATTTTTTCCTAGATACCTGGAAGCCACCATAACTGTTATTAAAGTATAATGCCCCTATCTCCTTTTGAACTCTCTTCATTTCTAACTCTCACACAGCATTCCTATGTGGTTGATACATGACAGGAGAGTGATTCAGCAGGTAAATTGCAAAGAGGAAAAGCAGTTCTGATGCAATGGATTGTTGTGTGGGAAAGAGGGAAGTTTTATTCTGACATAAGTTAGTGGTAGATCTTAAATGTTTTGTCTGTCTTCTTGGCAGCATGCATTGACATTCTGGGGGATTCTTGACAGGGCTGACAGCTTTGAGAACCCAGTTTTGCAGCAGCACTTCAGGAATTTGGAGGCTTTGGCGCTGGATATGATGGAACCAGAGCAGGCTGAAGATCTTACAAGTGAGAGCTATTGGCGGGTGTGAAGGGAGGCAGGGTAGGGGGCTCATGACTTTGTTACAAGTCAAATATGTGCTGCTACAAACCCAACTGTCTTTTAAGAAATATTTCAGTTGTGTGCAGTTTCACTGTTTAGGATTCTGGATGTGTCCATTCTGAAATACTGAAACCTTATTTTCTATTGCTGTCACTTTTAAGGTAAAGAAAAAAATGCTCACTTTACCATCCAAAATTAAAATTGAATCACCTTTTTCATATGGTGAGAAATGTTTTCTCTGAAATTCCTCTCCTCAAGGTTCTCATTAATATTTCAGTGTGATAAATGGACTGAATGAATTATTCTGTTGGGGTCAGGGCTGCCACCTAGTGACTGGGAGAGTTTATATGTGAGTGTCCTGTGTAATCACAGAGTGGGTCAGGAGGGGAGGGACCACACTGGGTCATCTGGTCCAGCCCCCCTGCTCAGGCAGGGTTATCCTACAGCACATTGCACAGGGTTAGTTCCAGGTAGGTCTTCAATTGTTTTTCCAGCAAGGGATACTCTACAACCTCTGTGGGTGACCTGTTTCAGTGCTCAGTCACCTTCCCAGTAAAGCTTTACCTCATGTTCTGATGGCTCTTCCTGTGCTTCAGTTTCTGCACATTGCCTCTTGTCCTGTTGCTTGGCACCACCAGGAGCCTGGCACTACACTCTTGACACCTTTCCTTCAGATGCTTAGTGAGGTTCCCCTCTCAGCCATCTCTTCTGGAGGCTGAACAGTTCCTTCAGACTTTCCTCATAAGGAAGCTGTTCCAGTCCTTTAATCATCTTTGCTGTCCTCTGCTGGAGCCATTCCAGGAGTTCCATATCTCTCCTGTACTGGGGAGCCTAGAACTGGATGCAGCATTCCAGATGTCCAAACTCTTACCAAGAGCTGTAAATTTCTCATTTGGAAGAAATTTAAATACTTGTATCATAACACAAGTATTTGCATTTTTGCATGCTTGCAGGACACTTGTGGACTCGTTATTACAGAAGCACAGTTGTGTCTGGTGATGTTACTGAAAAACAGTCAAGACTTGTTAGCACCAATGCAGCTTTAAGAAGCAGGTGTTCTTTATCACAGTGCTGGATGCATGAGGGGATATCTCCACCAAAATCGTGCATCTCTAGTACAGAAAAAACTGTTTATGTAGGTTTTCTCAGAAGAAACATACGTGTGGTAATCATTTCCCCAAAATCATTAACATGTGTTAGTTCCCCTTGGTGCACACTTTCTTCTGTCCCAGGGGTCTCTTTGGTGGTTGTAGACCCTAAAGTTACAGCTGAGAGCTTGATGAACTGGTGTTTCATCCCAATACAGAGTGGTGTTGGTATACCTAATCTGGTTCATGTTTTTTAAGTCCCTTCTTGGTGAATGTTTAACATAATCCTACAAAATAAAGTATTGTGTGGTTCCATACACTAATGGTTTTGTAGAATGAGCATTGTATTTTTCCTACCAGGTGAGCTGGTAGTTTATCTGGCAACAGGGATGGCCTTGCAGACTTTCTTGTGATCACACTGTTTCTAAGAGGGCAAATCTTTATCTTTTGCCAGTGCCAAAGTCTGAACAGATGAGCCACAGGCTGGGCAGCCTGGTGGACGAGTTTAAGCAGCTGGTTTATCCCCCTGACTACAGTCCTGATGTGAAAGCTGTAAAGAGAAAACAAGGTAAGTAGTGGTGGTGCAGACTCAAAATATAATGTCTGTATTCTGTTTAGAAGCTTCTGTGTTTTCAGTTTGTCTCATAGTTTAAAGAAGCTGCTTGTGCAACAACTCTACCAGTCTCCACAATGAAGTATTACATCCAGTATTGATTCTATTCTACTGAGTAGAGAACATTGTGGTATCCAGTTGAGGAGTTACTGGAGTGACAAGCTGCAGAGTGAGGTATAGGATGTAATGTGGGTAAATTACTGCAGAATATATATATGTAAATAAATAAAATTTTAGTAACTTTCTGTTTTACAACAGAGTAGTAAAATCACTCATGCTTTCAGTTTGTGTTGGTGAGACTTTTAAATGTGTAAGCAATGCTGAAGTCCATGTGTAATTTGGGAGTCTGTGAAAGACTGCATAAAGTGAGTATCAGTTAGCTGAGCTCCTTGTGGAATCATTGCATTCTGCTGTCTCAACTAGAATCCCTTAAGTTTCATTTGGAGGGTGGTGTTTTCATCAGAACACACAGTTTCATACTTCAGCTAAGATCACTCCTATCAATGAAATACTGCATGGCTTACATAGTGACACCTGTTTCTTCAAACATGGAAACTAGGTCTGTGAGTGTGTGGCTGTTAAAGCACCATGTGCTAATGGCCATTAGCAATGGTATGTGTAAGAAACATTGATGTCTTTCTAATTTTTAAAATCTTTGTGATCTAAAATGTGTCTTTCTAGCTTCTGATGGTCAAACTGAGAAGAGGCCCAAGGTAGAAGTCTCAAAAGATGAGCTGCAGAGTCATGTGCAGAAGGGCACTCTAGGCAAGCTCACCGTACCTGTCCTGAAGGATGCATGTAGGTTTTTGGGGTTGAGGTGTGGAAGCAAGAAGCAGGAGCTCGTGGATGCTTTAACTGAATACTTCAATGAGCACTAAGCTGGAGAGGAAGGCCCTGGTTTACTTCTGTCTGTTTAGAATCTTGATTGTCTTATGTGGGTGCTGTGTGTATTTAATCTCGCTATGAAAGAGATGGCAACTAAAGGTTTCTCTGTCTAGCAGCAGAGAAACTTTTTACTTAGTCGTGAATCATCTCTGCAAAGTTGGATTCTGTTGACAGTAGCTAAAGACAGAACTAAATTCCCTGTGAACTCGGGTCACCCATTGCACATGGACAGAGTTGTGCCTTGCTGGTTTCTTAATAAAAGTTTGGACCTTTTCCTTTGCAACACCAACTGTGCTGTCCGTCTCTCCATCATGAAGACAGCAGAACTCACTTCAGGGTAAGAAAACACAGTGACCTGTGTTGATGGCACCTCATGAATTCGAGCAGCAGATTGAGTCTGTGTCCTAACAGAGGGTATAAATATGTATTACCCTCCAGAGCAGCCAGTATCAGTTCTAGTAATCAAATTGGGTTCTTTTCTGCCATCACTGTTACAAATATTACCAGCAGATCTTAAAAGAAAAAAATAATTTCTGGGAAGCAGTATCCAATCCCTTGGGCAAAAAGTGGGCACTTAACAAATCTGCACACACAGGTGTTCCATTTTTAAATGGTAATAGCAGAAGCTGGTTTAAAAATGGAAAATAAATCGTGTTCCCCGGAAGGCTGCAAGCATTTATCCCAATTAAATTACTGAGATGGCATAGAGCTTTTCCACCTCTCTAAGTGAATATGAGTCAGACTATTGTGCTTTTAAAATAGAAGAATAGCAAGTTGTAGAGAGAGCCCTTGTTACATACAGTATTTTTTATTTTTTTAGTCATACTTAAGAAGGCTGCAGCTGGATTTTTTGGGTTTTAGACTTCCATCTCTGGCATGCCCCACCTGTCTTGCAGTGCAAGACTAAAACCAATAAACAGTTGTTGCATTTGTTTTGGGAAATTACTAATTGTTTAGTTAATCTCTTTTTATGGGACACAAACATTGGATACCTGAGGTGTCCATTTTGGTCTGCATAGTGTTTTTAGTGTCCAGAGATTCCTGTGTGTGGCTCACAAACTGTCCTATCACCAGGCTGTGGAGTGGCACGTGTGGAGCCAGCTGTGACCACCCTTCTGGCACTGTGACTGTCCTAGCTGTGCCAGCATGCTGCTCACTTCTACCTCAGTTCCTCCAGAGAGCAGCTAGCCTGCACTGAGCTCTGCAGTACTGAAACTACATTACCTGTTACACTTCCAATCAGCCTGGATTAGTTAATTATAATAAAGATTTGCCTAAGCACTCAATTTACTTTGCCCTTGGGCAATGAAGTTACTGTAAATGCTTGTTTTAGCAAGGCTTGAAGAGTGGAATAGTGAGACTCTCCTGTCTGTGTATTGAATTCTGCAAATACCCTTGTTAACATCTCTCTTGGCTTGCTGACCCTCAGGCACACAATGTGCCAGGCTTTGGATGATTGTGGCATTTTTGTTCTAGGTTATTAGATCTGCCTCCTGGCTTTTTTTTTTTTTCCTCTCTTTAATACAGGCTATCACATGAAGCAGAAATTTAAAAGGCAAGATGATGGGGTGCTTCAGAGCAGAAAAAGACAGTTTTGCTTGCTCAAGTATCCTTTATTTCTGCTCCTTGTGTGCTTTCTCTTACATCATCTGTCTTGGTACAATAGGGCAAATCCTTGGCAAAGCTGTAGTTCTAAACACAACTAGCTCAACAGTCAGCATCAGTAGAAGGGAACAGGAGCCCTTCTAAACCTCACACAAATAAAAAGGATTCTGAAGTATTTGGATCAAGTTCATCTCAGCAAGGATTACTGGTATCAGCCATTTACAAAAATATACAAACATGATGTCTTCAGTCTTTCATGAGCTCACTTCATCTGCTTGGGATGTACTTACGAGAGGTAAGAAGTTAGTGCCTCTGTGGAAACATTACAGGAAAATTTATTTTCCATTCTGCTATTGCACCTAATGGAGTTTCCACACTATTTTGCTTTGGCATCCTGCAATAGAAAACAGGTTTGATATTCCAACACAGGAGTTTAAACTTTTCTGATCAGAGCAGAAGTGCATTTATTATACAATATGTATTTAACTAAAACTATATCCATAAAAACACCACTAATCCAGACTGCTGTTGGTGCTCCATGCTGCTTTTCCAGGACATGAGATGATTCAGCATTCTCTTCTTGAGACACATATTACTTTATCTGAAAACCTACTTGTTCTCTGTTTCCTTGGCCATGACTTAAAAGGGTTCGTCTTCAGTCAGGTGACTAGAGTGCAGTACCTAAAAAGCATGGCACTTTTTACAATTAACAGCCAGGTGTAGGGTACTCATCAGCCACAACAGGCTGCTCTCTGCCATGTATTTTGTACTTAACTTTTCTAGGGAGCCCAGCCTCAGTGGTAACAGTCCATACAAAGGAAACTGAAGGAGAATAAATTGCTGCACTGCAATAGCCTTTAGGCAGCCTGTGAGCAGTTTAGCTTGACAAGCAGAAACACTCCAGTTAGTTGCAAATACTTCACCAAGGGAATCACAATTGTATTTAGCCCGGCAGCATTTTTATTTTTTCTTAAAAAGTCAGTATTTAAAAATAATCAAGTTAAGAGAGTTCCCCTTGTGTACTGCCATAAGATTTCTGCTTGCTGTGCATCTCTTATAGAAGTCTCTTGTCTGGTTTCAAGAATAAGGGCTGTGCTGATCTTGGCTTCATCTGCTGCTACACAGTAGCTGCTGCCTGCCTGCTCCATCACCTACAGACTCCAGCAGCCTGAACACAGGGAACCTTTTCCTCAGCCTAAACCGTTCAGAAACACAGAGTAACTCACACCTGCTGGAGGCTCAAGCTAAGCAGAAATACTGCACCACAGAGAAAGCTGATGGGTGGGATAAAAAAGCCCTGAGCAGGCAGACAGGAAGACAAGGGGGGGGACTTTTTTTTCTGTCCTCCTTCTAAACATAAAACAGGAAACACAGTTGAACAGTCACTTTTCAAGAAGTAATACAATGAGAATGAAAATGTTGGAGTGGCTAATAGAAAAGTGGGGGGATAGAAGGTGGAAACACTAAGAATTAAGCCATTATTAAACAAAAATATGGCATTTTGAAATGAAACATTGATATCAAAACTATAATCTCAACTGAAGCAAAACATTAATTTCCCCTAATTTGCACTTTTCTATTTCACACACACACTCATGGGCACTTAGACCAACAGTCTTTCTATAGCTTGCTGTACAGACTGGATCTGAGGCTTTAGCTGTGATCCCTCCTTGATGGTGATGGAGCAGGCGATGACAGGCCGGGAAACGCCGCATGCCCGGCCCAGGGCTTGCTTGGAGCGCACAAACACGTACGGTACGTTCTTGTCCTCGCAGAGAAGTGGGAGGTGCAGGATGATCTCCAAGGGCTCTGCATCTGCTGCCATCACAATGAACTCTGCTATGCCTCTGTTCAGTGTTTTGGTGGCTGTAAAAGAAACTGGAGTCAGTCTAGGTCTTCCTGGAAAGCACATCTAATGTAAAACAACTTCAGGAGATGCTGAAAGTGGCTTCAGTGGGAAGAAGATCTAGTGCATGGAACATGGGCTCTAAGAGATTGCTGAGTTTCTATCCTTAGGAACTGTGGGACTTGTTTACAAGTTTGACTAGGTGAAGCCCCAGGTAACTGTGAAGGGGGGTTGCACTAGAGGTACCTTCAAACCCAAGCCTTTATGGTTCTGAACTGGTTAGGTATCTGGTAACCCCAGTGCCACACCACTGAAGTATGCATGATTACAAACTATTTACCAGGAACACAGTCGGGGAATCTACCAGAACTGCATACAAAAGTCAAAAAGATTACAGCTTAGTTCTATCCCTGAATCTTGTTAAAGCAGGCTTGAAAGAGGAGAAAGGAGACACACACCTGCAATAACCAGATCTATATAAAATGACTGATTCACAGCTAAAGAGAAAAGACAATCTCTACCCCTAGCATCTCACAAAATCCTTGTTGTGACTTGTACACGCTTTTCAACATGCAAGTCTCACCTTCATTGGCTCCCTTGCGTAGCTGCTTATAGTTGCAGGATTGCTGCACAAGATCCAGCAGCGTTTTGGTGAGCTGTGCATCAGCCAGCGGGTAAGCTTTGGGATTCACTTCTGCCTCACTCTAAAGGAAAAAGTGAAGAACATTACAATAGCAGCAAAGGAGGCTTTGGTCCGATCAACACTGCACAGGCATCATGTCCACCACATACAATGATTCCTGAAGTCGTGTCTAATCTGCTCTGCCCATACAGAAGAAACACCATTGCATTTTACTCCTAAAAGAGTAAGTATTCTTCTTGTATCAAAGTAAAGGGGGAAAGTAAGAAAGATATGCTTTACATCAAATAAATAGTGTATCTACTCACAATCTACACCCTGCAAACCAGCAGCAGTTCACTCATGGGGCAGTCTTCAGGCGTTTTATGCCACAAACACTACACAAAATGAAACATTTCGGTGCACCTTAACAGTGTCAATTAACAGACTAACAAAAATTTTAGAGAAATCACCAGAAGAGCACGCATCAGGGTTATTTCTGCAAACCACAAATAGCTTCTAACGTTAACACGGGCAGCGGGGTGGCCCAGCAGCGAGGTCACCAGCGGTGCTAGCGACTGGCGCTGGCAGAACCGCGGCCTCTCCGGCTCCCAGCACGGCCGGGGGTGACCCCAGACACAGAGTCCCCCGTTACCGGGTGTCCCAGGACCGCCAGCCCCCCGGGCCTCCAGCCTGCAAGCGGCCGCGCTCCCGCCCGCACGGCCTCCACGTGCCGCCCGCCGCGCAGCCGGAGAGCGGCCTCCCTCTACCCCAGGCTGGTAGGAGTAGGCAGGAGGAAGAGGAGTAGGAAGAGGAGAAGGAAGAATGGGATGAGGAGGAAGAGGAGAAAGAAGGAGGAGGAAGAAGAGACCGGGCCCGACGCCACTCACCATGGCCGCGGCGCGGTCGCTGCTGTGGGCCCGAGCGCGCTGTGAGGGAAGAGGCGGGAGCGCTGCTGCGGCCGCCGGAAGGGAGGCGGCGCCGGGGCGGCCCCGGGGCGGAGCCGCTTCCCCCACGGCGGGCGGAGCCGCTCGGCAGCCCCGGCAGCGCCGATGGCGGCGGGGGCGGCGGTGGCGTGCGGCGATCACGGGCCGCGCTGGGCGCTGCCGCTCCGCCCGCCGCTCTGCCTCGCCTGCGCCGTGGAGACCCTGGGCGACGGCAGCGCCTCGGTGGGCAGCGCCGCCCCGCCGCCCTTCCCGTGTGCGGCTGGGCCGCCGAGCCCCCCTCAGCGGGCCCGCCGGCTGGGCTGCCGCGCTCCGGCGCTCAGTTTGGGGCCGCGCCTGGCCGGTGTGGCCCTTGGCCAGCCCTGTCGCCTCGGCAGCCGGGCCCTGGTGGCCTTTTTCCCCTCAGGGTGGTGGGAGCAGCGCGGGGCTCGGGCCCAGGGCCTAACGGGCCGCTGTGTTTGATCCGCAGCTGGTGCGCAAGAAGCACGTCCTGGCCCGCCTGCAGGATGCCCTGGCCTGGCAGGCGCTGCCTGTCGTCCAGCTGCTGGCGCCAGACGAGAGGGTGTGCATGCATTTGATAGGAACTCTCTTTGGTAAGAGCTCTGCTGAGGCTGGTGCAGCAGCAGGGAGGAGGTAGCTACCTTTTGTTGAATACATGTGAAGCTTCCCCACATTTCAAGCCAAAAAAACAAAAAGGCAAAAGAACGTTGAGGTGCCTGCCTCCATCCTTCCACCGTTGTGTAATTACTCCCTGCAGAAAACTGCCTGTCACTGATTTAGAATAGATGAATTAATTTTCTCATTCCCCAAGGTGCAGGATCGGCCTGTTCATAAATCTCTTGCGATTTTTCAAAGTATCTTGACGTATCTGTAAAGTCCTTCTGGAGAATAGGGAGTGCCTGGCATTTTACTCTTCCCTGAATGCTCTCCATTCTGGTCTCATGTCTCTGGAGTCATATGAAGATTCATACAGAAATCAAAGTGTGAGCCTAAAAAGGTGTTGCAGGATTTAATATTGAATGTGCAAACCACAGATCTGTGTAGTAGGATTTTTTTACACCATCACTTTACATTTGTAGAAATCTTTGTTGCTGTATAACTAAAACCTGCTGCTTTCTGGTGAGTCAGCCTCAGCAAAACAGTGTAGAGCAGGATGTCAGAAAGTGTCTTTCCAGTAAGTCTCTGTGATCTTGAACTTCTCTTACTGGTTTCTGTTTGCGTAGCAGGGAAATATCTTTGAAACATCAAAAATATTGATGGAGAAGAAATAGTGGTCTAAATGAAGAAACAGCAAGGCAGGAAGGGAAGGGTGGAGGGTAGAAATAAGAGTGCCTTCAAAGTGCAGATATACCAGATTCCTTCAATTCCACCATCTCATTTCCACCTCACAGATAATTCTTGTTCTTTGGGGAAAAGTAACCTCCAAGACCCTATCCTTGCCTTGACACACTGAATTGTTCAAACAGTTGATTGCCCATAAATTGTGTTGGGCACATTTTGGAAGCAGCTTTATTAGAAACAGAACTTTATGCAGTTTTTATTCTTTTAATTGCACCATTTTTTAAAATAGTGTGTGCACACATAATCCTTCAGAGTAGTGGAAAAAGTGGTGATTGTGGCCAATTCAACCCTGCACTGTATGGCCCTAACACAAAATACCTCAGAAGACAGGCATGCTGTGCTTGCATTTCAATGCTCTTGTCTGCTTTAATAATTCTCTCAGAAGGGAATTCTCTTTATGACTGGATAGTTTGAGGATAGCTTTGGGTTTTATTGTACTTGGTGTAACTCTTAGAGCAGTTGGAATCCTAAGCTTGGGGCTACAAACAATGTCGTGTTCATTTTCAGTAGAGCTTGGATGAACCAAGGATTAATTGGTGCAAGAGTGTAAGGGGGACCTCCCCAGCAGTTTGAGCAGTGCTGTGGTGGAAGTATTAATAGTGAATTCAGGAAAATACATTTGGAGAGAGAATATTTGATTAAGCACAGGCAGAAGAAAGAGAGTTAAGAGAGGTGGGGTGCGGAGTGTTACGTATGAGGTGTTGTGTTTCAGATAAGCCTGAATTTAATGCAGCTAATATTGTAATGTTCAATAATGCTGTATACAAATCTTTTCTAGAGATTACTAAGGATTGGGCAGATGAGGCATAAAATAAGTAATTTCTTCACCTGTCATAACATTGCTTTAGTTGGTCAAAATTCTGGGACATCATGGAACCTTCAGAGGGAAGGTAGTTAGACTGGATGTATTGAAACAAGTGATATAGTGTGGCAGAAGTGGGGATCTGAACATATGCCTGGTGCTGTAGGTTGGAAGGGGCTGGGAGGTGGAGTTTCTTGTCTGCTGGGGTGTAGTAGAGTGAGACAGTGGTTTATTTTGATATGTCCAGTATTATGCTCTCATTGTAAAATTAACTTGTGAAGTGACGCCTTCAGGTTGAATTTAATGTTGGAATAGTTTCAGGATGATTTAAACCTGGTGTTCAGGTTTGGTTTCAGGGTTTTCAGTACTGTGGAGGGAGAAGACTTCATAGTAACTGGTAAGAATGGAGGACACAGAGCACAAAATACACTTCTGTCATTCTGGGGTGTTGTTTCAGATGTGTAATACTGGATACACACAGTGAGATGTGGTGGTGGCAGCAGTTACATATTCCCTGACATAGGTGGAGCCATTGACTTCAACTATAAAGCGCACAAAAAATTTGCAAGAGAACCGAGTGTCTTATGTGCCTCTGTCCTGCTTATGGAGGCACCTTTTGCCATACACCTGGAGAGTATCCACCCTCGTCTGACAAAGTCAGGCTGGTGTTATGGGAAGCAGGGAAAACACAACAGTTCTGAAAAAAAAAAAAATCAGCTCCTTTTAACAAGAAGGAATTGCAGCACTGGCGATCAGAAGCAGGAATGAGTTCCATGACCTGTTGTGGTTTGTCTTGTAGGGATGTTGCATTCTGTGGAAGACAGCAGTGCCCTGAACCTGTTAGCTGAAGGTGAGAGACAAATGCCACGTCTCAATTACTGGCAGTTTGTGAAGGGGACAGTCTGTCTTGTGTGATACCTATAGTGACATGCTCGGCTGCGCCACAGCTTCAGCAGGGAAGACCATCGGTATCCATGCAACAAAAATGAGTGGTCTGCTCCAATACTGGGGGGCAGGGGAGTGCGTGCATTTTAAAATATTTAGCATTTCTCTCACAGGTTCTGTGTGTGTCATGAGTTTAATATCAGATGGGTAACAGTGTCTCAACCTTGGCATCATTGGACCTGACCAAATTGTCAAAACAAATGGAAGTCTGTGGGATCTGCTGCTTTCTGTACCGGCTGTAGATTCCTCTTTGTGAGCAGTCCCTTATTTGAAAACTGAGGGAAATTTCTGCAGGGCTGACAAAGGAATCTCTGCAGTCCAGTCAACCCTGGGCACCTCTGCTGAGTCTAGAGATACCAGCAGTGCAATGATGCATTTCATGACCAGCCATGAAAGGACTATTACAAACTTCTTCCAGAGGGATTTTAGTTTCCAGACACTTGCTTGAAATGAAGTTGAAAAGTAGAGAAGTCCTTCTGTAAGTTACCAGTCTGTTGAGAGATGGATGCTCTCTAACAGAGCAATTTTAAATTAGTGTTGCCTAAGTCTTGAAAGTGTTTTAAGTTTCTGAGAGTTTGGGGCAAGACAGGGCTATTAAACCATCTATAAATCACCTGTCTCAGACATGCTTCTGCTGAGATGTGTAGCTGAAGCAGGTCTAGCATTGCCTTGGATATACCAAGAAATGGTAAGCCCAAAAGTCTCTGGTATTTCTTTTTAGAATGCTTTCCTAGGATACGAATCAAAAGTGTAGGTTTTCCAAATGAGTCATGCCATGACAGCAAGCTACATCCAAGACAGCCTTACCAAACCCTGTACAGAAATGTGTGCAGTGTCTCAGTAAAGGGGCTCTTGCCAAAATTTTATTGGCTGAACATTCAGGTGCCAGTTCTAGAAGTACTGGAGGAGGAACTTTGCTTGCTGCAACTGGCCTGTTGGTATATGTGTGGAGGCACAGGCAGCCTGCCAGCATCAGGCAACTCTCTTGTGATTTGGTTAGGGAAACCCCAGGTGATGTGTTGCCACTGCCTGGAAAACATAATTTCTTGCTGATTCCTCTTATTAGTACAGAGCTGGCAGAGTTCTTACAATAATAACAGCACTTGCTTGGGGCTGAGGAGGTGACCAGCATCACTCTGGTGACTGGCACCTTGCTTTCTGGTAAGGTGTGTGGGAAATCTGCAGTGGGGAGGAGTGCCTGGTAGACTTCACTTGCCTTAGGGACAGCAGCAGCTGAAGGAGGAGCTCTGAGTGTGAATCTAAGGATCCTCAGCAATTTCAGTTCTGGTATCTTCTCTGGAAGGATACATTTTTAAAGGCCAGTTTTCATACAGTAGGAAGCCTGGTCTATTCAATTACCATAATTTTTTAAGCTTTTAAGCTAGGTTTTTTTCCCCCTTCCTTTCCTGATTCCTTATGTTTACTTGCTGTCCTGAGGCTCCGTTTGTCGCCTACAGCTCATTTCCATGCATGTTTTGTAGTGCAGCTGAAGCAGGACTGCTGGAATGATGCCTCAGAGAGCTTGAGCTGGGCTATCAGAAGTAATAGTGCTGGGAATGCTGCTGTAACCCTGCTCTCTCAGCACATCTGTGCTCATTTCATTTCTAAGCTCTTTGCTCACTGCTTTGCTAAAGCCCCATGGAAGATGGATTGTGAGTGCTCTTGTGTGTGTATTACTGATCCTGTTTTTTCTGCCTAGTTCTGGTGAGGCTTGTTGTGGAGCTGAAGTCAGAACAATACTTATACTGCATTTTGGATGAAAGTCAGAAGGAGGTCAGTGAAGATGAGTTCTCTTCCCCTTCCTTCCAGTCTTTCAGAGGTTGAGGAGTGGCCCTGCAAGACTGGGATGTAGCAGTGGGATCACAGAATCATGGGATGGTTTGAGTTGGAAGGAACCTTAAAAATCATCTAATTCCAACCCTCCTGGCATGGGCAGGGACACCTTTCACTAGACCAGGTTGCTCAAAACCCCCTCCCATCTGACCTAGGATGTCCTAATGCCAGTTCCCCAGCTGTGACATTGGCAGTGTTACTGTCTGCCATGGAGTTTTTATATTGTTCTCATGATGCCTTGCAGCCATAGGGCTTCATGATACTCTTATGAAGCTGTGTGGTTTCCTCAGATACTTCTTTTCCTATTTCACTGTTCAGTTATATGAGGAGCTTTCCCAACCTGTGCTGTGGGCTCTCACTGTCTTTGTTCCTAAGTTTATGATGGTCCCACGGGATACAGAAAAAACAGAAGTAGCAAAAGTGGTGAGAAATTAATCTGCTCACTTAAGAGGTGGAGGGGGGAAAGAGGAAAAGGAACAACAAGCAAGCAATTCCTTGAATTCATTTAAAGACATTTTGGAGACTTATTGTGGTATTTAGGATTTTCCTGTGTTTTATCCCAAGTGGTGAAGAGGGCCCATCTTTGGAAAAGATCCTGTTCTGCAATACTTTGCATCACTGAGAACTTCCTGGTTTGGGTGCGTTTCTGCCTTTGGACTGTGTCCTCATCAGTGAAATTTTTCCTTCTCTGTCTCCTCTGCAGCTGTGCAAAGCAGCTACCATGAGAAGCAGCCTGCCCACATTTTCTCTCTTGGGCAAGCTGGCAGATGCCATTCCAGGCTTTGCTGAAATACTGGTGGTAAAGCACATATGTCATGTCCCACTGAAGGGTGGTGTTCACAGACCTAGTACACACTCATGCATGCACTCCTCTGTCCCCAAGACAAGTTCATGATGGTCACCAAGAAGCCTGTCCAGAAGTCAGAGAGGCATTCAGGCCTCCTGGGATACAGGCCAGAACCTTCATAGCAGCTTGTTATCATGCTTTTAGGCAGGCAAAAGCAGCCTCTGCAAACTGGGGTTTTGGGTCTGCCTCACAGCCAACATACATTTAGGTTTTTTTTTTATCTTGATCCAATGCTTGGGGGTCTGGTGAGCAAGCTGAACTGTTTGTAGAGGGAGCTGGGATGGTGGCTTTGCTAGCTGTTCATTACTCTGCTCAGAGGGACAGACGGTGCTGAGCACAACACCTGGTTGTGGCATTCATTAACCTGCATACACCAGTCTGGCCAGTAGGCTTTTGCAAGTTTTCAAGGGAAATTGGTTGGTGCTTTTAAAATGTCAGTGAATGTTTGCTGTTCCTGTTCCTCATACTAGATAATTTAATGGATCATCTGCTGATGGGCTTGACATACCCAAATGAAGGGATAAAAGCTGCTGTCTGCTACTTGTATGGCAAGCTGTACTCCTCTCCTGTTGGCACAGAACGGCTCTCAGGACACTTTGAAGAAAGACTGTGTGGTGTCTTCTTGAATACTCTGGGGTGTGCACAGACAAAGGAGCTGCAGGTTAATTGCTTGGGTGAGGCATTGCTGAGAGAAGCTGCGAAGTGCAAGAGAAGGCTTAGAATGAGGAGGAAATCCTTGGCTGATTTAGATGCTGTAATGTGGGTTGTTCCATAGAGGATCTTTATGCTGTTTGTCCAAAGCCATCAGTCCTTTCTGTTACTCCAATGAAGTGGCCCAGACCTGCTGCTGAGCACCCCCAGGCCCCTGTGTTCCCTGATGCCTCACATTTGCCCAGCACTGACTAATCAGTCTCTTCAGAGCTTGTGCAATGGCCTCATCATCCCTCAAAATGTCTGAATGCAAATACTGTGCATGGGCAGGTGGCTTTTGTAGAGCAGTTGGGATGGAGTGGGATGTAAAAAATCCAGTCTTTAGATGTGGGGCATCATGTTAATTAGATATAGAGCTAATGTGGAAGTGGCACTTTCTTACAGTTATCCTTCCAAGTGCATGTTTCAGCTGTTGCTGGGGAGCACAATTTCAGCCTTTCTGACATTGCTTGTTTGTAAACCATCCAGGGAATTAGTTTTTCTAGAAGGAGGCAAGCAGAAACTGGATTGCTCCTCAGCTTATCTACTCAACTACTAGAAATAGATTATGATTCCTTTGAAAGTAGAATTCTGTAGCTCAGATGATGCCCCTGTGAATTTGTACTGATGTATACTGATGATTTTCATCATTACCTGTAGCAGTGATCTATACTGTTATACTGAGGGAGTTTTTTGGAGTGTAGGTATCCTTTAGCTGAACACAGCTGTTTCTGTAAGAGCCTGTGGAAATAAAAGGGGAAGATAAATGCCTGTTCTCTAGCAAGTGTTTTAGGGAAAATGTCACTGGGGGTAACTGACTGCTTGGAGAGGAATGCAGGTCAAGAGTTCTCCCAAGAAACAGTTTAAGGTGTGGTTACTAACAGAAGATAATGCAAGTAGGGAGTTCATGAGATGCACCCCTGTACATATCTGACTCTGAGAAGGAACAAAGAGCAGATCAGACCAGCAAAAATATCAGCAACAAAGGGTTGCAAGACATGGGGGTCATGGCAGTATCTGGGGACACAATGAGAAGAAGCTCCCTAAATTGGAGTTGAGGCCCTCCAGGAGAGGGGAGGAAGTTGGCAACTAGTCTTAGTCTGTAAATACTTGTGTGTTATTATAATCCTCACTGTGCTGCTCAGTGTGGTGCTCATTCTTGCTTTCCTTTTGCAGGTTTGCTAAAGGAGCTGCTGAAATCTGATCATTTTGTATCCATTCTTATGAATAATGCAAAGACAGAGGAGGAGACTGAGAACCCCGACTTTTTAGAAGGGGAAAATCCACTGCCACTTGTTCTCAAAAAGGTGATTGATGAAGTAGTAGTGAATTGTTGGTACCCATAAATAATTTGCTGGCCTGTAATGAACATTTATCTAAGGCACTGTATATATAGAAAAGCAGAGTGTTCTGTTACCAACAGCAGCAATAGAGGCTGCACTGAGAAATGGGGATACCTCTGTTTTTCACCTTCTTGTTCATTCCTGCATCCTGGAATGGGGAAAATTTTACTCCTGGCCTTAGCTGATCTTACTCATTTACACTTGAGGTCTGATACAGCACATGCAGCACCAGCATGACTAAGCCTGGGGGCAGAACTATTCTTACTCATGATCTACTCTGTTGTAGTTCTCATGTGCTTTTTTGAGTCTCTTTGGTTCAGTGTTTTATCTTACCTTAGCAGATTTAATCTGTGAAATAAATGCCAAAAGAGAGACTTTAATTTATGTTTTAAATTTTAAAACGTAGAACAAACTGTTTCCTACTGACAGCCGTGTAGCTGACTTCCTTTCTCCTTTTGACTCTTGCTTCCCAACAGCTCTTGTTGACCAGAGATGAGATGTTACAGGCAGCAAGTTCTCACTGTATGGCTGCAGTGCTGGTTCACTCTCCTAGCAGATATGCTCCTGCTTTTATCCATGCAGATGTTCCAGGTAAACAAATGCAGTAGCATCTTATTGTTCATTCCCCAGCATCAAAGCTGCCCCTGGCTGTTTGGTTTAGGAATCAGGCTGTCTCCATGAAATCCACTGGTGCCATAACGTGGTGGCCATTTTATACCAGGTGATTTTAGGAGTAGAAGGGGAGGGTATGTTTTCAACTGAAAGTTCAGAAGCAGGTGTCACCAGGCAGAATGGAGTTTCCACTGAGAGAATTTGGCCAAGTACTTGAGGTCAAGATCCTTCTTGCAGGACCTTAGGTACAAGTTTAAACAAACTGGGTTCTATCTCATTCCACTAAATATTGTAAGTTTGCTCAGATTTTGGTTTAGGATTTAGTTTTAGAATGCAGCTATGGGAGATGGTTTATTATTTCTCTGTAATCCCAAAAGACAGAAATACTTTCATGATATAAATTCTTTGGGAAATGTAAAAGTCATGAGGAAAAAAAGGTCACTGCATCTGTGATAAAGCTTGCTTTGTGGCTTTTCATTTGTGCCAAAGGCTAGATCCACAATTCAGCTCCTTCCCACTGAGTTTTTGCTGGGAAGATTCCTGCCCATGGGTCTCTGCTCTCCAGTCACCTCTTTTTGAAGACTAGCATACCCCTGAGCATCTACTGTGTTCTCCATTCCTGCCATTTCATGGTACAGCCGTTCTCCCTGTGGCTGTTGCTATGTTTCCTCGTTTCCTCCTCCTTCCTCTGCTCTGTTCTAGGAGCAACTGTGCCATGCTGTGAGCAGCCTGCTTCTTACCGGGGTGGCCTTGTTTATGTGTGTGTTTGCAGAATTCCTCTTTGAGTGTCTCTTGTGCAAAAGTGAAATCCTCATCTGGTCAGTATACTGCTGCCTGCTCCTCCTGACTGAAGAGCGCCTTTTCTTCTCCAAGTGTCACACTGTCTATGGTGAGTCATCAACCTTTCTGGCAGAGTGACTGCAGTAATTCTTGTGCCTCTAGCTGAATTCCAGCACTTTACACACAATCACAATTCCCAGTCAGGATGGATGAAGGACTGAAAATAAAAAGTACCTATCAGACATGTTTGTGATGTCCAACATAGTTTGAATTTATAGTGTCATAGCTGTAATGAGTTTCTGATGAGCACTAATTCATTATTATAACCAGTTGTCATGACTGACACTCTGTGAGTTACTATTAAGTCTTTCTGTGGGTATGCCAAGAGTAGATTTAGGAAGAATGGTTAAATTCCTTCTGTTCCTTAAGACTTATCTCCGGCAGTGAAGGTTGAGGCATGTTATGAGGGAGCTGAGTGAACAGTCAACAGTTTTGGACAGTTGTTTCTGTCGGTAGCTCAGAAGAACAATTGTTCAAATCTTTCTTTCTTTTAAAAATTTATTTTGCTTCCATTCTGGAATCTGGAATGTTAAAAGCCTCTCTGTGACTTCTCTTGAATGAGTACAGGCATTGAATCTCTGGTGAGGAGTCTCCGAGGTGTCCTGCTGCTGAACAATGTGGAGTTGCACAAACAAGGGCTCCTGCTCTTCACAGAAATACTGAAACGGTAAGGGAGTACCCTGTCAGGCTTGCAGGCAGAGTTTGGTACCCCAAAATGGAGACTGTGAGGCTTTTGCTTTTAAGATTTTCTTCTCAAACCAGATATCTATACACAAGAGTTTTTGTATTTAAAAGATGGTGCTGAACTTTCTTATCTCCTTTATTCTTGGCAAAGAAGGGCCTGATGGTTGTTTCCGAACCTCCCAGCTTGTCCTGTTTGTGCTTACATCCACCACTAAATCTTCCTCTTCCTGCTTCCTTGCCCATCAGGGAGGTGAAATCTTTTTTTCAGCTGTAGAGAGAAGACCAGGAAGGTCCAGACATATGTGAGCAGGCCAGCTCCTGCTAAGTGTGCCTTTGTGACAAAACAAAGCATGCAAATTCCATGGCCTCTGGTCTTCTATCATCATCTGAGCTATATTCAAGCTGCAAAAACAAATTCTAGGCTGAAATATTAATGTCTTCTGTCACTTTTTTCCTCTTGTTTTCTGCTAAGAAATAATATACACTGGCTTGTTTTTCTTCTGTGCTTCCTGTTCTTGCCTTTATGATCTTGTTCCTATCCTGTCATGCTAGTGACAGAGTCTCGTTTTTGCCACTTAGATCCCCCAAGAGAGCCCTTGAGCAGAATTTTGGAAATGTCATAGTCAATTTTGTAGCAAATGGCAGGGTAAAAAGGAGAAGAAAAAGCAGCAGTGCTAGAACAGTGTGGTGATGCCAGTGTGGGATCTGTCAAAAAGAGAAACCAGGATATGGGGAACACTAATTACAGTATTTATGCTTGTAAAACAAAGAGAACACTCTGTGCAGTTGCTCTAATTTTCTTGTACACCCATTCTGTTTCTCTGAGCTTTGCCTTAGAAATCACGTTTTATTTAAAATTATCTCATAGTGGGGAAAAGGATCTTGTGCTGGAACCTCTTGTCCTGGTTTTAGCTTGCAGCTGGATTCTCTTGTGTAAGTGAACCTCACATTCTGGTGAGGTCCATGCAGGATGTACTGCTCCTCTTGGCAGTATGTCAGGAGTGTTGGGTAGCTCTCCCTGGAGTGACCCTTGTCTCTCCAGCACAATCAAAGTGGCAGGTGCAGTTTGGGGCCCAAAGATGAGAGGTTGCAGAAAGCTGCAAGAGTGCTGCCCTTCACACTTTCCCCCCAGGCCCCGAAGATATCACAGTGCACCATCTTGAAAGTAGGTTTGTGCATCTTGAATGAGTCAGCAATACTCCTCCATCCCTTCTTCCCTGCATGAGTCAGTGAAGACTTTTTTCTTCCTGATGTGTTTTACTTCAGAAGGTCAGTGATTAAAAAAAGAAAATACAGAGGATTAATAGAATTAATAGAATACAGGTAATTAATAGAATTACCCAGTGTGAGTAGAAGCAACTTGGAAGTTCATTGCATCACTTGCATCACTCCTGATGCCTGAGTTCCACAAGTCCTTTTCCTTGCCATGCCCACCTCACAGCTTTTTCTCACAGCAGAATGTGAGGTGGCTGCGAAGATGGGTTCCATCCCACTGAGTGACTAAAAAGAGTGGTTCTTCCTCTGTTCCTTTTTTGCCATGTAACTGGGCTACTGGTGTAATTTCCACTGAAGTTCACTCTGCTTTCCCATTTGTGCATGAGAGCATGTGCTCCTGGATTTCTTCAGTCAGGCATGACTGTGAAAATTGAATAACAGGGAATAGTTTTGGCTCCCAAATCTGGCTCCTGTTATGCTGTGCTGCTTTTCTTGCTTCACTTTGGAGGGACCCTCTGGCAGGCTTTAACTGCCTGTCTTCTCCCTGCCCTTCTAACTGTACCTGACTTGCCAGGAGCCAAATGAGCACAGTCTGCCATTTACACAGCTCTCTCCAATAATGGGATTAATGGCCTGTTGTCCCTCTATGCTCTCATGCTGAATGGTTTGGTCAAAGGTGTTGGGCCACAGATGACCAAAATGCTCGCTGTCGAGAAGGATTGTCAAAGCAATTGGATTGTGTTTATTTTCCTGTTTATTTTTTCAAGTTTGTGAAGGTTCCTGCCCTGGTGGCATCTGGCATTAGGAGTGCAGTGAGAGAAGCTATTCTCATGGCATTATCCTCTAGGATGGTGATGTTTGCTTGTATACTTAAAAATATAAGTTGCTAGATGAACTCACAAATGCCAGAGCAGATGGCCTGAATATAGAGTCCTAGGCACAGAGATCACTATATTTTGCAAAGCTTGTTTTTCTTGTGCTTTTCCTGACTGTGTTCTGGAGTAGTCACACAGTTATCCAGGCTGTGGATGTTTTATCATAGTAGTGCTTTAGACTGGCTGAAATTTCCTCTTTATAGCAAACCCTCTGCCTGCTCAAGTGTGAGAATACCTCCTTGAGGGCAACTGGCTCTCAATACTGAAAAAACATGGCTGCAATCTAATGGCTCTGCTGTCCGTTTGCTGAAATGAGGGAAGGGCACTGCAGTTACCTAACTCTGACAACATTCTCCGTGCTTATTTTGTTTTGTCTTCACAGGCAACCAGTGGAAATCAAATTGTTCACAAACCGAGGTGTATGCATAGAAGCCATTGATGTTTTGATGGAGACAGTGAACTGCCCAGTGCTGGAGGTGGCGGTGGAGGCTGTGAAAGCTGTGGCCGCTTTCCTGAGGTAGGCAGGAATGTATTTCCAGACTTTTCTTCAGATAGATTTGTTGATACCATCTTGGGCTTTGCAGTTCCCCTGTGGCTGTGTGGGTGAACGTGCTCTGCAGTGGGACTTGTGGCTGAGGCAGGCGTGGGTACAGCAGAGCCAGCTTCCCACCCACCTCAGGAAAGCTGCCAGAGCAATGAAGCTGTGGCAGGCAGCAAGTCATTGCAGCAAGGACCTAGTGTTCCAGGCAGGCTTGTACAGCAGCTGCTGTGGATTTGTCGCTCTGTGCCCCATCCAGATTGATAAGAATAATAAACGTAAGGCTCTGGACAGTCATCGGCTTCCTGACTGTAGTGGGAGCAGACAGAGTACTGAGGGTGTGTTTGGGCTTATGTGTGGGTGAAGGCACTATTCAAATATTGTGACCTTACTATGCTTTGCTGGAGAGAAGTGGCAGTGGCATATTTCCATCAGAAGAGCAGTTATTTCTGATGGTGTTGCCTTCCTAGTGGAATGTCCCCTGCAGGGACTGTGCATCTTGTCTTTGTCTTCGCTTGTTAAGGAAGGATCATCTGAGCTCCCCTCCAGTCCCATATGAAGAACTGCAGAAGCTTCTGGAGGCAGTGCTGAAGCGATGTGCTGACCTTTCCCCACCACAGAGTAATAAGAGGCATGCAGTAAGTCAGAAGCTGTTGCTTGTTGGTGGGACTGAGCAGGACAGGGATGATCTTCTTATGTCGATGTTTTGTATAGGTTCCATCCCCTTGCTTACTTCCCCCGTGGCTGTTTGCTTCTCTGCTATTTCTTCTGATCCTCTTGCCTTGAGATGGTACCAGACTTTGAAGCAGATGAAGAGGGATGCTGGTGAATGAATCCTTCTAAATCAGTGAAGTTCTGTGGGGCACTACTTGAGCATGCTACTCTCTTTATGTGTCCAGTACTCCAAAGCCGTTTGAACTTCTCCATCTTCCCACCCTCACCTTGTAGGCTGCATTGGTCAATCTATTTTTTCAGCAATGAACATTTCTTGTTCTCCATTCAGATCAAGAGTGTCATCATGTATGCACTGTGATCCCTCACAAGGGAGTCGTTAGCCACTATTTGAACTATAAATCCTTTCCTGTTCCTGGTATCCGTAGTTAGTGTGGTGTGCTGCTGGGACCTCTGCACTTCTGAGAAGAGCCCCAGGTGCAGATGGCTAATGAAAAGACAAGGGTTGAGCCTTCTTGCTGTAGGTTTAGAGCCATGTAGGTTTAGATTTCATGCCAGTAGTGGGAAGAACACCTCAATACTCAAAGGAGCAGCAAAACTCCAAATTCATGATGAACTACTTTTAGACCCAAGTTCTGTGGTACCAGATATTGGCCTTCTCTGCCTGAAGAAGGCAGAAGTGCTTTCTGTCCTATAGGCAGATGTTGGCCAGTCAGTTTCCACACACACAGAGCTAGGTGTCCCTTTCAGAATTAGGAATTTCACAGGAAGGAAATTAGCTAGTGAGGATATGCAAGCTGTGTTTAAAGGGAGAAAAGGGGAAATGCTGATACCTCTGCCAAGGTATCTCAGCATGAAATGGAGAAGGAGTTCTGAACTGCCAGGCACCAGTGTGTAGCTGTGCCCTCCTCTGGTATTATGGAGAAGACCACCACAACAGGTTAAGGCTTAAAGGCAGATTTTGAGTTCCAAGTTGTTCCCACTTTGAGCAAATGATTAACTCTGACGCTTCAGTTGGCTTCAGGCTTAACTCAGTGGGATGCTGTGTGGGAACAAGAATTAGTACATGGATAGCTGCTTAAAACTCTGAGCCAAAGTAGAACTTCTAAGATTTCATTGCTAAGCAAGGAAAAGAACTATTCTGTGTTGTCTCAAAAGTATTTGAAAGAAAGAAAATTTTTAGAAGTACAAAGTTTTCTCAGAAGGATTTAAAGCTCCATTAGCTGAAATGCTTAAAACTCAAATTAGATCAAATCATGGTAATACAGGCTCTAAAGACATGGCAGTGCAGAATTAATAGCTCTGTAACTCTGTCCTCCCTTGGAGGAGCACACAAGGTGTTTAACTCTGCCCTCTCTGGGGAAAGCACAGTAGTAAAAAAAATTGTTATGTGAAGGAGTGAAGTGAAATCTGTTGTTCCTCCTGCTGCTGGTGTCAGAGGAGAAAGCTATTTTTTTCTGAAAGTGGATGTAAGATTTTAAAGACTTCTCTCCTTTAACAGGGCGATCTTCTATTCTCAGTGTCTCAGAGTCACTCGGCAAACAGAAATCTTGGTAGAGTTCCTCAGAGACAGGGTCAGTTCTTGCTCAATACCCTGGAAAGTTTCAGAAATGCTTGCAGGTGAGGACAAGTCAGGAAGGTGTGTGGGTGGGTGGTGTGTTTCCATGTCTGTCCACTCTTCTGTTCTTGTGATTATGTTCCTCCACCCAGCCCCACCACAGAAATATCACAGGTGAATTCGGTGCATAGCATTGGTCAGTGAAACAGCAGAGTCAGGGGTATGTATTAATAGTGAAAATTTTTGTGATACCTGAATATGTCTCCCATGAAATTTGCCTGGGACCTGTCAGTTTATTTCACATCTTTGGGCTTTGAGGGACTGCTTGAAAATTCACCAAAACTACTGATAATGTAAGAACTATTGGAAGGTATGTGTGAAACCAGATTCCTGTGCTATGTGGTTTCACTGCCAAAGGGGATTAACCATTTAACAAATGTAAATCTGCTCCAGATGCTGGCCTTGGATTTGTTCGTGTCTGTGACCTGTTACTGGAAGTGGGTTTATGGGCACCAACTTTACCTCTTTTGTTGGATCAGAGCTATTTGGCATCCTTAGCTGTATATCAAACAGTGGTAGATGAGTTTGAATATGAATCAGGATGAATCAGGATCAGCTTTTGGGGTAATTCTGGCCAAATTAGTTTTTGCCTTGCATCACTTGGGTTGGCTGAGATAATTCAGTCAGAATCAGACATACCTTTCTGCACTGACCCAGAGTCTCGGGGTCGTGTTAGAGGGTACTCAGGTTCTGTCATGGTTTTTATATCAGGTAAATGGTCCCTTGGCTGATTTTCACAAGGTTTGCTGTGTTGTGCATCAGGCATTCTGGTATGGCTGAAAACCAGTCTTGCCACACCAGAGCTTCTCACAGCACATGCTTTCTTCACAGAAACTAAGTCTTCCTTTCCCAATGTGTACTGTTGTGCAACCTTGATGACTTTTGATAGCTTCACTCAAGAGGTAACTGAGTGTGATTGCCAGATTCCTCTGTTTCCAACCCATTGAGTGTTTGTGGTCCTTC
Source organism: Pyrgilauda ruficollis (assembly GCF_017590135.1). Lineage (NCBI taxonomy): Eukaryota > Metazoa > Chordata > Aves > Passeriformes > Passeridae > Pyrgilauda > Pyrgilauda ruficollis. The sequence continues at coordinate 4,832,961 of NW_024527266.1, forward strand.
ATGGTGAAAATTGTGATTAAAATGTAGTATCTCCTGGCTTTCTTTACAGAGTGAGGAGGTTTCCACTTTTTATCCACTGTGTGTTTGTAGGTTAGCTGTGGAATTCCAGGGTGACTTCATGGCCCAGGAGAATGCTTTCACTGCCCCCAACTCTGAGAGCAAAGACACACTAAGCAACTTCTCTGAGTTCCTGTTGAGGATTTGTGACAGCCTCTGCATCCCCATGGTCATGGTAGGATTTCTTTTGAACTTGGTCTGTTCAGTGGGTACCTGGAAAGGTGCTTTCAAGCACCAAGAGTGGGTTGCACAAATGTTTTTTTGGGAAAGAGGGCATGTCAAGTCAACTGAGAACTTGGCATTTGCCACTTTTCCAGAGCCAAATATGGAATTACATAGTTCATGAAAAGGTAGTGTATGCTCTCAGAGGGTGCAGAAATTCATAGAGTTTCCATGTGGATGTCAATGTCTTTCTTCACACTATGCAAACCCTACCGTGCTGTGGGATCCATTGCAGCTCTGGACATGTCAGAAAATGAAGTGTGCCTGAACTGTTGTTTCCCTTTCTGCCACTTTTTCAAAACTTGCCTGTGTCCCAGACAGCTGCTATGGTTTGCACCTGCAATTTAATTTCTATGCTTCTTCCCAGAAGGTACTGATGAGGCTGCCCAGTCTGCATGGGCAGTATTAAGCATTGTGCCACAGTAAGGCTGTGACATGATTTAAAAAGTAGCTGTGGAGACTCTTGAGTGCTTTTGTGCTCCATACAGGCCTGTCCCTAAGACACTTCAAGCAGAATTGTCATAGCAATGGGACTTCTGTTGTGGTTCCTAACATTTAGTAAAGTTTGTTTGTGCTTTGTGACAGGTACAGTTGTATGGATTCTTGCACTTGTTAGGAGCTTGGAGATGTTTTGGTTGGTGTTTTCTTAACCAATCTTTTGGTAGGCAGCTGCAGTGGCACTGCTGTTCTCCTCCCTGACAGGAGGGTGCAGTGCATGTCCAGTTTGGCAAAGCTGGAGTCAGTGTGCTGTTTCTTGCTCATTGAACTTGGGTAAAAATTAATGGACTGAGAAAATTGTCCAGTGACCTTCAACAAGAGTGAGTTGAGTCATTCTGTTCTAAACAGTTCAGGGCTGGATTCTGTAGAGAGCTCAAATGCCTGTGTTTGCCACTGCTCAGTGAAACACTGAAGCACAGGTGTGAAGTGTTGCTGAGGTCAGCTGCACTTAAACATGTATCCTATGTTGTACAGGAGAATTAGCCATCTGACCTGTAAGAGCAGTAACTTCTAGGGCAGTGTGGGCAGTAGTGACAGTCACTGTGCATTAAGTTTTGACTGGTTGCCTGCTGGAATCCAGGAGAAGTTTCTTGTCAGGTGGGATGTAGGGCAGAGTTACCAGCACAGCTGGCAGGGGGAGTGTTAGTTGTGTTCAAAGTGCTCTGTGAGCCTGCTCTGCTGCCAGGCATTTTGCTAAAAGAACTGCTACCCCATTTGTTTGGATTTAGAAACCTGACTTTCTGGGCAGGCAGGAGGAAGGAAGGAAGCTGCCTTCAGTGTTTATAGCATCTTGTGCACCTGTGTATTTGTCTTTCCACAGAGCTATCTGGAAAGGGCTGTCAGCCCATCAGTGACGGAGGTTTTCATCTCAACACTCACTACCCTCTTTACAGTGGTGCCAAGCATGCAGAATAAGTTCTCCAAGAAGCTGGGTATGAGGGTATTGTGGAATCATGCTTTCTGTGCTCTTAACTGGTGGAACTTGCTGCTACTGCATATTACTGAGGCAATGAGCCTAACATTGAGACTTTATGTGGAGGATTCTATTACAAGTTTATATGAGTAAGGATAGAGTGCGTAGTCATGTTCAGCAGGATGGAAAAGTTATTTGGTCTGGCAATGATGATGGGACAGGTTTTATTTTGGATAAGAATGTCGTGTCAGCTTTATCCTTCCCTCTGGAATAATTCAGAGTTGAATTGGCTGTTCCTGTAGACAGGGATTATGCTGGAATTGTTGGTGGGATTTCACTGTGTAGAAATGCTGGTTTAGTCTATGTATGCCTTATTCTTCACACATCAGAGATGTGATATAGAGAATTCCTCTGTTCTAAACATGTGAAACAGGCAAATCTTCACTTCTCCTGAGAAAATGAATCTCAGATACTCTCCTCACACCCAAACTTGGAGTAGTTTACTTCCTAAGAGGCAGCCTATATGTATTCTTACTGAGATGGCCTGCCCTCTTCACCAGGATTGTATGGAGATGTGTGGGGGTGGTTATGGGATCTGCCTACTCTTTTTCTTATCATACATGCTCTGTGCTCCTTTGACATCTCTGTCTCGCTATCTGTCTAGCATCCTCGTCCTTCATCCGACTGACACTGGAGCTGAAGGCCAGATTTTGCTCTGTACAGAGGTATTGTGATGTGTGCCCTGTAAGTGAACCAAAAATTTCCAGATGGGAAAGTAGATCATACCTTATCTAATACACCTGATTAGGCAAGATGAGAGGCTGAAAGACTCAAGAATGGTTGTGTCTTACTGAAAAATATAAATGGTTACTGACAATGGAAGAGCTTGATGTGGGAGAAGGGAGAAGCAGTTTGGTAGGGGGCGGATGGATTTACACGGCATTGTGAGAATTCTGTGCTCTGTCGTGAGTTGCACAGATAGAGATAAAGCAGTCTGACTTTGGAGTAGTCAGATCAGTGGGTGTTCTGAAGAGAAGTACCAGTAGCATCAGTTCCATCTGAGCTCTGGCTTCCTAAGCATTTACTACCACTGTTGCTGTTCCTCGTGGTGTGATAACATATTAGAAACGGAGGAAGGAGGAATAACTTCAGTAGCAAGCATTGCAAAAGGTTTCCTATAGTAGAGGCTATGATTTCTAGGTTGAGGAGTATTTGAGGAGACTCTCTGTGGGTCTGCAGAGATGTTTTACCTCCTCTTTCCTGTGACTGTACCTCATTTAAAAAGTAAACAAAACACACAGCACTCCTAGTCCAGTTTACTAGTGTGGAACTTCAAGTGGGGGTGTTTGTGCCTATGAAGGGTGTGTGGTGGAAGTGATCTAAGTTTCTGAATAGAGCACTGTGCTGTGCCAAGGATAGTGTGTTACAGATGTCTGCTTATGTCCTGTTCTGTAAGGAAATGGTTGGAGAGAGAGAAATATCTGGAAATAGCTGTTCTCACCCTTTTAGTTAATATTTTGGCATTCTTCAGTGTTTATCCTTGGCAATGTCAATGCTAAAAAATCTTAAGTGTTGTTTGCCAGTGGAATCATATATTGTGAGCTACCCTGAAACACCTCCCATTCTCTGCAGTGTTGGGGCTCCTTACAGGACTGCCTGTGTAGGCAAGGTGTGATGGTTATGAGTACCCCACTGTATTCACATTGGCCCAAGGTATGGACATGTTCACTGTTGTCACTGCACACACCCACCACATCTGTGAGCTGACAGTCCATTGGGAACTCATCATTTTCCTGGAAGCCTAGGTTGGCTCCTAGAGTCTTCTTGTGATGGGGCAGGTACTTGTATGTGATCATTCAGTAAAATGAGATTCTGGCAGACAGTGTGTGGTATCAGAAGTAGGAAGAGGATATTTCTAGCCTCTTTTACTGTCTTTTTCTGCTCTTCTTCACAGTAATCCTGTCCTGAATCACACCTGTTCCAGCTTCCTCTGCAGCTTATGCTTGAACCTTTATTCAGCCACAGAGAAGACAAGAACTTCTTCTCAGGAGGGCAAGTTTGGGGAAAGAGAAAAATTGTTTCATTTAGTTTGAGGCCCTGCCACCCTTTGTTTAGGCAACAGGTGAAAAAAAAATAGAAAAGGACAAAGGAGGAGGGAAGGGAGGACACACAAAGCTTGATTGAGAGATTTTTTTTCCCCAGCTGGTTTTTAAGCTGGTCCAGCAAGGACCAACAGAAAACAGAAAACACTCAGAAAATGCCTTTTGAAGAGTTTGGAACCCTGTCTGAAAGAATGCATTTCATCTGCCTATGGTTATTTTTACATGGGGGCATTTATTAGCCTAGCTGTGCATGCTTAATTGAAGCAAAATTACTTGCCACAGTCAAGTGGCATATCTGCAGATTAAGGTAATTTTTTCCTTCTGGCATACTCTGTAAAGCTTTCCTGTCTGCACTGTAACTTTTCATAATAGATAAGTCCCAAACAAATGAGATGAAAGTTTCTACATCAGAAAAGCCACTTTTCCCATTAGCAGTGGTTGGTCACCATACAGGCACCATCAGCAAAGGGCTCAGAATCTCAAACAGATTATGTTTTTTCATCCTTAAAGTGTCTTTTCATCCTTAAAGCCAGCTCTGTTAAATCAGGTCTCGCACCAGTATTGATGCCAAATCCCAGAGGTTTGCTTGGTGTATGCAGACTGTGGAGTTGATCCATAGACATTGCTTATCATTTCCTGCCTGCTTATGTTTTTATTTCTAGAGCAGGAGATGTCTGAGCTCCTGCAGAAGGGTCTGCCTCAGTTAAACTACACCATTGCTGAAAGCCTTCTCCTCCTGTCTGAAACCCCTGAGCCTTTCTTTTTGGATCAGTCTCTTTGCAGCCACCAGCAGTGTTTCGTGCTACTCTTATACTTTGCCTACACCTTCGGGGACAGGTGAGCCAAGACTAAACAAAGCAAGTGGCCATTACATACCATGTATTGGTAGGTAAAGCATATCTGTTGTTACTGTTTCCACTCCAATCTCCTTCAATGCAGGTTTGTTCCAGATGCAGAATTATTTCTAGCTGTAAGAAATTTTCTCCTGTCAGCACAGGACCATGGAGACTGTCCCCCTCCACACATACTCAGAGCTGCACTTTACCTCCTTGCTGTCTGTCAGGACAAAGGCAAAGCCCTGGACATGGTAAAAGAAGATTTCATTCCTACCTCTTTAAGCCTTTTTATTGAAACTAAGGTTTCTCCCCACTCACACCAACCTACTTGTAGAAAGTATTTTGGCATAGGTGGTGAGCAGTGAATGAGTGAAGATTGTGCAGTGCATCTACACTCTGGAAAGTGAGCTATGAAAATACACAGGGGAATATAGATATGACAGAGTAAACTTGTGTATGTGTGGGAAGTGTAACTGCGTTGGATAGGCTGTGAATTCACATACAGAATATAATGAATTTCATGGCCTGGTCTCCCAAACACATCTCCAGCCTCTGCAGCAGGCTTTCTAGTGTTCCCATAGGGCTTTTTGCTGCTGCACAGCTTTGAGCTCTGTATAAAGCCTACAGGTTTCTTAGTCTTTGTGATGCAAATGGGCTTCACAAAATGATGTTTAACTGATGTGTTTGATTGTCTGAAAAGGCAGTGTGACTGTTTCTTGCAGTAAAGTCTCATCACTTCAGATGCTTTATATGCAGTATTAGTGATTTTGTTCTCTGTCCCACTTCTCCTTTCCTTCTTTACCAGAGATCTTTGTCTACCATAAGAAGGATCCTGGATAATCTTCCAGATCTGAGCTTGGTCTATGTCCATTGTCCTCTCCTGCTGAAATTCTTCCTGCGCTACCCTGAACTCATGGGGAGATTTGGACACCAAGTCCTCCAGCTCTGGTTTTCCTGGGAAGACTGTAAGCAGACTGAGGTTGAAGAAGCTGATTTTGGCTCATCTGATCAGCTGAACAGTGCTAACCCATTGCTTCCCATTCTGAAGAGCAATTCCAGCATTTTGCTTATTTTACTGGTATGTGGCTTTCAAAGGACGGGCTGCTATCTTGGCCCTGATTTTGGGGGGCTTTTTGGTTCTTAAAGGTTTTAGTGATGTTATGAAACCAAGGATTTTGATAGAAGGGGCCGTGTGTGTCTACACAGATTTCCATCTGCCAGGGAAGTCTTATGTGGAAAATGGAACCTTGTATGTGTGTTATCTCTTTCTCTGTCATCCATCTGCTGTAACAGGAAGGGATCCTCTGAGAGCTGGCTGGACAGGGATCTGAAAAGTTATGCTGATGTCATGAAAAATCCCATTCCTTTCTCTACCCAGATACACAGCTGGGTACTTCAGATTCTTCAGTGCCAGCCTTTGAAGAAGCTGTTTTGCAAATTTGGGAGCAAAGCTTTGCTACTCACAGATGAGAAGGGTATAATGAACAAGAACTTTGAAAAAGCAGTGTGCAGAGAACAGGTCTTGAGGGCACAGCTTTCTGTTTCAGGTTTTCATTTTGTCTCATTTTAACTGGAGACTCTTGTCAGAGAATTTTGAAGTACTCTTGAGTTTTCACGACTGCAAATAACATGTTTTATTGCTCTTAAAAGATAAAATAAAAGTCTTGTGACAGGGAAAATTAATCAAAGAGAGAAAGGGGCCTTGAAGTAGCAGGCTAGTGTGCTTGCCTTTAGCTGGTGCAATGATCTCTATTAACCCATGTAATCATGTCACAATCGTGTCCTGATGGCTGCTTAGAGGCCTTTCCTCCTTCCACTGTTCTCACCTTCTTGTCACCCTCCCAACCAGTGGCCTCTTGCCCCATGACTGAGCCAGTCACATAGTAAATATTTGCTAACTTTTCCACAGAAAAAACATGAGATTTGCCTGTAAGGGCAAAAGCTAAGAGCTATGATATTTCTTCTCCAGTCTGTTAGAGAAATGAAAACTAACTATCATTGAGAAAGCAAACCCATGTCAGCAGATGGTAAAGAAATAGGAGGAAGCAAGGCTTGACTCTGAGTGGGCATCCACTGGGCATTACAGAACATGTTTGTTCTGATCTAAGAGGCTATGTCTAAATTTTAATATCTGATGTTACTGAGTGCCAGGAGGGCTCTCACATAGGGCAGTCTTTCACAGTTGGGATGATATTGCAGAGTAGGTGACAACATCCAGGCATTTGATACCATTGCAGAGCATTAGTAAAAGTGAGCAATGAGTTTACATATCAGGACAAATTAAGGAGGTGAAGTGTCCCATGAGGCTTGTCCACACTGTTACCTGGCAGAACTACCTGGCAGTAGTTCTGGAACCTATCACTCCCTAAACTGAAGCAACTCTGTCAATGAGCAAAACATAAACAGTGTCTCCCTTCCCTGAATGGTACAACATTCCTGCTTTCCCTTTTCTGCCTTGCCGTATGCTCTTGGAAAAATAAATTCATTTAACTCTGTTCCAGTCTTTAAAGTGAGTTGTAATAAGTCATAGGCTTTGACAATTCACCTTTCAGTGGTGGAAGAGCATAATCACTCTGGATTTAGATGGACTAATAAAACAGTGCAATATGCAGGGATGAATATACTGTCAGATGTGAAGAAAACTTATGAGATGAATAACCTAAGCCTCAGAATGCCCTAGTAGAGTGGAAAGGCCTCTGCATGGTACAGTGAAACAAAAATGAGTGTCCTTCCAAGGATGACTTCTTTGCTTATCTGTTTTAAATAATTGCCTGGATTAGATATAACAGATGGTTAGTGACTTCATCTGAGACCTTGAGCTTCTGGGTAGGAAGGAACCGATTAACACAATGGTGCATTTGCCAGGGCCAGAAAGGCTGTGGCCATTGGTTCATGTCATTTTGTACTCTGTGTGTTCATCTGGTGGTGAATATAGACATGATGACACACTGTCCCACTTGTCTTCTCCATGCTCCAGGTCTGAGGTGCTCTCTCAGAGAACAGAGATGTTAGATTGCATTCCTGAATGTCATATGAAGCAGACCTATGTCAGCAGAGATGACTGAGCAGACATCACCCTGCCCTTTATTTGTGAAAGTCTCTGCAGAGGCAGGGATTCAGCTCAGAACTAGAGAGCTTTTCCTGGCACAGCCAGCCTGTTCTTTCCTTTTTTACTTTCCTTGGGTACGGGGTCCCACAGCCATTATCTCTGCATCATCAAAGTCTGGATGCATTACTGCTGTGTGATAGGGGAAGGCAGCTGGGGCAGGCAGCAGGCTGTCCAGGCAGGCTGTAGGCTCAGTTGCTGAGACCAGTGTCCTGTTTACCTCTTCAACTCTACCATTGCAATGCAGTAGCCAGGACGATTGCAGGAAGAGAGGAAAGGTAGTGCTGACCTAATATATGTTGAGATGGTCATATTATGTCAGCACTACCAGGCAGTTTCAGTCTGGTATTTATACAACTGCCTCTGTACATGCTGTGCAAGTGAATTTAATGTTATGTACCTCAACATGAAGACTATGCCCAAATTAAGTGTACTGGCTGTGGGATTCAGATCAGAGAATCCAGACAAAGCTCTGTAGTCAAGAGGCAGGCTTGTGAGCTGTGTACATGACTCTCCCCTTTCCTGTGATTGATTGCTTGCCCAGCTTACATATGTTTCATGCAGTTTAGTTATGTTACTACTGCACATACAAGGCTGCCAGCCTTTTGAAAGTTAGGAACTATGGACTGACTCATAAGCTTGATTTTAGGCAAGCATCTTTAATATGCAAGCTGATTTTTCAAAACAACAAGGAGAACAGAGGTGCCAGAGATTCTGTTCTCTTGGTTAGGTCTCACTTGTCTAAAACTGTGACCTTAAATCTATGTTATCCTTACACTTACAGAGCCAAATAATTTTTTAAATGGGATGTTACTCAGAGGTGCCTAACAGACATGAGTCCTGCTTTGTTCAGTTCTCTATTTAATCAGGACATACTTAATCTTAATGGTGCTTTATTAGGCTGTTTCCCAAGGCACCAGATTAGCATAATGGTATTAAATAGTGGTGACTTCTGCCTAACCAGGGTGGAAAGGTAATGGGTTTGTTTCTTCCTTTCCAGGACCTAGTCTGCTCAAGTTCTGTGGAAGTGGCTTGGAAGGTGTTGATGACTCTAAGGACCTTTCTGGAAAGAAATGAGGATGTCCTTGTCTGTGACCTCCTTCGGAGCCGATTTTTACAGATTCTGCAGCAGCTGCTGGTAGAGAGCAGCTCAGCCACCCTACAAGGTGACCCCACCTCTGTGACTTGGTCTTACTGTAACATCAACTAGTTATAGGGACACAGTCTGGGATAAAGTGGTTTTGAACTGCTGATGTAGCTTCAGTACTTACCTGCATGAGGAAATTTATGGACAGAACTGTACTAATGTAGTTTCCTTTTTCAGAGATTCATTTTGAAGTGAGAGTCTTTTTTCTAATTTAGGTTGTTCTGGCTTCAAACTGTGATTGTTAAACCAAGGCAAGGTTCTTGTATACTGCTGTCAGTGTTCAAATGGAGAGCTGTGCTGGTAAATCTTCCTGCTTGAATAGGGGCCCAAGTGGTGGCTGAAAGAGATCCTCCTTTTTACCTCCTCTTTGTGCAAAACAGCTGGGTGTGCCTGAGTATACACAGTTCCTAGGACAAGAAACCAGGAGCAAGGATTGAATCATTCATGATATTGATCCCCAAACAGGCACTGTGGTATCATCAGATCTTATAACTCTGTTAAGTCTCTCAGAGGGAGCAAGGCTGTGACTGGGGGAAATCCCTGTTTTCCTTACTAGCCTTGTCTGTGATGTTGGAACTGTTATCCCACCAAGAAAGGTGCTGTGCAAACCAGTCTGTGAGATTCAACTGAAAGAGGGAGCAGTGCTAGGATGTCCTTGGCTCCTTCAGGATAGAGAGTTAGCACAACTTTTACTTGTTCCTGAGGGATCCACTGATGCTTTTAACAGCTTTGCTCTGTTTAAAGTGTTTTGTTGTGCAGCAGTTGGGATGGAGACAACAAGAAGGAAAGTGTTTTTACCTTACCTCCAGCAAAGTCAGTAGGCTGGAGGAGGGGCATTGAAAGCAGGAGCGTGGTAGAGCATGAGGCTACAAGATCTGCTAGGTCTGATCTTGTTTGGAGTTGCGCACATTTGAACTTTTATGTCCCTCTGTCGCTGATCTAGGGATGCCAGGAGCTGTGGGGAGGCAAAGTATCCGTTTCCTGTAGGGAGTCAGACCTATTCCTCCAAACCACTGGTGATGGAGGTAGGACACTGAGCTATAGGATCTTTTGCAAGATTTGAGCCCTTCTGCTGCTGCTAATATGTGTAGCTCTTTTTTGTATTGCATCTTGAACTTGTTAAGTGGCATCCTGGCAACCCATCCAGATAGTCAAACACCAGATGTACTCTGGAGACAGACTTCCTTGTCTCCCAGCACACAGGCATCTCTGTGAGGCCTGGGGCAGTTAAGTCCAGGGGATCTGCATCCCTATTCAAACAGTAGCCTGCTTTTAGACAAGAAGGAGGCCCAAAAGTTGGACTCCATCAGGAATATGTTAAGATTAAAGACACCCATAAATGTTTTCTCCTCAAAACTGAAAACTCATGTGCCTTTGTGAAAATGTTCACTGGAGATGATAGTTGCTTGCTGTACATATACAAAGTCTTAACTCGTTTACAGCACTGCAAAAAAGGGAATAGTAGGGAGAGGATTGCTCTGTGGGGTGGGTGGTCTAAATAGCCCCATTTTCCTTACATACAGGCTTGATGTGTGAGGTTTTCACTTCTGTCTCTGCCCTTCCTTGTGGGATGGGATTCTCAAAAGATGGAGGAGAACAAATGCTGTGCAGCTGGGCTGCTGTCAAAAGTAACAGTGATGGTCAAGTGGGCAGGAAGGGAGCAGTCTAGAAAGGGCTGATGACTTCTAGCTTATGAGCAGTATCAGTTTCAAAGTGTGAGGAACATGCTCCCTACATAGCTCATGATGGGTGTGAATGACCCTAGCCTCTTTTTCCCCCCTTCTTTAGTTGCTCCTAACATGGTGTTGGCAGGATTCAGGTGTGACTCAGGCGAAGCCAGAGTGACAGAAAAGGGACCTGATCCAGAGGGGACTGTAGAGATGAGAATAAAGTTGGGGCCATGTGTGTGTGTGTGTCCTTATTCCAGAGCCAGAAAATTAACAATTCCTGGCACACTTTAAGGTACAACAGTTTGGAATTCACTGACAAGCTAAGCTGTCTGTGCCCTTCTTAGCTAACAGGAACCTGCCTGTTTTGCTGAGCCTTCTTTTCCTGGTGCAGCTGCGGAGCAAAGGCATAAGGGAGCTGGACAGCACTGACTTCAAGCTGCTTCACCAGGGTGAGTATGTGCATCCATCTTCTCCCAGGGAAGTGTTTGTTAATTGTTCCATATGATGATTAGGGGCTTGCTTCTTGTCCTTTGAGAGAAGATTGCCCTTGCATTATAGTAATGGTTGCTTTGAGATGCTTTCATAGCCAGAGCATTGTAAAGAGTTGTGGTAACTAATTCAGTTAACAAAACCCGGGTTCTCTTCCTCTTGCTTTTACAATAAATTTTTTGTCTGAAACCTCACAAGGTGGCTAAAGTATTCCCTTGACCATGACATGATTTCAGGGTCAGTGACTGTCATTGGTTTGGCACATGACTGCATGGCTGCTGTGCTTCCTGAATAATCCCTGTCCATCCTTGCTGTAACAGCCTGGTGGGGTCCAGGCACAATCATTCCTGTTAATCAGCTATCAAGAACCAGCAATCTAGTGAAACTGGGCTTTCCTTGGAATGTGAATCCAGAGTATATGGCTTCCAACCACCTGCAGGGCTTGCCCACTCCACCCCAAAGACAGAAGAACAGGCTCTGTTTGCTCACCATACCATGACCTGCTGCCTTGTCTGGTGATCCTTACTTGGTGACTTCTGCCTTCTTACTTGGCTATTGGAGGTTCATGTAGGCTGTGAAAAAAGAATAGATACGAGGAGGAAAGTTCAGCTGATCCATCCTCTCATCTCTTCCCTGCTCTGACAAATTGGTCTCTGCAGCAGACTTTGAAGGACTGTCCCCTTCAATTTGAAATGTTTCATATCTCAGGGCTGCCTGTGTTGCCCTTGTAAAGAAGTGGCATTTCTCAGACATTCATTAGCCAAGGGAACTGGGGGGGGTGGAAGAACCACAGCCTCTTTATCCCAGCCTTTTAAGCTGCTGTGATTTTAGAACACAGCTCAGCTTCTCCCAGGAGTCACAAGCCTCTTTTGCCCTTGCTTTCTGCTTTGTATTTTTCCACACAACTCTCTCCCTACCCCAGCCACCCCATTTATTCCTGCCTTAGCCTCCTGACTGTGTTCTCTAGGGGTGGATGTGCAAGACACTCTTCTCTAATGAGGCCTCTTAGATGGAAGGGCTGTGTTGATGCGTGTTTTTTGAGAATTGCTTAGTCTTGTAATTGTAAGCTCTCCAAAAGATCTCCAGTGACAGTTTTGCTGAGCCCTGCAGTCCTGGATTTCCGTCCCTAACTCTTACTAGATGTTGTTGCTAAGTGTTTGGTGCTTACAACAGACATGACATTTACTCCAAGGGTGAGCGGAGTTGGTGAGAGTGGAGGAGCACAGCTCTCCATGGCTTTCCCCAGTCTGGTCACCATGAGAGACAGTCACATGGTTGTTTATGCTTGTTCTAGTACTAGAATCAAACTCACACTGTGCAAACAGATAACTCACACTGCAGTTTTTTTTTCTGTGGAAACAGATAACCTAAAGTCCATTTCTCTTGGATTCATTACTGCCCCATGTGATATATGCACTCTAATATACCTTTTTCAATTCCTCTCCCACCTCTGCACTCATCCTCCACTGCACTGTCCACTCTAAAGCAAACACTGTAGAGCAGACACCTGTTGCTTTGTCTGTGCCATGCTCTGTTTATTTTCACTTTGTCTGAATTCCCTCCCCACTGACTGACTTCTTTCATTTGCTGAAGTGCTCTGTTAACTTGGTGTCCTTGTTACACCTGTTCTTCTGTTTCCAGTCTGTAATCTCTGTGGGAAATGCAGGCCAAGGGACACTGACCTCCTGCAGCCATCCTTGAATTTTCTGTACTGGAGCCTTCATCAAACAACACCTTGTAGTCAACAGAGAGGTGAGGGAAGATTGTATTGATTGCTAAGTTAATTTCAGTGAGGTCGTAGCTTGACAATCAGAGACTGTATTCTAACTGTCTGAGCAGGTAAGGTGGATGTTTCCCCATCCAGACACAGCATTGTAATTAAAGACCATTTCATACTTTGGATGAGGTTTTTTAGGTTGAGGAGTTTGATTTGGTTTTGCTGCCTTCTCATGATTAAAGAATTGGCTGCTGAAAGACAGAATAACTGTATTTTTTTTGTTCATAAACACAGCAGTGGGCCTTTGATGCCTAGCTTGAAATATCCTGATATTGTCATAGTTCAAATAATTAAACAATAGTAGGGAAAAGATCTAACTGACTTTCCTGCTGTGTTGTTAGTTGATTAGCTGGCTGAGCAGTTGCTTGTGCACTTGTGCTTGGGAGATGAATACCAGTAGCTGGACAGCCTTACTCAGATGAGCTGTGGCAGCTGGGCTGCCTCACTGCAGCAGGGGTGTGCTCTGCACTTCTGCACTTCTGTTATGCTTGTCAAGCTGGTTTAACCTGTGCCATCCCATCACCCTCTCTGATTCTGTTTCTCTCATGCAGCAGTGGCTGTGCTGCTCTCCAACGTGTCCTTGCTAGAACTCCTGCAGAAGGTTTTGGAATGCACCTGGCTGTGGTCCCCTCCTTCCAGACCTGCCTACCTCTCATCTGAGGATGCCTTGCTGTGCTCTGGATGGCTGCTGGTGGCATCCCTTTTGCTTTATCAGCATCGCTACAATACTGAGGTTAGAACCACTCTAAACCACTCTTGTGTTCAGAGTCAGCACATGGATAAACCTTAAAAATAAATATGTTTGTAAATATACATACCTACATACAGACATATATATATATGAAAGTGTTTTGCTTTGGTCTGTAATCTGATTGTGTTGATTTCTCTTTTGTTATTGTCCACAAGTTATTCCCTGCTGCACCCCTCCAGCAGGGCTGGAAGCTAGCATGTCCCTGAAGGTCTGAGACATGAATAATTGAAGAGTTAAAAAGAGGGGTGCAAATCCTGTGGGGAGAAGTGCATACCCAGCCTTCCTGATCCTAATCACTTTCCTCTTCAGGGCAGAGCAAAATATATTTTAAAGCCTTTCTCAAGGGAAGACTTGTGGTGAAAGGCACAGCTCTCATGTTGTAAACAGCTTTTTTGTTACTAAAATGATCAATAGTGAGATAGAACCTATTATTGGCAAGTAAGTGTTCAATATTAGCAACCTCTTACAAATGTGGGCAGCTGTCATTGTATTTGATGCTTTGCAGTCCAACAAGACATCTAAGCTGGAGTTGTCAGCTATTAATGGAATTACAACTTTGAAGGAAGCATTTTCCAATGCCAATACAAGGGAAAATGTTTCCTTTTGAAGTATCTGCCCAGACCTCTCTTGATACGGAGTTAGAGGGCATGTCACGAGTTGTGAGCTCTGCTCTTGCAGTTATGCCCAGCAGAGTATATGCTCTTTGGGAGCTGGAGCACCTGTTTGCAGGTGATAAAATCACATTAAGGACATGCATGCATGTGCACAGAAAAGCAAGGGTTGGATTTCTAATGCTGAGGGAAGATGTTTTCTAGAAGACCAGCCCAGACCAAGTCTGCACCCTTTACTTTGTCAGCATGCAGCCTCTGCTTAGGGCTTAGAGCATGGTACTTGTACAGACTGTCAGCTGTGGGAATGCAGCCTGGCCCTGCTCTGTGAGCTGCTAAGTACAGCCTGCCTTCTCAGTTTCCAAGTCAGGGCTGTGTCTGGTGCTGTGCCAGTCCCAAACGACATTTTAGTGTCAAGTGTCAAGTATTGAGCTTCATCTTCTGGGAGTGGCGCTCTCAGCTCCTATTGATCCTTGAAGTGCAATCATTTAGCAGTTTATAAGCCTGTTGCTTGATTTTATCAATACTACTGGCTTGATGTGCTGGGATATACAACCCAGAAATGTGTTTTGCACCAGAGTTGAGGACAGAAACTGCAGCTACAGCTGGGAAATTGAAGCGGTTCAAGACTGCTTCAATGTTTCTAATCTTCAGCATTTCTAATTGTCAGTGTTTCTAATCTTCTGTTGAAGGGGAAGAAGCAGAAGAGTCACTTCTCTTGTTTTTTTCTGCTGTTCACTGTAGCTGGAGCTGCACAAAGCACTCTGGAGATTCTCATAAGAGCACCTTTGTGGCCGTGAATGTGAGCTGATGACAGGCTGTCTCCCTGAGCCTGCAGTTTTTCAGAGGAGAACAGTGGCTTCAAGAAATGGCCGCATTCATCTCAGGCTGATGTTAATAGTGAGGACTTGTCTGGCCATAGCCAACTTACATCTTAACTGTGTTACTGCTGCTGCCTTTACCCTGTGAATAAACAGGGCTCATGGATGGTACACTATTAGAGGCTTTAGCTTGTCAGTTCTAAGATGAGCAGCCACTGTCACCATCTTGCAGGAGCTACTCCTAGTTCTCTGTGGAATATTTCTCTCTTCAGAGGAGTATTTAAAGGAATCAGCCCTGTGATCCTTGTGCCTGCCTTCCCATATCAACCCTCTGGCTTTTTGAAGAGTTTGAACCCTTATGGTGTTCTCTGAGGCTTCATGCCTTGCTCTTAAATGGCTGTTCTGTGAAGGAAACAATGTATTGCAGATTTTCCTCTCAAGCCAACCCTTCCTATTTCACCTAGTTCCTGAGTCCCTGAGCTCCACTGCCTCTTTCACCCATGCAATAGTTCTGTCCCTGGACTCTTGGCAGGCCCCAGCTCCAGCAGGCAAGGACAGCTTCTGGCCACTGCTGGTTTTTGGCTGCCTGGCTCTGTGGCTAAGGTAGAGCCACCTTGGTGGTGGCTGTCTCTGCCACTTCATGTGCTTGGCAGGCTGACAGCCACATGCCAGAGGTCCTGCAGGGAGTAGTGAGAACAAGACAGACAAGGTAGGCTGTGGTTTGGAAGCTGTGCAGTTCAGGCTAATGGTGAGTGAGGGTCCAATGATGTATTTCTCCCTTCTGTGTCAGCCTCCTGAAACCCTGTTGCTGTTCCCTTGGTTTTCAGTGGTCATCAAGGGTACTGTCTAAGAACTAGAAGTACAGATGGAGCTGCCTATCTGCTCCAAACCGTTTCTCTTCTATTTAATTCTCTTCTAGGTTCACCAGACACTCTCTGTAGACCTTACAGAAGTCCTGAATGCAGTCATTTTCAGGAATAAGAAGCCAATCCTGCTGTTAGGTATTTTGCATCTCTTGAAGGGATTTGTCTGGAAACTGCCACTAGTACCATGATACAAGCAGCAAGGGAGTATTGGTGACTATGGAATGGAATGGTGAGGGTGCTGGAGGGAATCTGGAAACTTTGGTCCGTATGACTTTGTAATTGTGTAACTGGTGGTGAGGAATGGCAAAAGGGAAGTTCTGAAGTTCTTCTGTGTTTGGACAGATCTTCCTTGGAGGTTGGTAGTGACATCTGGAACTGTGTGTGAACTGTGTTAGTGTCTCAAAGAAGGAGATGAGCAAAGAAACTCATGTTGTCATTCCTGTCTACAGCTGTCAGCAGCTGCCAGACAACTCTGGTGGGCTATTAAGCTCACATATTCTCTCATCACCCTCTCCCATGCTATTGCACAGGCACCAACATAGAGGGTAGAGCAGAGAAAAACACTGACACACACTAATAAGCATCTCCCTGTCTAGTGAGCATCATGCAGTTCCTGAGAGCTGTCCTGCGACAGAACTTCTCCTCCTCCCTGCTGGTGATTGTTGGCCAAAACACAGCCCCAAGTGCCACTCAACCACAGCCATCATCACTGCAGGACACTGCTCTGCACCCCCTTGCCATGCAGCAGGTCTCCTCGCTTGTTGTCAGTCTGCAGAACCTTCTGGTGCATGTCCAGTTGCAGGTATATAAAATATTACTTTTGGAACATCAGTAGTGTTGGGCTTCAAGCAGGAACATTAACCTGAGGAGAAACCATCCTGCTGCAGAATCAAAGGGGCTGCCTGCTTGTTTTTTCTGCTGCCTGCATTTTCCACTCCTTAGAGACGTGTGATGAGGAGAAGGGAAAATGCTCTTGCTGCAGCACAGTGCAGTGAGAAAGAAGGTAAATCAAGCTGTGCGGTGCTCCCTGCTGCTCAGCTGGGTAGCTGAAATTCTGTGTACTAATGACGATTTCTGTCTTCCCATCTCTTTCTCTGCAGGGATGCCACATCCATAGGGAAAGATGTGGGAAATGTATAACAAATCCCAGTCCATCCCACATGCCCCTGACAAGGTGCTTTTGGGAGTAGTGAGTGCATCAGCATACAATTAACTTGCTGAAGTGATGCTGGCCTCCAGGGGTAGTACATCAGTTTACATTTAACTCTTAAGCTGTGTTGGGCTCCTATCTTCATTCTTTGGAGGCTGTTACTTATTATTTTTAGTCTCAAAATAAGTAGTCGTACCTCTGTCTGGCTCCTTGATGTGACAGATAATTTGCAGTACATTGCATTCCTTGAAGGAGATGAAAGGTGTTATTTTCCTGTGCTGCATACTCTTCTGATCCTGGCACTTTATGAATTTTCCTCTTGTAATAGCTGTTGACTGGGATTTTTTTTTTCTTTCTCTTGGTATTCCAGAAAGACTTGCTGCTCTCTCAGGCAGTGGTTGCCTGCCTAGAAACCTTAGTGGAATACCTGTATGTGAAGAACCAGGATGTTGGTAAAGTCTTCATGTTCTTTCTTCTCCTAGTTCCCCTCCCGCAGTGATTTTGAGGTCTTTGTTCTCTATCTAGTAGCACTCTGGAGAAAATTTAATAATCAGTTTATGCCAAACAAGAAAAATTATTTGTGTGCCTAAAGTTAATATTGTGCTTTGTGGGATGGGATCACAGTGCCTGGCTCCCCTGCAGGCATGAACCTTCACTTTGGCTCTGGACACCAAGATGCTTTCCAGAAGGCAAAAAGTAATTCTCCAACACTGGAAGAGGGAAAGGTTTGGGAATGGAAGGAGTATAGGAATAGTCTTTGACCTTCAGGCCAATGGTAGCAAACCTTTAGACCACAGGCATATGGGAGGGAGGATCTGAATGTGATGTGTCTTACAAAAGGACAGTGTTGGTCATAGATTGGCCCTGAAGGAAGGGAAGGGAGAACAGGATATTAGGCAGCCTTAGGGAATGGAAGATGGAAATTCTGGATTTCCAGGGGTGAATTCCAACCTTGGTTTCCAGAGTGCATGTCAGACCTAATGTATACCATGCTTTCAGTATAACATAATATGACTGCATTGTACGTTTGTACAATGTACATTGTACATTGCTGGGGGGGAAGAATAGACCTCTCTGCTTTTTGTCAGCCTCCTGCCACAAATCCAGGTGCTGGCTCCGTTCTTAAACCAGAAACTTCTCTGTATCCTGACCTGTTCACTTCAGTTGTTTAAATACTAATAGAGAAGGGAATGGAGTGAATGAACACCAGGCAAAAGGGACACTGGTGGGAGAGAGGAAGTGGTTGGGTAAAGATGTAATACTGCAGATGAATGACAGCCAGTAGCTGAAGGGAGGCTATTAAAAGGCTGAATTTAAAGAAAAAACGTTATGGGGAGGCTCTGCTGATTTGGGATTAAACTAATTAAATGCTGCTGCAGCAACAGCTGAACTTGTCACTTTGGCTGCTGTAGTGCTGAAGTTCATAACATCAATAACAAGAGTCTCCTTATTCCAAGCAGAATGAGGGTCATAGCTTCATTTGGCTGAAAGATGCAAGAGCACTGGAAAGAGTCTGTTCTGGACTCTGCCTTTAGGAGTTGACACACTTGAGGCTTTCTAAAACCCTCTTTTGATCCAGAGATATTTCCAAATGTGCAGAGCAGACTCATGCACAGTGCTGGTACTTTCTCATTTCCCCACATGAAAGATATCCCCAAAATATTTTACATTATTTTTCAGTGTTGTTTTCCTATAGAAAAGATTCTTGTAGTGGCAATAGGGAGGTTATGTGACTGCCAGTAGAAAAGAGACCTTTTCAACACTCTGGTGAGTTGCTATGGTATAACAAGTTATATCAGCTGATCTATTTGTCCATGCTCCTGACCTGGTAATAAGGTGATAACATTTTAGTTTCAGCATTCAGTGAAAGACTTCATGCCATCATAGACTTCTGGCCTTACCTAATACATGTTATGTTATCGTGTTTGTTCTTTTATAAGAACATTTTCTCTACTGACTGCATTCCTACCATCACCCTGGCTGGTCCCCATAGTCCACTGTCTGATGCAGATCCAGCCTCAGTTTGTTCAGCTTCTGTTATAGGGCTTTCTTCATTACCCAGAGGGTATTCTGCAGCTAAATAAAAACTGAGGTCAGGAGAGTTGTCCTCATATTGAAACTGGAGGGTATTATTTTTAAAACCCCAGGCTAAAGATATTTTCTCACTGTTTTATGACATACACCCCAGGAGAAGGTTTCTCTTCCTGTACCAGCACAAAGATGGACAATATGTATTTTCTGCTTGAAAAGCTGTTAAGCTTTTGTCCTCTTGACTGAACTCTTGCCTAGAGAGTGACAGATAAAAAGTAAATAAGAACAGTGAGAAATATCCCTTTAGCGTTTCACAGCATGGGGTCTAGGAGAGAAAACTTGGGATCAGTATTGAAGACTGTCCTTAGCTGGGTTCAGCCTGACACTTTGGCAATTTTACAGCTGTCTTTGATTGGCTTCTCCTTCTCTCCCAGCTCTGCACGTTGCTTCGCAGCCATGGCACCGATTCCTGCTCTTCACACTGCTCAGTGGGGGCCAGAAGTCCTTTCTGCAGCCAGAAGTTCTCAGGCTGATGACTTTGGTGAGCAGCAGAAGGGTGGGCTGTTCCCCATCTTTCCCAGCATGTTGGCACCATGCACGTGGGCTGGTTATTGGCAGTTAACCTGCTATGCAACACAGTCTCTGATACTGCTGTGGCTTTGCCTGGAACTGCATTCCTGCCCGGTATTAATAATGATACTTTCAAGCAAACTTCCACACCCTGCAGAAACTGACTGTTGTTAGGGAGCACCTCCCGTTCTTCTGGTGTTGGTAACATTTATTTATATCATCTAGGATCCCTGGGGAGGAGAGGGGAAACTTGCAGAGAACCTGCAACTGCTGTTACCGGGGTCAGGGAGCAAGCTGGCTGCTTGGCATCACAGCTTGTCTCCTGTCTTGACCTTACAAACCTGTCTTTTCAGGGCAGGGAGTTAGTGCAATATTCTACCCTGCTGTACGTGGGGTCTGTGGGCTAGAGGGGGAATGTGATCCTACCCAGCAGAAATACTGAAGATATAGCCCTCATGGCAGTGAATGACAGGAAGGGGTTATTAAAGGGAACCTTTCGCCTCCAAATATAAGATGGGTCTCTGAGTATTTGCTGTTCTTATTTCAATTTTAAAAGGTTACCTCATTTATTTTAGTTCCTTCCCAGCTTAAACCAAAATAAGTCTGGCTATAAATCAGAGCACCATCAACATAGATATTTGCACTGGTTCCATTAGAAGTGGTATAAAAATCAGGTCTGTGGTTGAGGTGCTGCAGTAATGGTGCACAGAAGAGGTATTTGCAAGTGATGAGTCACTGTGGCACTCTGTGGGTCTTCCACTGTTTAATGTCTCTGTTTTTTTCCTTTGTTCAAGTTTGTGAGATATCAGAGCAGCAATATTATTTCTCAAAAAGAAATTAGCCAGATTATTCAGGAGGCAGCAGAAGCCAACATAGCAGAGCTGCCTGAGGCCACGTCTCATGCTCTTCACCTCTTCCTTTGTCAGGTAAGAGAGCAGTGACTGCTTAGGAAAATGGGAAGGGAATCCCTAGGTGTTTGCTTTGGCCTTTGAAGATCTCATTGGTCTGTATGGAGATGAAGGAGGGAGTATGAAGGAACAAGCCCAACAGTTTCATGTTGTTCTGGAAATCTTCTTTTTTTCCCCTTACCTCTCAGATTCAGAATAGTCATTACCAGGTGGAGCCAGAACAGTCAGGGATCATTCAGACCTTGCTGGATCAGCTCTTGGGACAGAGGACCATGTGTGTAAAGCATCAGGACATTGTGTATCCTTTGATAGCTAATGCGTGTGACAGGTGTAACAGAGGTAGAAGGGATACTTAATTTGCTGCTCCTTCTCTTGTTCCAAACAAAATTGAAAAACTCTGAGTGGTTTCTACACTTGGCTAACTGTGGGATGAAAGACTTAATCATGTCCTAATCTGAGAAGACATTTTGGAAATGAGGAGACAATTGGGATTGAAGAAGGCTCTGTGTGCTGGGCTTGCATTAATCTATAAAGCAGAGGTGGTCTGATGAAAGGGGAGCAGGCTTGGGAGTCTCTGGCTTCAAAGCAGTAACAATCCCTGTATTGATTTCCCTGGAGGATGAGCAATGAGTTAATCTCTGTTTGCATGCCATCTAGTGCCAGTATGCCCATGAAGTAGTGGAAACCCAGATGTGACTCAGGCACTTTCAAAATGCAGAGAGCATTTGGGAATCAGTGAGTGGAATTACCCGATTTTATTCTGTTTGGGCCTAGTCTGCCACTCTGAACTAAATCCTCTTTTCTGGCAATGGAGGCAGAGGCCACTCCCAGATGCCTTGTGGAGAAAGAGGGAACCTGATAAAGTATTTGTTTTTTTCCTCAAACTTTTTTTGCCTTCCTGTTTTCATCGCGCTGCATTGCCTCAGACGTGTAGCAGTGATGGAAGTGGCCATGGCAGTGATCTCCTGTGGGTGTGGGGACTTCCTTCACTGTGGGGCAGTGTCATCAGCCATGTGTAGGGTACGTGGTGCGTGAGGTGTTTGTCCTGTCGGAGTAGCTTGTCCTCATGCTTACTCCCAGTGTGATATTACTGCTCTGTTGTGGAACAATCAGAGGGCAGGTTGTCCTGGTGGAGACCATCGAACCCCATTAAGTGTCTCTGCATTCCATTTTGCTTCTCTGTAGAGGGATGAAGGAATTTGGATGGGAGGTTTTGTTCTTATTTCATGTATTAAGTAACCTTCTAATCTTGGTGGTTAGGAAGGATCTTAGATGCACCTGAAGTGGAGCAGTGGGACTATGTGAATAAGATAGTCATGGACATGGAAGACAAAATCCTTTGGTCAAAATGGAGCTTTGACTTTTCTTCAGGTTTACCTACACTGGTGTTTCTCATGTATGTTGGGAGTGAGGTTCCATGGCTTGGGGAGAGTTGGTTTAGTAATGAAAACCTCCTGTCAGTGATATGTCAAATGTGGGAATTCCCATAGCATGCGTGCCTTTCCTTTGGTTTCCACTCATGCTGTCAATGACAGATGTCTGGGAAGCGTGGTGGTGTCCCTGTCACACATTGGAGATTGAAATGAGAAGATACAGTGCAAAGAGCAGAGGAAACAAGCAAGAATTTAGCAGGAAACCCCAACCTGCCATTCGTTCCCAGTGAGTAGTAGGGAGAAGATGGACAAAGGAAGTTACTTGTTGCTCATTTTGAGAAAAAGGTTTGTTGAAATTAAAAGGTTCTGTTACTGAAACGGCTCAGTTTCCCTTTCTGTGCGGGATAAGGCTTGGTTGATGCCCTTCATCTATCAAAATACAGACCTGCCTGGGAAACGATGTCGTACAGGCATGCCGTGGAAGAGGTGCTCTGCTCACTCGCCTTGGCTGATAGGGCTGCGGGATGGTCCCTTCGCTCTGCGCTGGAAGGGGCGGTGGGGGCTCAGCCAGGATCCCGGGGGGAGCAGATGCGCTACGTGTCCCATAGGGATGAGGAGGCTTCTTCCAGGTCACGAGTGACCCCTTCGACTACAGCCCCAGACCCTCCAAGTCCTGCTGCCCTGCTGCCTCCAGACCCTCCAAGTGCCCGCCGGTGCCGGTGCCGGGGCGGGGCGGGGGCTCAGGAAGTGACACGGCGGGGCGGAGCGGCGGTGGCGGCGGCAGCAGCGGCGGCAGCATGGCAGCGCGGCGGGCGTGAGCGCCGGCCTCGGCACCCGGCACCCGGCCCGCAGGTGGGGGACCGGCCGCGCCGCCCGGGAGCCATCCCCGCCCCGGGAGTTCCAGCGGGGCCGGGGGGAGCTCCCTGCCGTGGCGCGGCGGGAGGGAATGGCGGGAGCAGCCCTGGGGCCGCTCCGGGGACACCGGGGGACGGGGCGGAGGTGGCCGGTGCTCCCCGAGCGAGACCCGGGACGGGCGCGCCCTCCCGGGAAGCGGGGGTAGCCGATGAGCGGGGTGGGCAGTGCGGCCCCGGGCCACCCTCCTGGACCCTGGGTTAAAGGGCTGTGCCCGGCGGGCTCTGGCTGCCATCGCCGCCTGCTCGCCCCGCGCTGGAGCCGCGGGAGGAGCGGGGCGCCGCGGCTCCTGGCAGCTGAGTCCCCCCCGAGGGTTCGCGTCCTCCCGTGTGCCGCCTGCTGCGTCCACTTGACACGGCTCCGGGTGGGTTTCCCGCAGCGCGGCCGGGGTAGGTTCGGCTCGTCCCCTTTGCACCGTCCCTGTGTGATTGCCTTTACTTTCGGCGGAGCTGGCGGGAGAATCCTCATCTCCCGTGCCAGCGGCCGCCCGAGCTCCGCAGGGTGCTTCTTGAACCCCTCCGGCACGACGGGAGGCGCGAGGGTGGGCTGGAATGGACCCGTTCCTGCTGGAAATCACAGCAGGAAATCGGGGCTGCCAAACCGTGTGGTACGCGAGCTTCTGGGCTTGGTGGTTGGGAGGCTTTGGAGACGAGCAGGTGTAAATGGCCAGTACTGTTTCAACTGGAGCAGCTGGTCCTGTAAGCCCCATATAGATATGTCCTCCTAGAGGAGTCCGAGCAGAGGTGTTTCACTTCTGAAGCTTTTGGTTCACCTGTAACAAAAGATTAATCTTCATCTGGTTGTTGGAGGAGCACCTCTGGAATGGGTTCATGGGGCAAGGAGTTTTCATTCCTTGTTTTGCCACAGCATGCTCCTGGTGAAGGATGGTGCTTTTCCCCCTACATTTCAGTGCCTGCAGAGCGGTAGTGGGGGGGGTAATGCAAAAGTTTCTCCTGGGAACCAAAGCATTGCAGCGTGGCTCTGCCTTGCAAGCTCATTAAATGAATAAATCTCAGGGATGCTTGGTTCAGATGGGGCTCCTGCAGGAAAATTTATAAAGTAATTGAAAACATTTTAATGGGAAGTACTAACCATCTATTACATGGCATCTGTTGTCATGTCTTTGGAAAAACACATCTAAATTAAGAGGTTGGTAGACAGTGAGACAGACTGGTGGGCTTGCTGCTGAAACAGCCAGGTGGCCAGGGCTGCAAGGCAGTGTTGGTGGAAACTCCTTTCCATCTGTAGCATCACGCCAGGCTCTGGCTCCCTGGACTGCTCTGGGAGCACCAGGCAGAGATGTCTCTGGCAGAAATCAATTCAGGGAGGAGCAGGGAGGGAAGAGAGGAGCAGCTCTGCAGTGTTTGTGTCTCATCTCATCCCTCAGCAGGTGTGAAAACATGAGAGAGAGTTTGTGGGGAAAGCATGGAGGAACATCTGCAAGGAGCTTTGGCATCTCTGCTGTTACATAGTGTGGCCTGGAGAGGAAGGAATGTCCTCTGCTGTTAAAATGGGGTGAAATTGCCAGGGCAGTGAAAGGAAATAAATCTGAGGTGGTCCCATGTGGGTGAGAGAAACAAGTTGGGCCCTGCTTCATTTTCACCGGTGTGTTTCAGCCCTGATGGACAATGGCAAATGAATGGCTCCAATGTGAGAATGAGTGCCAGCAGATCAGATGAAAAGGTGATGGGCTTCCAGTGTGGCGTGGTTCTCCAGTCCTCTGCTTCTGACCTTGTCCCAGGGAACAATCTTTAGGGCTGGTGTCAGAGGATCTGAATACATTTGCATTGCAAACATTGACCATCCCCACCCCAGCATCTGCTGCTGTGTCTCTGAAGAAGCCCATCACTGTTGTGAGACTCAGAAGCAGCCAGGCAGGCTGTGGTGTGCTGCAGCAGCTGGCTGGTCGGCAGCTGCTTCAGCCAAGAGCTGAGCTTTGCTCTGCTGCTGCCTGGAACGGGGCTTTTTGCAGCTCATCTTCCCCCTTGTTGCACCTTTGGAACATCCTCTGGCCACCCAACTCCAGTGTTGGAAATGGGGTTCCTGCAGCCCCTGTCCTAACCAGGCATGCTGGACTGTCACAGGCAGCATGGCTGAGCTGTTGTGGCAGCATTTCTGCTCTTTGCCTTCCAGCCTAGTCTGGAGGCCACTGGCTACTTCCAGTTTCTCTTTCCAGTTCTCCATGAGCATGGCAAATAGCCAGCCTAATCCTTATGTCTGATCCGAGGGGCAAACAGGAGCCTGGTCCCAGGGCAGTCACTCCTTGTGCTTTTGCACTGCTGCACATCCTCCTCCCTGAGAGTTGGGAGGTATTGAGCAGCTGTGGGGCTCTGCAGAGGGGAGACCTGCACCACCTCACTGAGCCAGGCCTGGGTCCTTGGGTCATGGTTTTTGGCAGGGTGAAGCAGTCTCTTGGAAGCTGACCAGGCTGGTAGGTCCAACAGAACATCTGTTTGGGCTGGAGAATTTTCTTTACAGCCTTGGCTTGTTGGTGTGCTTTGTGGCATTCAGGATGGCTGGAATATGGCTTAAGCCTCTCACCACAGTGGGAAGAGGGGACAGACCCCAAACCTGGCATGGGGATTTGTGCTGCTGCCCTGGCTCTGCACCGTGTCAGAAACATGGGGCATGTTGCTGAGCCCACACCAGGGGCAGCCATGTCTTCAATAATGCTGGTTGTATTTACTCTGGTCTGTTCCTTTCCAGGGGTGTAGCCTTTTACAAAGCACGACAGCAAAATATTTCAGAGGGTTTCTCATGTTTGTCTGACACAGTTCCCCTGCCTTTGCCAGGGGTGTGAAGATGCTTGGCTTGGTCTCTGCAGGAGGTACATGGTGGGAGATGTTGCTATCCTTGCAGGGCTGGGAGAACTGCTGGTGCTGCCTGCTCTGCCTTTTTCATGGGCTTGGAGTTGAAGAAATTGTATTTGTTTAAAAAAAAGAAAAGCAACAAGAAAAGAACAAAAAGGGATTTGGCTTTGTTTCAGTGTTAGGGCATTACAGAGACAAAGTTGGCTGGGCAGGCAAACTCGGACTCAAGAGGGCAGTGGATCATAGGGTGAGGTCAGCTCTGGTGGCCTTACACATCTGCCTTTCCTTCAGGAGCAGGAGGTGGCTCAGATGATGCCTCTGAAGGAACTGTTGCTTCTGTAATTGCCAGTGGCCTGTGCTCTCCACGGAAACCTTGTGCCTGAGGACAGTCCACCCTGAGTTCTGCTGCCTGGGGCTGAGCTATTGCTCTCCTTTTCCACGTATAGACTGTCCAAGAGGATCCTCATTCTCAAGGACCTTTTTCTCCAGCCGTTGATTTTGTCTGAGGGACATTTGTGGTCCGGAGCAGCTCTGCCCGAGAGCATCCCTGCAAAGCCTCAGACACTGCCTGGGAAGGGACTTGTTTGGAGAGGGGAAGTTACCACCAGGTCACCCAACCGTTGTTTTTTGGTGTGGGACCCGCAGGTGGCACCCAGCTTGTGGTGAGGGAAAGGGTCCAGGTACCAATACCCAAGTGGTGAGGGGAGCTCGCTGAACTGGTTGCACTGGGACTTGAAGGACAGATGGACTTCAACCCCTCCCTCCCTGTCTTCCTTCCAGACCTGCTGTTGTGGCTGTTGGGCTGCTCTGCCTCACAAACCTGGCAAAAACCTAGCTGTTATTTTTGGAAGAAGGGGTAGGACTTAAATTTTCTGCTGGGTCGGATGCCTGGGCTGGCAGTGCAGGCAGGTAGAGAGAAGAGGGAGACCAGGGCTTCACTTGCAGGAGAGAGCAGGCTGGCTGCAGCATCACCATGTGGCTTTGCTCTGGCCACTGTATCCCTCAGACCCCTCATGGGGACAAGGGGGAGATGGGCAAGGACCCTGGTGCCAAGAGCAGGGTGCCATCGGTCCCAAATGGCTTGTGTGACTTCTCCTTTTGGTAAGTCTCCTCACTGATCATTTGTTTTGTTGGTCTTTTCTCTTCCAGGCTGCAGTGGCCAACATGGATTTTCTCATCATCTGTCCCTTTCTGCTGGCCTTGCTGCTGTCCCAGGGCAGCTTCACAGACCTGGAGAAACAGAGAGTAGACTCTGGCTTGGAAATCTGTATCCTCTGCAGCCTTGCCCCTTGTGACCACCTATGCACTAATGGCTATGGAGGCTGGAGGGAGCACATGCACAGGGAAGGGGTCAGAGACCTTGGAAAGTGGCACAAGGAAGTGGAAAAGAGAGGATCCAGAAGCACTGGGAAGTTGCTGCTTTGTCCACATGGGCTTTAGCCAGTCTCCTGGGTTTGCTAACCAAGTGCCTGGCGTGGTGCAGGAGCAGAAATGGCAGTGATGCCTGCTGTTCTTTCTGTTTCATTGTGCTGGGCTCTGAGCACATTTCCCAGTCTGCTCTTGGGAGTGGCATGCACAGCCAGAAGGCAGAGCACACCTGCATCTCAGTGCTTTGGGGTCACCAGCTGGGATGGTGGAAGAGGACTCCTGGGCTTGTGGCACTTGGTCTCTTCTATGCCACAAGTACTTTTTGCCCTTGAGGAGATGGTGGGCTAATGCAAGCCCTTCTTTCCCACAGCAGCATCCCCTGGTGAACAGGCAAAGTATGAAAACATGAGTATGTGGAGACCCATGGGGAAGGTGGCAGTTTGTGTTCCTCCTCCAGCCCATCAGTCAGAGCATGGACTGGCAAGTAGAGAGCTCCCCACAAGCTCTTAGCATTGTTAAGGGCCCTGCTGGGGTGTTTGGGCAAAGGGTTCACTGGAAATCTCTGTTCCATCCTGGCTCAGGTGCTGCCCCTCAGACACCTCATGGGAGGCCTGGGATGGTGCCAGGGACCTGGTGGAGGGGGGAGAGCAGCAGTGTGGTGGGAGAGTGTCGACAGTGCCCTTGACAGTGGCGCAGATAAGAAGCTGTTTGAGGTGAAGCGCAAGGACCAGATGAATGCTCTGAAGAACTTGATTGAGCTCAATGACGTCAACCAGCAGTACAAAATCATTGACATCATGCTCAAGGGACTCTTCAAAGTAAGCCACAGTGCAGGCTGCACTCTGAGCCCACACGGGTGGGCAGAAATGGGAAGGGTTGGGGGCTTCTCTGGAGTGTGGCAGGTGAGCCTTAGGACCTGAAGGGAGGATGCCATGGGGTTTCAAAGTGGGGCAGCTGTGGCAGCGCCTCCAGGGTGCAGGGCAGGGCAGGGCTGACAGGACAAAGCAGTAACCAAGGATTTTGGCAGGTGCTGGAGGACTCCCGTGCTGTGCTCATCGCTGCTGATGTGCCTCCTGATGGGCCCTTCCCTCAGGATGAGAAGATAAAGGATGGTAGGTCCTCTCTGGGTTTTACCCCCCTCCTTATTCTGGTGCTCTGGTGCAGCACAGACATTCTTCCTGGGATCAGTGCTGGGGTAGGTACAAAACCCGTGTATCCAGACCAGACCTGGGCTGCTCCCTGACTCCTGGGGACACTGTTGTTGCCTCTCTGACCAGTTCATACTGGGGAGCCTATTGGTTTGCCCTCAGCCTGTGCTGATGGAGCTGGTGGCTGTCCCCACAGCATACTCCCACGTGGTGGAGAACACTGCCTTCTTCGGGGACGTCGTCCTGCGCTTCCCCAAGATTGTGCACCACTACTTCGACCGCAACTCCAACTGGAACAGCCTCATCCGCTGGGGCATCGGCTTCTGCAACCTGACGGGTGTGTTCGAGCAGGGACCCCACTCCCAGGTCCTGCGGCTGGTACGGCTCCTCGTCCCCCCTGCCGGGACCCCTCTCTGCTGCTGGGCTGGGGGAGGTGAGGGTTTGGGGTAGAAGGAAGGCAGGGGCTCCCCTTTTCTGGGGGCTGTCCTTGAGCTGAGGGATGGGGAAAGAGCATAAAGCACAGATGGGACTGGTGGGAGAGTAGGCAGCCCCGGTCACACAGTTGGGGGATGGGAGTGGGAGGCACCGCTCCCCAGTGAGGTCTCCCCTTTGCTCTGCAGATGGCTCAGGAGCTGGGAATCAGTGAGAAATCGCCTGATTACCGCAATCCCTTTAAAACGGACCAGTCAGAGGTAAGATGGCAACGCTGCCAGCTTGTCTCATGGGCTTCCCCATCTGTGTCACAGCTCCAGGTAGCTGGCTGGGGGATGGAATGGGTGGCTTGTGGGAAATGGCCAAAAGCCCCTGTCACTGAATAAGCATGGCTGAAACACAAACACTGAATTTCCCATCTGTGCTCTACTTTGGGCACCTGGTGCCCTCTCTTCCCTTCTGAGGCCACCTGCCTCGTGCTGTATCTGTGCTCCCTGGACTGCGAGGTTTGTACCTTGGCTTTGGTGGGTTTGGAGGGGTTGTGTCTCTGGGAGGCTGTGAGTGCGCCCCAATGCTGATCCCTTGCTGTCAACCCACAGTTTTTCCCCAGCGCTGACACCTTTCAGAAGGCACTGCGGGATGAGGAGAAGAGGAGGAAGAAGGAAGAGAAGCGGAAGGAGATCCGCAAGGGCCCACGCATCTCCCGCTCACAGTCGGAGCTGTAGCACGCTGGGACTTGTGCCTTGCAGTGGGGGTGACACCACCGGGACACAGAGTGGCTTGCTCCCTTTTTGGCAGCTTTGGGCCGGTGCCTGGCCGTTCCCTTTCCATTTGTGCTGTGGGTTTTGTTTTGTTGCCTTTCGTTTTTGTTCAGTGGAGGTTGCGTGGTGGTGCTGGTGGGTTGGCCCAAAGGGGCTGAAGTGGGATACCCCTTCCACAGAGGTGAAGCACAGACAGGACAGCACTGGGGCCATCCCCTGGTCAGGGTGTTGCTGCCTGTGGGGAAGTAGGGTGTGGGGGACACGCCTCTGGTGGAGCCCGGGGATCCCTCCTCACTGCAGCACACCCCACGCTGAAGGTGCCTCCTCCAACACGGGTGGGCTGGGGAGTGTGTCACACCAAACAGCCTCATGAGCAATGCTGCTTCTCTCAGTTTTGCTTTTCCTTTAGCTAAACGGGTGATCTCATTGGCACCCCCCACTGCGTTCTACCTGGTCTCTGCACAGCTGCTACCTCTGCCAGATCAGACCTTCCCTTTTCCCAGCAGCTGTTTCACCGAGCAACGTGCATTTCATTGTCCAGGCGCAGCTGAAAATGCCGATGGCAGCTGTTCCTGGCCGATGGCATCTCGTGGCCACCGCAGGTCATTTCCGCAGAGAGGCAAATGCCCGATGAATTTTTGGACAGGAGGAATTTCGGTACTTGGCCTCTTTGCAGCCAGTGGGTGCCTGTAGTGCAAGTGATGCTGAAGATGCTGGGGAGCCAGCCCTCAGCCGCTGAGAGCCTGTCCCGCAGCCCACGCCCCATCCCTTCTTTTTGGGGCTCATCCTCTCTAAATGAGTCCCCGAAGGCCCTTGTCAGAGGACAGCCACCAGGGCCGAAGTAGGGAAGGAGCCAACTCGAGGGGCTGCAACCCTCCGCGGGGTGTCTGGGCTGCCCTGGGGACAGAGGTGAGGGGCTGGCCCAGGACACAGCCACCCTGTGGTTCCGCCCCTGTGCCGGTGGCCTCGCACCAGAGCAGGCTCTTCCCCAAGGAGCCGGTTCTCTGCATGGGGCTGGCAGCATCACAGCCTCTGAGGAAAGGGAAACGTCCCGGATTTTTTAACAGCAGAGCCAAGTCCCTCCAATGAGGGGAGGGGGTGGCAATGGGCGCATTTGGTTTTTCTTGAATAAAATTAACTTTATTATTATTATTTTTTTAAGTAGAAGAATCCTGGCTCTTGCTCCCGTTCCTGGTGGGAGCGGGTGTACGCCAGAGAGCGTCGAGGCTGGCCCCTCAGGAGCTGAGGGTCCGTGGGCGCTGCGGAGGGGAGGACAAGCCCCGTGCTCTATCCGCCGTCGCCTTGCAGCTGCCCTTTCCGCCGCGCATGCCGGCGGCATCCCGGGACGCGCGCCCTGCCCCGCCCGCGTTTCCCGTGGGCGGCGGGGGCGGTGGCGGCGGTGCCGCTCCTACGCGCGGCGGTGCCCCGCCCCCTCATGAATATTCAGCGCTCGGGGGCGGGGCGGGCCATGCTAATCGCAGCTGCTGATCGCTGACGCGCCATCACACCACGCGCCGCCGCGGCCGCCGATTGGCCGGCGGCGCCCTGGTCTCATTGACAACAAACCGCGGGGGGCGCGCGCGCCCGGGCCGCGGGGGCGGGGCCGCGGGCCGGCCCAAGATGGCGCGGGGTCGGCGGCGCCCGCCGGCAGCGGCAGCAGCCTCCGCTTGAGCGCCCGGGGCGGCGGCGGGCCCTGCGCGATGGAGGGCGGCGAGCTGGCCGCCGAGAGCATGGACACCCTGACTGAGCTGGGCGACGAGCTCACCCTGGGTGACATCGACGGTAGGCGCCGCGGGAAGGAGCGGGGGGTGGAGTGGAGGCGGCGCGCGTGGGTTCCCCACGCGTGTTGGGGGGAGCGCTCGGGTCTCCCCGCGCGGGCCCGCGGCGGCTGGGGCAGGAGGCGTGGGTGGTCGGTCCTCGGATCGGCTTCTGGAGTGCTCAGGGTGTGGGCGCTTCCCACGGGCGCGGGGAGCGGGCATCCCCGTCCCGGGTGGGCACAGGCGGGGGAGCGGAGCGCGTCCCGCCGGGCAGCGCTCGCCTGGCGAGCGGCCACGCGTGTCTGCCCTGACAGGGGAGCGCTCCTGAGCGACTTCCGTGGCGCTGCCGCACGCCTGGAGCGGAGGCCGTGGCCGCGGGAAGGCGGTGGGGATGTGGGGGTCCGAGCCCAGCCTTCCGCCCGTGGCCGGCCCGGGAAGGGGTCGGGCGGAGCGCTGACCGTGTCCCCCTGCTCCTGCCGCGCCTTCCCCTGGTGTTTCCTCGTGGCTCCTTTAAAGCAGGTGTTAAGCCATGGCTGAAGCTGTGCCTCCACTAGTGCTCGTGGGAGGCCGAGCCTCCGAGCCCTCCTGCATCGAAACAGCTTTAACTGCCTAAATTTCCCGTTTTCCCTGTCATCCTAAAACTTTATTGCATCGCTGGCACAGCACAGACCTGTGAGAAAGCCCCTGTTTGCCACCGAAGTGCAGCAAGACGAAGCGCCTGCGTGTGACGCCTGTTTTATGTGTATTTTTGGCGACACCAAGCAGCTCCTGAAAACCCCATTTAAAATGATATTTCTCGGTGTGGTCTGTGCTGTAGGCTGGTGGAGATGAGCTCCTGCCTTAGCTCACTGCTCTGCTGGGCTGTAATCCCAAACAGAGCTCAGTTTTGGGGGTGTCCAAAATATCCTTGTTTAGCAGCTGGGAGATGAAATGTTGCCAGTATTTTTAGGTTTCTAATTGATACTGATTTGCCACATAGCTTGGGACGAAATTTATACTCCTTTTTTTTTGTTACCAAAGAAGAATGTACCTTATGGCAGTGCATTGGGCTCGGTTGTTGCTCATAAAGTTTGATAGTGCACATTGAAGGAGGTGTTTGCTGTTGTTGGAGCGCCACGTAATGAGGTCTCAGGCTCCATACGGAAACTGAGACGAATTGATGAACCCAGCAATGGCTCTGAACTGAGGTGTGCCCTGGGAGGTGTGATTCAGAGCCATGAGTAACTCAGGAAAACGAGCTTCACTTTCCTCCCCACCTCCAGGGGTGGATTTTCCCGGGGAAGGCAGGGAGAAGATACGTGACAATCCTGCTTTTTTTTGTGCATCAGCATGGATTCATCCCAGGCTTTGAAATTCTGCAAGGATTTTTGTTCGGTTTTTAAATCCTCTTGTGGGTGTTCCTCTCCTTTTCAGGCTGAGTGGCCTCCTCACTGCCTGTTGCGTGGATTTTGACTTTTTGTGGCAGATGTGCTCTGGGATGTCAGTGCTCACTGGGTTCACACTTCCAGACAGGGCACAAGAGTAGCCCCAGTGCTGAGCCCAAAGGCTCTGCCTCTTGCCCCGGCACAAGCTGCTCCACCAGCCATGGGCATCTTCTGCTGGCAGAGCACTGCTGGGCAACATCCAAGCTCGAGGTTGGAGTTGGTGGGAGGTGGAAGCACATCAGGCTTCAGGACAGGGAGCGTGTTTCTCTTGAGGATGGGGTCTCTGCTGCTTTCTGTCTCTCAGAGCACAGCACCTCCAGGAGTGTGAGGAAGAGCAACCCCTGTGCTGGAGAGCTGAGCCACTGCCTGGGAGAAGCAGCTGGAGCCCAGCCCTTGCCTTTCTGCCAGGTATTCGGGCCCTGGGCTGATGAAAGCGACAGAAGCCCTTGGTGGGCTGTTTTGGTTTTGTAATACCTTGTTGGCATTTTTTAGCCTTGGGTTGGGCTGGGATTTTTTTCTGCGGTAAGGTCACTCTGCTTTAGGGCCTGAGACCTAGATACCTCTCCGGCACAGAGGGTGCAGGTGCTCTGGTGACACCAGGTTTATCACTGATGGCTCCAGAACCACCTGAGGTTTCTCACAGTCAGTGTAGATACTCTGATTTCTGGGTAGGTGAAGGTGTTTTAAAAAGCAGAGATTTAGATTTTGGGTGTTGGCTGTTTCTCTTGCTTTTAATTTTTTGTGTGTTATTATTAGGAAAGCTCTTGAGCCCTTTAAAAGAGGTGGGTTTTAATTAAGACTGCCAGACTTCCTGGCACTCTTAATTCTTAAAAATTAAGCTTTAGACTTTTTGCATTTAGTCAAAGTTAAGTCTGTCATAAAGATGTGATTTAACGTGTGAGAGCAGGAGTGGTTTTTTAAATAATCTGTTAAATCTGCTGCATTGAACACAACATTCTTTAAAACACAGCACTTGAAATTTTGTTCTTAAGCTGTTCTATTTACTCTTCCAGAGCAAATCTCATCTGATTTATGTTTATTCCCTACTTGCAGTGGTGCTGTCTGACAGTGAAATAGCAATACTATCAAATGCAGAGTTCGGGAACTAGCCTGGATTCTCAGTTTTATCATGGTGAGGGTTATTTGGGATGGTCTTACCTGAAGTCAGCTGGAATGTGAAGAGCTGCTTAATATCCATGTAGATGTTGATCTTGAAACAGCCCTCTTTGTTCTGCTAGTGTTTTGTGAAATCCAGTTAAGGCAGTGCAGTAGAAAAACTAAATCTTTCATTCCCCTAGTGAAGAGTGGAGACAAAGGTTTGGTCCAGCTGGTCCCTGAGGGTGGCTGCTGCCTCTTGCTGGGGGAGCTGTGTGTCCCCACTTAGTGTCACCTTGTCAGGGGGACACATCTCCCTCCAAAAAACTCGAGTTCTTGAGAGCAGTGGTCGTGGCCAGTGCTTAAATGTGTGTCAGGGTGTGGAGGGGTTGCTATCCAAAGGGAACAGTAGTAGTATCACAGAAATATGTCGAAATGTGTGTTGTGGGAGCAAGAGGCTTGGAGGAGGATTCATCCCTTTGCTCTGACAAAGGAGTGTCAGATTAATTAATTGGATAATGTGTGGGTGGCATTTCAGAGAGCTGAGCAAATTAATAGCCCTCTTATTGCTGGGACATAATCCATGGAAACTTCTTGTCAAAAGTTTACTGCTTCAAACCTACTTCATAAATCACAGCAGTGGCATCCTTTGGGGTTTGTGAATGAGAAAGGTCCTGGTGTAAGGAGCCCTTTGCCATATTTTTTCCTATAAATCAGAAATCTATTTTTTGCTTCCTAAACCCATATTTATTAGTTTGTTATAATCTCTCTTAGGTTTGTGGGTCCCCGCTTTTCCTGTTTCCAGAAAAAAAAATAAAAATAGAACTTTCAGAAAACCATGGAAGAGCCAGTGCAGTAGGGGCAAGTCCTGGGGTGGGGAAGAATGTCTGATTCCTCATGCCACTGCCTGCACACAGATCAGGGAAAGCATTCATATGTCTTAAGATATTAAATTGGATTAGATGGAGGGAAGAGGAAGCTCTGCTTATGAGCAATGATCTCTTGGTTGTGAAATGTTCACCTCCGGGGGGAAGGCCTTTTGTGTTGCAGTAGGAGCTTCTTGGTGTGGGTTCATAAAATCCTGGAGAAGGTGGGATGGCAAAAACCTGTTGTGCAGTGATTGCAGGCATAAAACCAACAGGAAAAGTTATTCTGATGTTTTAAACACATGCATAGATTTATCCTGCTACAGTTTTATAAAGTGGTATTTCCTTTCATGGTGTTTCCTTAATTTTTGTTATGCTGGTAAGTAAAAGAGAGATAAGATGAATTCTTATCCTGTCTCTTCCAGATTCTCTGTGGGGCAGTACAGATAGAGGACTTGAAAGCTCCCAAAAGTTGGGTGGGAGAATGGTTAGTGCTGGAATTGTGGAGGTGCTTGGTTTCTTCCTTCTGCAAGGGTTAGACTGAAGGAGTGATGGAACAAGACTAATATTTTAGATATATATTGAAGATGGCTTTAAGTTCTAGTCTGTGCTTGGGTCTTGTTTTCTGGAAAAGTGTTGTGGGAGGGTCTTACTTTTTTCCCTGAACAGCAGCAGCAGTGCTTTGCTGCCGGCCACGTCCTGGTCTCTCTCTGGAGGTGTTGCATTGGTGTGATGTTCTCTGAAGGTTTTGAAGGACCCAGAGCTCCCTTCTGTTCACACACACCATAATTCCATGATGTAAATGGCAGGTGTCAAAGTATGCAGGTGCTGAAATAGCGTTGAACAAATTTTCTACTGTTTTACAGAGATGCTGCAGTTTGTCAGTAACCAGGCAGGAGACTTCCCAGACCTGTTTTCGGATCCCTTGTGCAGCACCTTCCAGGGCAGCGGCGGCGGTGGCAGCAGCAGTGGCACCCTGGAGCCGCAGTTGCAGCGGCCCTACAGCCAGGTGCAGCTCCAAACCTTCCCGCCAGCCCCTGCATCCCCCCAGCTCCAGAGCGTGCCGGTGAAAGCAGCGCAGACGACGCCTCCAGCCCCTCCACGCTCGGCCCCTGTCCTGCAGCCGCGGCCCTCGGTGCAGCCTCAGCTCCAGCAGCAGGCTGTCATGATCACGCCGACGTTCAGCTCTGCTCCCCAGACCAGGATTATCCAGCAGCCAGTCATCTACCAGAATGCAGCCACAAGCTTCCAAGGTAGTGCTTGTGGTGCTCAGGCTACAGGTGTGCCTGGTGCACGTGAGATTCCAGGATGTCCAGGCTGTGGATGTGCTTGGTGCATGTGCAGTAAATGGTGTCAGTGTTCAAATTCCAAGTGCATCATCAGCTGTGACAAGCCTGATGATCCTTTTCTTGTGATGCTGCCTGTGGGGTGTCCCTTCTCCTACCTGCGTGGCTTTGGAGTTGGGGAGCATGAGAAATTGTCGGGAACAAGATCTTAAATGTTTTTGTGCCATCTCTTACCATAATTGTTGTCTTGCTCTTCTCCTCTGGCCTAGCCTTCTGCCCTATGGCTCTTGGGAGGCTTGAGAAAAGATGTCTTAAAACATCGTTGTTGGCAACCCTGTCCTCCCACTGATGGGTACACTGGGCAGATCCAGTCTGTCCCACACAGCAGTCTGGAATGAAGGCACATTTTATCTACCAAACCCTGGAGCTCAGTACTTACACTGAGCAAAGACACCTGTAGGAATATTTAGCAGTCTTCTTTGTGAATGCTGGATGACTTGATCCTCCTCAGTAGGTTTTGATTTTTTACATGACAGATAGGAACCTAAGGTCCACCAAGACCAGGAGGAGTGGGAAGGTGCAGGTTGGATGTCCTGTATAATGCCACTGAAGCAGAGTCCTGTGCTATCAGACTAAAGGGTTTTGGCTCTATTTTCTCTTAGGTGCCTCCTGGAAAGCTGCTATTCTAGGTGCAGTGCCCTCTTGCAGAAGGCACCAAAGCAGCTGGAAGTTTCCCAACATGAGGGATGTGTTAGATGATGCTGCCTACTAAGAAGCAGTGGGAAGAAGAGGAGTGATGCTAAGAGCATTCCAGGCTCCAGGAGGGAGATGTGTGTCTCTTGACCATTTCTGACATCTCTTCTGCTTTTCAGTTCTCCAGCCTCAGGTGCAGAGCCTGGTGACGTCCTCCCAGGTGCAGCCGGTGACGATCCAGCAGCAGGTGCAGACGGTGCAGGCCCAGCGGGTGCTGACGCAGGCTGCCAACGGCACCATCCAGACCTTAGCGCCAGCCACGGTCCAGACTGTTGCTGCACCACAGGTTCAGCAAGTTCCAGTAAGTAAAAGTGTGGAATGATGGGGGGATCCAGCAGAACAGGAAAGTGCTTTTGTGGGTCTGGTCCCCTGGCTTGCCTCGGGAGAAGTGGTGAAGCTGTAGGGCTGGCGATCCTGGCTGGGATTGCTTCTGCACAAATGTTTCTAAACCTGAGAGGTTTAGAATCCTGAGAGGTTCTAGCCAGCCTGTGTCCCAGAAGCATTTTACTTCATGCAGGTCATGAGTGAGAGTCCCTGTTGTGAGATGTGATGTGACTTCCAGGCAATGCTCAGCAACTGTTTTCAGTAAAACAGTAACTAAATGCAGTCTAAAATTATTTTTGAACTTGGTACTGCCAAACCCAGTTGGAAACTTTACTTGAACAGACTTTCTTTGACTTTTGCCTACTTCTTTGCACGTCCATCACCTCTACCACATCTTATAAGGACTGGTTGATACTGGAATGTGTTAATTCTTCTGTCATTTTTTTTAATAGTTTTACTGTAGGAATGCCATGTGATTTTTTTTTTTCCCACTCTTGTGCATCTTTGCATTAAAGAAAAATGTTTGTCTATGAGGCTCAGTATGACAGAGTTGCTATGGTTCAGTTGTACTCTGCCATCTCTGGTGTTCTCAGACAGTCAACAAGGTATTTGAAAGAAATAAGAGCAAAATAACTTACAGTGGATTTTGATCTGCTTGATGTTAAAGGTACAGATCCTTTCAGTGAAATTGCAGGGAGAAGCTACTACGGGTGTTTGCCACAGCAGACTGTCCTAGCTGTGTTAGACTGAATACTCAGACAGTTAATGTAGAGAGCTAATTATAGGTGTAACTGGAGAGGGGAAAGCAGCTTTTCCATCAGCTCTTTTGTGTTTTTATATACTTGTTTACTTCTGGTGACTGATTTAAAAACCACTGTCCAGATGGTTCCTCTGCCCACTCTATGCAGTGCTGTTCACGCTGTCTCCTGCTCAGAGTTCGCACTGGGGCTGATGGAAAGCATCCAGGTGACGCAGGGTACAAGTCAAAGAAGTACTCACCTTGCTCTTTTGCCAACAACTGAGTTGTAAAGCTATCACAGCTCTGTCAGTGCTTACCTCTGGCTACTGAGATCAGCAGGGAAGTATGTGCCTGCTCTCCTCTTCACCTGTAACTCTTTTCGACCTAGGTTCTTGTCCAGCCTCAGATCATAAAAACGGATTCCCTGGTCTTGACAACCCTGAAGACAGATGGCAACCCTGTTATGGCTGCAGTACAGAACCCAGCACTGACAGCACTCACTGCTCCCATTCAGACCACAGCTCTGCAGGTACCCTGTGGCTGTCCTTCCATCCCTCTCCTCACTGATGTCCTTTCCTGTTAACACAAGGAAGAGATTTGTGCTTTAGAGTCCTGCAGTGGCACAGACAAGAGGGGGTTTTTGAGGGCTGTTGTACACACGTCCAGGGTGAGTAATACCCTGGTTCTGTCAAGGGTAAACACACAGATTGTATTGTTTGGCTGCCTTCCCATGGCCAGGAAGCAAAGATCAAGGGCACATTTCTGTTTACCTTTTTCTGGTACTACAAGGAATATGACCTAAAATCCCAGTCTCATTTTTAACTTGAAGCCAAAAGCTAACTTGCTCAGAGTACCTGTGGAACTTTCTTTTGCCCCTCAGTAGTGTCTAATAGTAGGATATTAATTGTGACAACTAATTAAACTACTTTTCAGAGGGCATTTGCAGGGAGGATTTGTCATAATCATTGGAGGTGGCAATTGTGCTTCATGGCCTCCACTTCTAATCAAGTCTTAGTAATTTATACCCCCAAAAGAAACATTTATTATGATCTTGTATGTTCTGAACAGATATCTTTGTATCAGTATTTACTGGGGGAGATAAGCTTGTCAGTGTGGACCTAAATTTTGACTTGTTTTGCAATAGCATGGTAGGCTTCTTAGATACTTATTAGCAGCCAGGCTAAAATCTTCAATTAATCTGCTTGCTTTTAGATGACGTTTTCACACAATTTGAGGCTTATGAGGTTGTGTCTATCTGAGGCATGTTTGAACACATTGAAATTAGGTGGATATTAGCCAGGGAAAGGTATAGGATTTAAATTCACTTATTTGTCAAGTTCCACCTTGAAGTGAAACTGAATTAATTTCTGGTATCCCAATTAGAAGATTATTTCAGTCAAAATTGTTTCTGAAATTGCTCATTACTAGTTTATTCTCATGGCTAGCTGCTCTAGGCTAGTTACTATGTTTTGTCTTTTGACAGAAATAACTCTTACTCTCCATAGCTACTTGCTTCCCTGATCCTTGGTGTGCTTCAGAGAACACATGTGCCTTTCTAAATCTTGCTTTGCTGGATTAAGCAGTCTGAACTTTCTTTCATTACAGCTGTCCTAGGAGCCACTCTGTGCAGCTGTTCTGGTGGGATTCATAATTCTTTATTTCTGAGTACATACATACATATGGTCTGTCCTACATCTAGATACCCAAGTCTGAGCTTTCCATTCTGCTGTATATCACTCATTAGTCTTAATTCCTCATATTAAGACATTTTTATAGCTTATGGGTTAGGGTTTTTTTCATTTAATGAAATTCAAATCGATTTGAACTGCGTTCCTCAAGCCAAAGGTTGTTTTTTCATAGTTGGATCCTTTTCCAGCATTGTCGTTACATGTTTCTTTGGAAGTAGTGTAGGCTGTTGTTGTTTTCATGACTATTTGTCTAAAGAAAAGGTGGATTTTGACACTTGGAGTGTAAAGATTGTAGGAACAAGGAGGAGCTTTAGTCCCTTTATCTATTTAAGAGGATGACAGAGTGTAGTATTGGCAGAAGTGTTGATGTGCTTGGAGAACAAGAGATGTTCCTATTCCACAGTGACCAGTGTGGGAGCCAGAGTGACAGATTTTTCCTGTGTTGCTGTGCCAATGCTTGTGCCAGCTAAGAAAGATGGAAGGAATTTGGCATCTCACTCATTTTCTGAGCTGTACCAACTTTTCCTGATTCCTGTTTACTCCTTCTTTTGCCATCATAAACCTTATCTAAATT
Source organism: Pyrgilauda ruficollis (assembly GCF_017590135.1). Classification (NCBI taxonomy): domain Eukaryota; kingdom Metazoa; phylum Chordata; class Aves; order Passeriformes; family Passeridae; genus Pyrgilauda; species Pyrgilauda ruficollis. The sequence continues at coordinate 4,872,793 of NW_024527266.1, forward strand.
GCCTGATTGCTCTTGACACTTGTTATGTCTGGTCTTTGTAGACCCTTGTGGGGAGCAATGGGACCATTTTGACCACAATGCCAGTGATGGTGGGACAAGAAAAGGTGCCTATCAAACAAGTTCCTGGGGGTGTCAAGCAGCCTGAACCACCTAAAGAAGGAGAGAGGAGAACAACTCATAACATCATTGAAAAGCGCTACCGGTCGTCCATAAATGACAAAATCATTGAGCTGAAGGATCTCGTCATGGGGACAGATGCCAAGGTAAAGATGGGAGATAAATGCAAATGTGGTGTCATAAATACTTGTCTTCAGGTGCTCATTTGCTCTACCAATTGAAGCATTTGGGTACATGCAGCTGTTTGTAGCATGCACACGTGTGTTGGGGTAAGACTGGTGGGGATCACTTGTGTTCCATAATCGTATTCAGGAAAGGTCATCTGTAAAATATTAATTTTGCTATGCTGTTTCTTGAAAATAAGCTATACCTGGCATTTGTTCTTATATTAATTAGGTCTAACTTAAAATAGGCCCTCTAGGTAGAATATCCAAGTGGATGTTTTGATTACTCTGCTAAACCAGATCTTGGTTCAATTAAGTTTTCTTTTCCATGTGACTGCAGTAAGGATGAGGGTTTACAGAGCTTTCCAATTTATTTCCTTTAGACATTGAGCTGTAAAAACTCCTGTTTGCTCAAATATTGGAAGCTTTCTTGCACCACATATTCAGGGTTTGTTCCTGCTTGCTTTACCTCATGCTGGTGAGGCAGGCAGGAGTATTCTTGATACTTTCTGTGACTACTGCACAAATAAGTGCACTAGTGAAGTCACCTCCTGTTGCTGGAAGTGAAAGCTTTTATAAACATGGGTAGTGTGCAGTGGCTTCATAGTACTTCTGGCTTATGTTTAGAAGATAAGTTTGCCCACTGCTGCTGGAAGCAAGGATTTGCATGGAGATGGCCAAGCGAGTAAGGCAATAAATTCTTATCTCAGAATTTATTGGTGACCAGGCAGCAGCTTGTTCTATCCCAGAAGTGATCCACTTCATTTACAAACTATGGCACTTTCAAAGGACTATTTCTGGCTGAAACCTAGGTGTGAATTCCATTGTAATTTGGGTGTTGATCTGTTTCTCTTGTACTATTTTTAAAAGATCTTAGAGAGACCTCATCCTTGTCTATCTTTGATACCTTGCCCACAGAGCATGCTCTGCTAATGGCTCCTTTGCAGCTGCTGAGAGTCCTTTATACCCTTTTCTTCACCACAGGATACAAAGGGTTGTGGTATTCCTACAGGCAGGAGCGATCCTTTGATACTCTTAATATAAACTGCTTTTTGTACATTTAATTCCTTACAGATGCACAAGTCTGGAGTCCTGAGAAAAGCCATTGACTACATTAAATACCTGCAGCAAGCTAACCATAAGCTGAGGCAGGAGAACATGGTTCTGAAGCTGGCTAACCAAAAAAACAGTAAGTTGTGGAGGCTCTGTAGCATCTGGGAGGCAGTCAGCCTGGATGTAGGATGTATCTTGCAGTTTCTTATCCTTCACAGAAGTTGTACTGATAGTAGCCAGTGTTGCTCCAGATGACTGAGCCAATCTGAGAGCTACTGACAGGAGTCAGGATGGAGAAACATGTACATAATGCACTCTGATTTTTTTCAGAGCTGTTGAAGGGCATTGACCTGAGCAGTCTGGTTGACAATGATGTAGACCTGAAGATTGATGACTTCAACCAGAACGTGCTGCTGATGTCTCCTCCAGCCTCTGATTCAGGATCTCAGGCTGGCTTCTCTCCCTATTCCATTGATTCAGAGCCAGGAAGCCCTCTCCTTGATGATGCAAAGGTAGTTGTGACTTCAGCTGTCAAATTCAAGCTATCTTCTTCAGGATGTTTAAGAGCCAGAATTTAGATCCTTATTCTCAAGAGTGGAACCAGCAGACATCTGACAAGCAGATTTGCAGGACTTAGAGATCCTTTGTAAGGATCAGAAAGGCACATGTTTGTGTTTTATTTTTCTTTAAATTACTGAGACTATTTCCTGAGCTGTATTACCTGAGCCCTACCTTAGTTGCTGGAAGAACTGTGCTTATCCTTCAGCCCCTGTACAGTCTCTGTGGACTTAGAGTGCATGTTCATTACTCAAGGAGCCCATGGCTTTCCAGGCTATGTATGTCCAGTGAGTAAAGCAGGGGAACTTGGGAATGGATGATGACATCAGTTGTGGTTAATGAGACCATAAGTAATCAGAGTAACAAAAAGCTGTTAGCTAACTTGGGCTTATGGGTTTGTTTTGTGGATATCACAGAAGTGGGTTTTCTGGGAGATGTTGAAAAGAGTAAGGGCAGCAAAGGTTAATCCTAGCCTAACCCAGGGATACAGTTACAGTTAATACCCGAAATGACTGGATACAGAAGGAAGTTGAAGGCAGTCAAATATTTCAGCCTTATCTTACTAAGCTAAGAAAAGCTTTACTGGAGTTCTGGCTCATCTGGAGCTCAAAAGCAAATTTATATATGTTCTGTTTCTCCTTCTTCCCTACCCCTTCCTTGGCATAAACATTCTTTGTGCTCCAGAATGGTAAACATTGAGTTTTTTCTCCTTTTCCTCTCCATTCCTATTCCCTTGAAGGTTAAAGATGAGCCTGACTCTCCTCCTGTGGCACTTGGTATGGTGGATCGCTCTCGAATACTGCTGTGTGCTCTCACATTCCTTTGCCTTTCCTTCAATCCCCTGACATCCCTCCTGGACGCCCGAGGAAGCGCCGAGTCCGACAGCCTGGTGCGCCACGGCTCCGGCAGGAACGTGCTGACCATCGAGTCAGGTAAGGAGCCAGGCTGGTTTGGGCTGCAGAGGATGTCCTGCCTTACACCGTGTCCCTAAAAGCCACCTGCAGCTGTGAAGGCTGCCGGTCACGATGGGGACAGTCGCTGTGGTTCAGCAGGATGGGTTTGTGTGTTCAGGGAGTTGTGCGACCTTTGTTTAGTGGGTGGTGAGGAGCAGTGACTGCAGGGCAGGGCATGGAAGGAGAGCCAGCTTGGATATGGCTCCAGTTCACATCCAGTGTTGTTCTTGCATAACCAGCCATGGCTCAGCGTGGTGAGGTTGAGGTGGCACCTATTTGTAGCCCAGCAGCTTGGGTTTTTGGCATAGATCCTTGAAAAGTAGTTCAGGGTAAGGGGCATCTTCCTGTCTTCACCAGTCTTTGAGGCATGTTCACTTTGTTTTTAAAGTAACTGACTGATTTTTTGTCACTTAATCATAAAGTATTACTACACTGTTTCTATGGAGTCTTGCAACTGGGCTTGTTGATACACTCATTCCATAAAATTCATAGTTAAAAGTACAGCTTAGGAGAGGGTGGGGGGATGCTGTAGGCATGCAGTTGCTTTCCTGACTGGTAAATATGGTTCCTCAGTGTTGCTTTGTAAATTTAACTAAGATTGGAAAATGGTACCTGGAGTATTGAGTACCTGTGAGTGTGTCTTACAGAAAAATCAGAAGACAGCTCTTGGAAAACTTAAGTGCTGATTCATTTTTTTTGTACATCAGTCTTGTAAAAATAATCATTTAGTTGGGAATGTTGAGGGTTGGAGTTTGGATGGAGAGGTGTTGGTATAGGTGTTTCCTGACTGAACTGCACTCTTTGCAAAAGCTGATTAAACGTGTGGCAAGCATAGCAAGACATCCTTCGGAGTGCGCACTCATCGTGCTGCCGGCGTTTTGGTGTCCAGGTTAGATTTTAACTTTCTTTTTTGGGATATCCATTGTAGATGCAGCTGGTTGGTTCGGTTGGGTGATGCCCACCCTAATCCTGTGGCTTGTGAACGGAGTGATTGTACTGAGCGTGTTTATAAAGCTCCTTGTGCACGGAGAGCCGGTGACCCGGCTGCACTCAAGGTCCTCGGTCACCTTCTGGAGGCACCGCAAGCAAGCGGACCTGGATTTGGCACGGGTAAAGTTGACTCGTTGTTTTGCATCAAATGCATCTTTTAGATGGGATTGTGGATAAATGTTTCCCAATGAGGCAGTGGCTTGGCGCTTGCAAGATACTGTATTCCTTGAGTGGATCATCCTGTGTGATTTCGGAGAAGCTGTTGCCAGGTTGTTCTGAGCAGGTTACTGTCCTACTCAGCCTAAGTTAGTGAGGCAAGGAAGCAGAGGAAGAGGCTCCTAATTTCTGTCCTTGTTGCTAGGTACTGCATCTTATATTAGTTTTTGGCAGCAACATATTGGGTTTTGTCCAGAATCTGGCCTCTGCTGTGTCTGTCTGCTGTCCTCCAGCCTCTTGGAAGTCCTCTTTATTGTTGAGGAAACATTATATTATAATATTATATTATAACATTATATACAACATATTGTTGAGGGACCCTGAAATTTCCATGGTGTTTGACAAGGCAGGAAGCTCTTTTTATCTAGTGCTGATGTGTCTCACAGGGAGTACAGGATCAGAACCATGTGTAGAAAGTACATTTAGGGCCAGATTTCAAGCTGGTGTAAACTGCTGTTATGTTTTCAGTTTCTGTGTTGATGTCCCTCTGCTAAAGATCTTGTCCTGACTTGCACATGAGTTTGTCTTGCTCCCGGTGCCAAGGAGGTCCCAAAGTGTCTCTGATAGTGATTTTTCTTGCTGAACCTTTCGTTGTGTTATTTGCAGGGTGATTTTGCTGCAGCTGCGTCAAACCTGCAGACGTGCCTGTCGGTACTCGGACGAGCACTGCCAGCTTCCCGCCTGGACTTGGCCTGCAGCCTGTCCTGGAATGTGATCCGCTATAGCCTGCAGAAGCTGGCGCTGGTGCGGTGGTTGCTCAAGAGGACTTCTCATCAGTGGCGGGCAAGGGAGGCCACTGCAGGATTCGAGGATGAGGCCAAGACCAGCGCTCGGGATGCAGCCCTGGCGTATCACAAGCTCCATCAGCTCCACATAACAGGTGGGAGCAGAGGTGGCAGATCTGCTGTCTGGTTTTCCTGAATGGGGAGACTCAGCTGATCCTGGAGCATACAGGGAGAGCACTACAGCCTCTCTCCTCTGGGAGGACTGCTGTTAGAAATTAGCCTGACAAATTTTAGGAGCCACTTACTAAAGCACAACAGGTTCATGCAGTAAAAGAACTCTGTAAGAACAGCTGAAGGAGCAGCAGTGTAAGCTTCTCATATCAACGGGTTCTTGTTGTTTCTTTAGGATAGTAGCCCTGAAAATTGTGGTAGTATTTAGTAGCTGGTACTACTCATTAAAAATTAACACTTTTCCTTCTCCTGCTGGGACAGGTAAACTTCCCTCCAGCTCAGCTTACTCGGGCTTGCACATGGCCTTGTGTGCTGTGAATCTGGCTGAGTGTGCAGAAGAAAAAATCCCACCCAGCACAATGGCAGAAATCCACCTGACGGCTGCAGTTGGCTTGAAAACGCGCTGTGGAGGCAAGCTTGGTTTCCTGGCGGTGAGTTGTGTTATCTTCCCTGATCACACCCTCAAGCAGAGATCTAGGGAAGCCTGGAAGCTGGCATTGCTCTATCTTGGAGAGGGCATCTACTAGCACTACAATTATAATACGACCTGCAATTATGATACGATCTTTGTCCTTGGTGGTGCTGCCCTTTCCTTACTGTTCTCAATCTTGTCCTCTCCTTTCACCAGAGCTACTTTCTCAGCCAGGCTCAAAGCCTGTGCAGCTCGGAACGAAGCGCCATTCCTGACTCGTTGCGTTGGCTGTGCCACCCCCTGGGACAGAAGTTTTTTGTGGAGCGAAGCTGGATGGTGAAGTCTGCTGCCAAGGAGAGCCTGTACTGCACGCAAAGGAATCCCGGTGAGGGCCGCTCATTTCCCAAGTGTGTGGCATCCCAGCGCTTTGAGGCAGTCTCTCCACTCTTGTCTGGGACAAAAGTGGATGTCATGTTTGAGAGTGTGTTCTTTTATCCACACCCTGCTTGTGGTTCTGATGGGTGAGAGGGCATGAGGAGCTGAGATGTCTCCTCAGCCTGCAGGGTCTGGCTTGCCTCCCTTTGTATCCTGTGTCACACTGCTTGTCTCTTCATCTGCTGGAACACAACCCAAAGGTGGCCCTGAATGTCTGGAGAGTGACTTTGGGGTGACCAGGGTTTATCCTCTGCAGAGCATGTCGTTACTGTTCTGCTGAGGGGCTGAAGTGCCAGAGGGATCTTTGGCCAAAGGCTGCAGCTTTACAAGGGGATTGAAAAATAAAAAAGCCCTAAAACTTAGTCTCTAAATCATTCCATTAGTTTCTTGAGAATTTCCCTCTACTATTCTTCCTCATGCTCTTTCCTACATTTTGATTCTTCTTTCTGAGTGTATTGGGAGGTGTCTAGGGCGATATGCGAGTTAAATGGTTTGGTTTATCCTTCTTCTCTAGCGGATCCCATTGCACAAGTCCATCAGGCGTTCTGTGAGAACCTGCTGGAGCGAGCAGTGGATTCGCTTGTGAAGCCTCAGACTAGGAAAGAGGTAGCAGGACAAGAGGAGGAGGAGTCGTGGTGAGTATGTGTGGCCCACTGGGCACTGCTGGCCACAGCAGCAGGCTCTGAGGCAGAGCTCGTAACCACTGACCAAGTGCTGTGGGGCAGACTGCTTGGTTAGTCCTTGTTAAAGGCTTGGAATGACAATGCTGGTCTGACCACCGCTGTTTTTTAGCAGAGCAAGCTCTGCCTCTTTGTATTAAAACCTCTCAAGTCAAAGGTGAACCTGGGAGTGGTGGGGTAATGCTGGTTGATTGCTCAACTAAATGGATGGCACTTTCTCTGCTAAGACAAAGTTTAATGTTCAGGAGGACTAAAATGAGAGTGCACCTCCCCCTTCTATGGACCAGGATATATGTCCAGGGGTTTTAGAGCATGAAGGTCTGGCAGATCAGAGAGTGACCCCACCAGCTTGCTACTTTGTGCATGAGTGTTCTTCTTACTGAGTGTGACATTCACCTGCAGTAAAGAACCAAACAGACATGTGGCAAGAGGAGGAAAGATGATGTTGAACATAATTGTCATTGTCTCTAAGGTGCTTGACCATATGAAAGGAGAAAATAGGCAGGAAACAGCAGCTTTTTGTATTGAACCAGTCCAACTTTCTCCTGGACTCCACAGGAAGCAGGAGCCCAGCCTGTGCTAGTAATTCAGCGCTGTTTCTTGCTGATCTGCAGATATGCTGGTGCCAGCCAAATGTTACATACATATATGGGAAGCTCTGTAAGGATCCTGTCCCCAGAAAGTGTGGGTAAAAGCCTCAGATGGGAAGATAATCCAGTTTCCCTACCTGTGTAGGAAAAGTACTCTAGCTTTGTTTTTTTTCCCCAATCTCGTCTGTTTCCTGGCAGAGAAGGAGCAACAGTTTGGTTTAATTGCTCATGATCAGGTGCTGCTGTTGAGAGAAGGTAACAGGATTTGTATAAGGGAGGTGGATTGTCACTATACTTGTGGGAGTCCCATCTCCTCATGGGGAAGGACTAGATTAGTACAAGAGCATGCTTTTTTGGTCCCACTCTAGGGATGGCAGGTCAAGATCTTCATCTGTAGCATGTCCCAGTTAAATTAGATCATTGCTGCATATGCTATTTTCTCTGACCACTGCTGAGAACATACTGTCACTTCCACTCTTACATATTTGCAAATAATCAGAGAAGTGTAGTTCAACCTCTTTTGGAGGCAGTGGTTGAAAAGGAGCCTATAATCAACTTGTAACACATGTCTATGTTTGAGGTGAGACTTGAGCTTAAATCTAGTTCTGTGCTGGTGGTCATGAAAGGAGAGATGTGAAGCTGTTCCTCTCAGAGCATTGCTCTGCACTTCTGATCATGGGGTGGTCTCTTCAGTCCACCAGTGTTGTCTGACTTGTAGAGCTTGAATGTTCTGTGGGCCTAATGGGTCAGCACTGTTTAAACATGACTTGTGGACGAGAAGTGCCTTGGTATCTTCTGTCTGACAGCATAACAAAGATCTGCCTTGTTCCTTGTTTCAGTGAATTCTCCGGTGCCATGGAGTACCTGAAATTGCTCAATTCCTTCTTGGACTCAATGGGAAGTGGAGCCCCACCCTTTGCCAGCAACTCTGTACTCAAGTCTGCCCTGGGTAAGTCTGGCAGAACTGAACTCTTTCAGGTGCAGGATTTACTGCCAATACAAATTTCCTCTCCCTACTACCTCTCAAACTCTAGTCAAGGAGAAATGCAGTCCTTGAGTGAGGCCTGATTGCATGCCAGTGTGGTACCACAGCTCAGACTGGAGAAAGTGATTAAGAAGGCTTATAGATTTGGCTCTGTGTTGTAATGCTGAGTGCCCAGCCAGGGAGTGCTGCTATTTGTATTGTTGGGCAATATTTTATTTCCAATCTGAACCCTGTGCCCTTGCCTGAGAGCTTGCTCCTAGCAATGCAAAGTGAGAGGAAGGGTGGAGCATATAAACAAACATAGCAGCATTGCAGTTGAAGTACAGGAAGGGGTTTTTTCCATTTAATTACCTATTGCACTGGGTTGCCCCCACTTTCACGGTAGCTGTCAGATATATTCTTCAATCTCCAGAGACCTGCAGCCTCTGTTGTAAGCAAGCTCTGGGCATATATTGGGAGGGCTTGTTTTGGTCCCTTAGTGTATATTGAGTGGGATAGCAAGGGCTGCAGAATCCCTCTGAGCCATGCATTCATCTGGGCTGGGTTGGTAACAGGCTGCTGCAGTATTTGTTTAGATTGGTGTTGGTACAGACAGCACCTGGCAGCTCACTGGGATGCTGGTGCAGCTTTAGACACAGACTAACTGCTGTACCTAAAATGTATAGAGCAAACATAGTAGGAAAATGAAATAATTTTTTCTAAAGGGAAGTCTGTGCTTGGGCCAGTATTGCCATAGAATTGAAAAGCAGGTTAGAGTAGCAGAACCATATGTCCTTTCGCCCTGAGCAAGCTTTGGGAAGTCTGAGGGGCTGTTAAATAAGGAAGGCAATTCTATAGGGAACCCAGTGCACTGTCTTAGTAGTTATCAGTGCCAGTCATGAGTGTATATATGAGTGGAGTTGTTATTTTGGGGTGGTGAGTGGAGATCATTGTCTGGAAGGAAGTCAACAAATTTCTAGACAAGATGGTGGGATACATTCTTGTTGACAAGATACAAACATGCCATCCCAAACTCTGCTTGCAGTCAGATGCAGGGTGTTTGCATGCTGCCAAGTTCCTTTGTGTTCTTGCAGCACATTTCAGCATTCACACGGGTGGCTGAGTTCCCCTGGGATCAGTTTGGGCTCATTAGCATCAATCCCAGCAGAAGGCACTGGCAAGGGCCTGTGATACCTGTCCACTTCTCCAAGTGTGAGGCAGCCAGGTGTGCTCTCCTGGGCTGCAGCTGCTGGTTGTGTTTTGCAGGTCCCGACGTGGTGTGCCGGTGGTGGTCAGCAGCCGTGGCTATGGCAGTCGCTTGGCTCAGAGGGGATGATGCAGCTGTGAGGTCACATTTTGCAGAAGTGGAGCGCATGCCAAAGTCCCTGGAGACGTCAGAGTGCGTAGGCCTCATACACTTCTCAAACTGCTGCTCCTGCTAAACAGGGGTGACTCCTTCCCCTGTTGCTGTCCTGTAGGGTCACACCTACCTGTGCTCTGGGGCTGCATGTCTCTTGTGCTCTGCAAGTGCCAGTGTGCTCAGTAGTTCATGTGTAGGCCAAGGCTTGCAGACTGATAGTAAAGCTGTGGACTGGAATTCACAGTCATAGTCGTTTCTTTAGGGATGTCTTTTGGCTTTGTTCTAATTGCACAGTCTCCCACCTTCTAAAATCAACCAAAACTCACGTGATGATGGAAAGGATGGTGTCACCATCTCTGTTCTTTTGCACTAAAGAATCTTTGCCAGCTTTCTCTCATTTTTCTGTTCTGTCTGTGTAGGTGAGGAACAATTGCCATCTTTTTTCTGTCTGAGGAGTGATGATATCTCTTGAAGGTGGGAGAGTGAAAGCTAGTGCTGTAGCAGCATGACATGGTATTGCTTGAAAGCAACCTGCTTTCTCTTTCAGGAATGCCCTGGTGAAAGCTACCTTCTACATGTGTAAAGCTATGCAGGCTTCTCTGTCTGGGAAGGCAGATGGACAGCAGAGCTCCCTGAGTCACTGTGAAAGGGCCAGCAGTCACTTGTGGAACAGCCTCAACATGAGCAGTAGCACGTCCAGCACTGTCCTCAACAATGTAAGCATTGTAAGCCCTGGGATAACACATGGTCTGTCTTGGTTGTAAGGTTGGTCTTGCTGCAGGTGTGTCACTTCTCTGTTGTAGCTGCATTCTGCATTTACTCTGTGTATCATGGGATTAGAGGGAAGGCTTCTTCCCTTATCCTTGAAAAGGGCATTGCCATTGTTCTGTTTCTGCTGCATGGGGGAGCAGAGCCCCAAGTACAGTGTTGTCTCCCTGGGCATGGTGTCAGCTCTCGCTCCTCTTGTCACCCCTTTCTGGTGCTTTGACCAGTTTGAATTTGGCCCTGCAGAGATGGAAAGTATCTATCTCTCTCCTCCAGGTCAAGTTGGTGATGCCTGTAAAACAGGGTATCACTAAGTCAAATTTGCCTGCTTGTTTCAGATCACACTCATGAATGCTTGATCCTCTGACACAGAAGTGTGACTATGCTGTGCTACTTCTGAGTTTGTGTGGGGCTTGTTTTTCTTCTTTCCAGGATTACATAAAACTGGAGCTTCCCTCCATGGCATATGGGACATGGTTCTGGTCCCTTTCGTCGTTGCTGGGTGGCAGCTGTAGTGCATTGTAGTTGCATTGCATGTTGTGGCAGTGACTGTGCAATGTTTCTGCAGTGCAGTACAGAGGCACTCTCCGTTCAGCAGCACAGGCAGAGAGCCCTCCCAGAGCCGGGAGCCGTGCTAGGGGGCAGCAGCAGATGGGGAAAAGGGTTTGGCAGCCACTGTCGGCTGTGCCGAGACTGCCTCTTTTTTCTCTGCAGGTGGCACGACTGTCTTTGCTGTTTCCCACTAGTTAGAGTGACTTTTTGGGCAGGAAAGCCTCTGCGGGAGGCTGTGTTCCCATGGGATCAGTTTGTATTTGTTAGCATTGATCCCAGTGAAAGGTGCAGGCAAGGGCATATAACACTGATGGAATGTGCCCTCATTTCCTTGTCTTGGTCGAGAGGTGCCACTTGGGCAAAATGCAAAAGCCTGCTCCTCTTGGTGCATTGCAGGAGGGCAGGGGAGCCCCCCAGGTGGGCAGGAGGTTAGGAGGTGCTGTGGTTGCCTTCCCATGGCTGTGTCAGCAGCCATGTAGCTTGTTACTCACCCAATGCTGTGTTACTAAAAGTGTGTGCCCGGGCATCTTGGCTCTTGCAGATGATCCAGCTTCTGGCCTGTGACCTGCTGCTGTCCCTCCGCACCAGCCTGTGGCAGAAGCAGGCCAGCGCCAGCCAGGCGCTGGGTGAGACCTACCACGCCTCGGCCCCCGAGCTGACGGGCTTCCAGCGCGACCTGGGCAGCCTGCGCAAGCTGGCCCACAGCTTCAGACCCGCCTACCGCAAGGTGATGGCTCACCTCTCCTGCCTGCTCCGCCTCCAGCTTGTCTGTGTCCCTTCCTGGGGGTGATGGGAAGCTGGTGCCCTTGGAAACAGGGTGTATCTGAGCTTGCACGGTTTGGCTACTTAGGGTGGGATGCTCTTCCACTACCAGCCTCTGTACTTTCTGTTGGTGGGTGATGAGGGAGGCTCCCGTGGGAGTTCAGGGCATGTGGAGAAGTATCCGCTTTAGTTTCTGGATAGAAAACCATCAGCACATATGTATTGCCAAATGCCATGGCATCCTGTCTATTAAGACTGTGTCTGTCCCTCTGTGGAGTGTGGAGGGAAGCTTCCTCAGCCGTGTTGGCTCTGCTGAGTAGCTGGAGGGTCAAATGCCTTCTGCATCTGGAGAGCCCCAGGTGCTTTTCTTGCTATTTCCCCGCTTCTCTTCAGTTCATCCAGTTTTAGGCCTCTGTAGAGAAAGTAGAGTCTAATACTCGGACACGAGAGTTGTCCTGGTGTCCAAACTTTAGATTTCAAAGTTTGATGCTGTTACCAAAGCACTGCACTGGCAGCATAGATTGAGAATCCTGCCTGGACCACAGTGCCAAATTTTGCTTTCAGATTTTTCTACCCTGTTTCCTGCTCTCAATCCTCCCCCTTTCCAGGCCACTCACAGTTAGGTATCAACTTTTTTTCCCCTTCCTCACGGTTGCCCTGACCTGCAAATTCCCCAGAGACAGGTGGAAAGATGGGGGAGGAGTGTGGAAATGGGTCTCTGTTTTTGTCAAGGTGTCAGTGCTCTTCTCTTGAAATGTGGTGGCTGAGGGATGACAGTTCAGCCACACCATAGTCCCTGTGCCGGGCCCACCTCTCATCTTCCATCCTGCCTTCCCTTCCAGGTCTTCCTCCACGAGGCCACCGTGCGCCTGATGGCAGGGGCCAGCCCTACGCGCACCCACCAGCTGCTGGAGCACAGCCTGAGGCGGCGCACGCCCCAGAGCAGCAAACAAGGTCAGCCCTGGGGCCCAGGCAGCGACCCACTGCATGTGGGACTGGGAGGGGGCAGTGCTTGGCCAAGGTGTGGGGACACAGATAAAACCTGCAGTGTCTTCTGCTGTGTCAGGATAATGAGCTGCCATCAGCCTGTGGCTCAAGGCAATGCTTCTGCCGTGTTCTCTACAAGCCGGCTAACGAGAGCTGTGAGCCCTGGGCTGGAGGTGTCAGCGAACAGACTGGAAAACATTTGCCATCATGAAAGCTACAAGTGCACGAAACTTGGCAGTCTGGGGTTTGGAGCAGTCAGTGCAAAGGCAGAAGCTGGGAATTCTAAAAGGAAGGGCCAAAAGATGAAGGATTTAAGGGAACGGGAAGCATGCGTGCCAATGTTGGATGAGCCTTAGGAAGTGAGCTGAAAGGAACTGCCTCTGTAGAAGACAGGACTGACAGTTTCTACCTGACTCTAGCTCAGAGTGTTCTCCTCTGCTAGCCTAAAGGCCCTCAAGGTGCCCCCTGCTCCTGGCTCAGCCAGGGGATGCCAGCCAGAGAAGCCTGTTCTCGGCGGTGGCAGTTGAGGGCCTGCGTGCTGGGGTTTTCTCATGCAGTGGTGGCTCTGTTACGAGTGTTCTTTCTTCACTGTTTGCCCGTAGGTGAATTGGACACGTTGCCGGGCCAAAGGGAGCGAGCCACGGCCATCCTGTTGGCCTGCCGCCATCTCCCCCTCTCCTTCCTGTCCTCGCCGGGCCAGCGAGCGGTGCTGCTGGCCGAGGCTGCCCGCACCCTGGAGAAGGTGGGGGACAAGCGCTCCTGCAACGACTGCCAGCAGATGATCGTCAAGCTCAGTGGGGGCACGGCCATCGCTGCCTCCTAACGCCGGCCTGGCTTCCCTTTGTGCAAAGACAGCCTGGTTGAGCATCAGCCTGGACTTCCCTTCTGGAGATTAGAAAAAGTGCTAGGTTAGGGCTGTGCTGGTGGGATCAGGATGGGGTGGGAGAGGGAGGGAGGGTTTTGGGTTTGAATTTTTTTCTAAACTTGCCCCAGGTTTAGCTTTACTAGCTTCCTTGCTTGTTCTCAGGCACTGCAGCAGGAATCTGTCTAGTTGTGGTTTCTGTCACTATGCCTGGGGTTGTTGAGAAGCGCTGCCCCAACACAAATCACCTGTCCCTGCTTGGGAGAGAAGCCCACAAGCCCACGGCATAGAGAAGTGGCACATCCCGTGTCTGTCCTCAGGGGTATTTTGTTCCCTTTCCAAACACCTCTGTAGAAAGGAAATCTCTGGGGAGGGCAGAAGATCTGTTCAAGCCTTGTCCCATGGGGCTGCTGGGACCTAAGGCTGTTCCCAAAAGAGAAGGAAAGGCACCAGCTTTCCTTGAGTTGTGTGTCAGGAAACTGAAGCCCCCTAGACCCAACTTACCTAGGTGCTCTGGGATTATCGCTTGGGGCCAGTACTGCCTGGAAAATTTCTCTACGGTTTTTATACAGGTTTTTTTATAGGAATGTTTGTGGCTTTACAAAAACATTGGGAACAATGCAGCAGATTTCCCTTCCCTTCTGCTTCATGCATCTTTTCCTGTGATAGCTGCCTCCAGTTTTCAGCATGGGGTGGATTTGTGGCAAAATGCAACAAGCAGAGCCTGATAAAAGACCTTGGCATCCCTGGTCATCTGGTGCTGGGTGGCAGCAGAGGTGGATATGCTGTGCCCTGCACTTGGCATGAAGGGTGAATGCTTCTCTGGTGCCTTTTCGTTGATGCAGAAACAATTTTTAGAAACAGGTTTTTTTTTTATGTTACTCAACTCTCAGTCCCAGAACTTGTCTTCAGGTGTTTATCCTTACCTTCTCTAACTACTCCACAGCTCCTGCAGGATTTGGGAGGCACTGGTATAGGGTGCAAGTCTCCCAGCTTTGTTACCGTTGCTATTCCAGGCAGTTTGACTTGCAGGTGTTGAATTGCCTGTGACTTTCCAGGAGTGGGAGGTGGATTTGGGGCAGGGAGAGAACGGTTTGCCCTCTTTCTCTCTACCTTTCCTGTTGCATCTCTCCAAAGAAGTGCAGAGTGGTAGCCTTCTCGCACGTGGATATGTGGAAACCAGCATTTGGCAAGTGGGCATTGCTGTTCCTCCGTGTGTACGGCCGGCATGTTCTCCATGTTGGCAGCTCGAAGCGTTTAGATACAGGCAGCCATCCAAACCCATCCTGTCCCAATCAGGCCTGTACTGCCCAGCTCCTGCAAACTTGGACTGTTTTGCAAGAAGCCTTTACATGTATCCAGCTCTTGCAGAGAGGCATGAGCTCCTTCACAATGAGAGGAGAAAGTTAGGGGCTTGTGGTTTCCCTTTGCACAGGGTCCTTTTGACATCTGGGAGGGCCATTTCTTGTGCTGCAGTGATTGAACACCGGTAGTGCTAGTCCTGGAGTTGCCCAGCTTCAAGGAGATGGAAACTGGGGCCAGGAGAAACCTGCCCCCAGCAAAGCCTGTTCCCAGTGATTGTGGTCTGTAGCTGTGGACAAAAGCATGGGGATCAGAAGGTGTTTGCCTACCTCCCCCACTTCATTCGGGGAATAGCTGGTGGACACCCAGCAATAGCTGGTACTGTCCTGCTGGCTGGGGTGTCCCTTGCTTCCTGGAGTTGGTGGTTGGAGGGGGAGCTCATTGTTTGAGGGGAAGAGGTTGGTCTCAAGAGTGTCTGATCAGTGTAGGGGACGCTCTGGTGGCAGCAACTTCAGCTTTGAGCAGGTATCCTAAGTGTGCAGAACAGCTCTTGATTTGGACACATTTTGACTGCTCATTGCCAAGTTCATGAGCTTACCAGTGATCGTGTTTGGGGGGGAGTAGATTGCCTCTTCCTGATTTTTTTCCTCTTCTGTGGCTCTCATGCTCTTTTCCTTGTCAAGGAGTTTTTTTTTCCTAAAATACAGAAACTCCTTGCCTGTGGCAGCCTCTAAGTTACCTTGCATTTCTCCAGGTCTGCGTGCAGTGTGTGGGCAGTTCTGTGCTTTACTAAAGGGAGGTAAGGCTTTGGGAAGCAGTGATGCTGAGGTTTCACTTTGTCACTAATGGTAGTCTGAGCCCTGGGGGCTGGGCCGCAGGGAGTACTGGCTGGGCCAGGAGCTGGGAGAAGCTGTTGGGCTGAAACCCAGGTAGTGAATAGCATGAAGTACCAAGGGTCCTAGCATGGCTGGTATGTCTCTGCCCCCTCCAGAGTGAGGGATCTTTGCCCTGTTTTTTTTCTACACTTCAAAAAATTGCTGTCCATCTGTCCCTACAACTTTTTTTATATGTGTGTGTATATACTGTAACTTTTTGGTTTGTGGGTGGGAGGAAATTGTTTTATGGATTATGTGAAGAAAGTCTATTTATCCACATGGAGTTCAGAGTAGGGATGCTTTGTGATATGCGATGCAACTGGTGGTGGGGAAGTTCCCCAGGGAACATATCTGCTGTCTGAAAACCCTGTTCCAGGGCTTCTGAGCATCTGTTACCTAATAAAGATGAATGTTACCACCACCTCCCACCTGCCCTCTTTCTCTTAGCTCTATTCATCCCACCCAGCAGCTGCTCTTAAGCAGAGGTGAGCTTGAAAAGTCCTTTAGAGACATAAAACCTCACAGGTGCCTCGTGAAGCTGTCAGTCCTTTGTCCGGATGACCTAGAGAACAGAACTGTACTGTTTGCAGTGAAAGTCCCTTGGAGGAGCAAGTGTGGTGTCTCCATGCTCCTCTGGAAGCAGCTCAAGAGGATGGCTCAAGCAGAGCCAAGCAAGGTGGAGCTGGGCCAGAAGCCTGCAATTTTAGGAGCTTATCTGGGGGAGGAAGTCTGTTACCTGACCTTGCTTTAGAACAATGTCCTTTCGCTCCATCTCTTTGTTTCTCTGCTCCCCCTGGTAAAACTCTGTCAGAACCATTAAACTTCAGGCAGAGGAGATCTGTTTTTTGTGCAGCTGCTTGAAGGGTTTTGCAGCGGGCCCTGTAAGCTGTGTTCCCACCACGTGCCCCATTGCGAGGGGTTCCCCAGGCCCTTTGGGGGAGTGGGCTTTGCGCCTTGCTGCCCCGGGGAAGGTTTTGTGAGCAGTGTGAAGTTCGCCAGCCAATTCATGCCAAGGCCGTACACTTTAATGTGTTATTTATTGACAAGGTGGAGGCTGGGGCAGTGGGGAAGGGAGGAGGCTGGGGAGGGCAAGGGGCTGCTCGGGCTGTGCAGGCAGCATGGGGGCGGTGCTTTGAGTCAATCGTTCTTCCCCTCACCTCGTCGGAGGAGCCAGGTGAGGGTGCCTGGCCCCAGCAGGATCTGTTCCCAATCTGTCCAGCATTGGGCCCCTTCCCCTGAGCAGGGTACGGCCAGTGTGTCCCCGGCTCAGCCTCTTCCGGACGTGGGCTGAGAACGCCTGAAACTCGTCCGGATGAGTCCCCAGTGCCTCCTCGATGGTGAAGTGCAGCCGGCAGTCCGCATCCTGGCCCAGGAGGGACGGCGCGTCTCCCGCTCTGGCCAGCCTCGCAGTTCGTGTGAGTCCTGTGATGCTCTCCTGCGGTGGGCTGCCCCCGATGGCAGCAGCTCCCGCGTGAGGGGCAGCCCCAGTCCCCGGTGGCACTGGCCGTCACACGGTGACCTCGGTCTTGCTGTTGGTGGCGAGGTGCCGGGAGTGCTGCCCGTACAGCGAGGTGGAGGGGCCGAAGGCCTCGGGCGGCCCCTCAGGGCGCAGGGTGGCCAGGCCCGGCCGGCGGGGGCCGCGATGGGGGCCCCCCTCCCAGCCCCCCGGGAAGGCCAGAGCCCCCGACACCTTGGGGCCCTTGGCCTTGGTCAGGGGACAGCCCTCGGCCAGCACTGGGGTCTCGGCTGGGAAGGGCAGTGTGCTGGCGGGGGGTGGCTCCAGCCCCCCGAACCGCCTGTAGAAGTCCTCGGTGGCGCTCTCTGTGGGGACAGGCGTGCAGTGTCACCCCTGCAGGGACACTCCCTTCTGCTGGCACGGGGGGACTAGGGAGGGTGCAGTGGTGGAGAAGGCTGGGACGGGGCTGTAGGAGGGATTCCGGGTGCTGGGGGGGGATACTGGCAATGAACTGGCTGGGCAGTGCTGTTGGGAGATCCCGGGGAACCAGGATTGCGGGGCAGTGCAGTGTGTCCATGTGGATCCTGAAACCTGATGGGGTGGGCAGCGCTTCAGGTCTGTGTGGGATCCTGGGTGCTGGTTGACTGGGAAGCACAGTGGATCCGTGGGGGACCCTGGGCACTGACTGGCTGGGCAGCACAGCTGGCTGGTGGAGAGCTGCAGAGTTTCTGCTGTGAGCAGCAGCCACTCCAGGAGCATTGGGAAACTGGGATGCTTGTCCTGCCTGTGCCCCTTTGTGAGCCCCGTGCCCCTCCTCGCTTAGTTTCTGGGGTCAATAGGGTGCACACCCCCAGCCACCATCCCCCCCCATGGCAGCGGCACTCACCTCCAACCTTGAGGGTGGTGTAGGAAGTGTAGTCCGGGGCTGACAGGGCCAGGCTGCTGGCCAGTGGCAGGCGCTTGCCATGGCTGTGGGGCCGCCCCAGTGAGGGGGCAATGGCCACTGCGTTGTTCAAGGGTGGCTTGTCTGGAGGGGCAGAGATGGGTGGGGGCTCAGCCATAGACTGTGCCCTCCCACTGCCTTTATTTGCTCAAAGGAATTTATTTTCCCCACCACACCAGTGCCTTACCTGTGCTGTTTCTGGGGGGCCCCCGGGCCAGCCCTTCACTCAGTGGGACCTGCACACCCCCCATGAGGCTGTCCATGTTCTCAGAGGGGCTGTGGCCTGGCTGCTTCAGCAGATCTGTCAGTGTCCTGGAGAGGGGGTGAAGGGCTGTTAGAACAATATCCTGCTCCCCTGGGACCCCTAATTCGTCCCAGCCCTGAACTTCACTCTGAAGGCAGAGCTAGGCAGCCTGGGGCTAGGAAAGAGCCACTGGGAGTAGTGCACCCAGAGTGCCCCCAGTCTTCTGCAGCCTGGCCTAACAAGTCTAACAGCTAATTGGGATCTGTCTGGGGCTGAGCCCTCCTGGAGCCAGGAGCATCAATGGGTAAGAGTGGTGAGGAAGATGGACGGCTTGCAGCAGGCTGCAAGGGTATGATGAACTGAGGCAAACTGATCTGATGGAAGCTGGAGCAACACCTTTGGGATGCTCCCCTGGAGCGAGAGCCTGGTGGAACAGGGGAGAGGAAGAAACACCTCCACTCAAGTCCCTTCGAAACAGAGAAGACCCCAAGGAAGGGATTAGAGAAGCACTTGTGTCCCTTCAGGGAAGGAAATAAACTAGTGGCAGCCTCTGGCGCAGGCGCTGTCTGTGCATAACACCCTCCTTGTAAGTAACAACATTAAATATTAAACACCATTACATAAGATAGAGCCCTATTTCGTTTAACATTCATGGACAGAGATTCTGCAGTCCCACCACAGCGTGCTGGCAATGCCAGAGCGAGTCATGCTGGTGGTGCCAGAGCAGGGCACTCTGGCCATGCCAGAGCGGGGCACAGCAGCGGTGCTGGAGCAGGGCACACTGGCAGTGCCAGAGCAGGGCACGCCAGCAATGCTGGAGCAAGGTACACCAATGCTGGTGGTGCCAGAGGAGGGTACAACAGCAGTGACAGAGGGGGCACAGCGGCGGTGCTGGAGCAGGACCTAGCCACGTGCCACTGCAGCCTTTGGCAGCAAGTCTCAGAACAGGATGGGATGCTCCTACTGGCATAGGGCTTTGTGATGAGAAGACACACCATTCCCCCTGCAGAGACCATGACTGCATGACTGCAAGAGTGCAGGGGTGTCCATTCAGGGCTTTTTTTGGCTTGCTAATCCCCAGCTCACTGTCAGCATGCCTTGCACCTCGACGGCTCTGGCTGGCTCACAGACGCACACCGTGAGCTGACGGTTAGCGAGTGGTTGGATGATAAAACAGCAGATTAAACTCAACATGCATAAATGCAAATTGGAGAGGAAGAGGGGAATAATCCTGACTTGGTAGATGTGTCAGCTCATGGCACCAGAGTGCTCAAAAACCTAGTGAACGTGATGCTCAGAATTTCCAAGAAAAGCAGTGAGAACAAGGAAGAAAGCAAGGAATTGTACCTAGGGGATATTTATGCTTGTGGAGACCTGAGGGAGCCTTTTCCCTCCCAGTTTGGAATCAGTCAATATCACAGGGCAGGGGCAAGAGCAAAGCTACAAGGAAGGGTCACTCGCCCTGTGGGTTAATTTCACATCATTCTTGGGAAGCTTTGTGTAGCAAACCCTCTGGGATCACTTAATCTCCAGATGGGCCAAGAGAACCCTGAAAGAGCTGAAGAAATTGAAACGAGCGAGGAACAAACCCTGGCAGCTGACCAGCTGGAAGGCAGCTTGGCGGAAAAGGGCCTGGGGATCCTGGTGGACCACGAGCCAGCAGAGTGCCCTTGGGACAAAGGCGCTGAATGGTTTCCTGGTCTGCATTAGGCAAAGTGTTGCCAGCAGGTCTGAGGAAGGCGATCCTTCCTCTCTGCTCGGCACTGGTAAGGCCACACCTCTGGAGTGCTGGCTCCAGCTCAATACAGGAGAAGCATGGATGTACGGGAGAGAGTCCAGGAAAGGGACACAAAGTTGGGACTGGAGCATCTTTTGTATGAGGAGAGGCTGAGAGAGCTGAGACTGTTCAGCCTGGAGAAGTGAAGATTTTCAGGGATCTTATCAATGTACGTGAGTATCTGAAGGGAGGATGCAACAAGGACAGCGTCAAGCTGACAAGAGGTGACAGGTGCAAACTGAAACAGGAAATACTGTTTAAACAGAAGAAACAACTTTGTTTTTCCTGCAGGAGTAGTTAAATGCTTGACCACGCCACCTGGGGAGACTGTGGCATCTCCATCCTGCAGCTATTCAAAACCTGCACCTTCCCAGGAACCTTCCTGCAACGGACTGACCCAACCAGGGTTCCGGGTTCGTGGATGCTGCAGTCAGAGAATCTCTGGGCACAAGCCTAGGCGAGCAGGGGCTGTGCCTAGGCAGGGCAGGGGGAGGCAGGTCCCCTGAGGCCATGGGTGTGGGCTGTCAACTTGGGGAGCTGCCGCCCTGTCAACTCCCACCTTCCCTGGGGTGCACTGCTCACCAGCCCCTCCCCACTGGACGCTGCCTGCTCTTGCCTGTCCCTGGGGCCAGCGCTCAAACAGGCTTGTTTCAACAGGAAGTCCAATGCGATTTGACCTATTTTTTAAATTATTTTTTCTTTTCCTCGGGTCTATTTATGAAGCTTGAGCAGTCCTTTGTCTATGACTTCTCTCCACATAAATCTGTCAATGCTCTTTCCCATAAACGTGCCCTCCGTGCTGACTGCTCAGGGCATGTGGACAATAACAATTAACAACAACGGCTCGAGCAGCAATTAATGAGCTGTTTTGCTAAGGTGAGTAGCACGCATGAGTCCCCAGCACCAGCAACACTTGGATTCACCCTGCCCTTGCACCACGAGTAGTGCCTCTGGCCAGGGCTGCCAGTAGGGCTCTCAGGAACTGCACCCCTTCCCTGGCTCATCCCCAGGTGATGCAGTGCAGGGAAGGTGGACATGGAAGGTGATACTATGGAGAAGCTGTTGTCTCACTGAACCTTGGGGATTTTGAGCCTCAGCCTGGTCCTGTGGCTGCGGGATTGAGGAAGGTCAAGCCATATCTCCCTAGGTCACCTGGTGGTCTGCAGCACCAAGATGGATCTGGAGTGCAGATGGAGGAAGGGATTACAGAGCAGATGTAGCTATAGATCTGCACTGCTCATTTGCAAAAAGTCCTGATGAATGGAACCACTGAGGCCTCCATCTACACTCTGGCCATGGATGCAAAGGACATGAGGCCATGTGTGCAGGTGGCTTGCCACCCAGCTTGCCTGAGCATCAACTCGGGGGACATGCAGCCACCACCATGGCAAGCCTACTTCTGCTTAAGGGTGCAACAAAGATGTCCCAAACCAGCCAGCAAGACCTGAGACCAAGCACAGAGGCAGATCCAGAAGCAATAATGATGGAGGCCAAGAGATCCTAGTAGCAGAAGCCATGCATGAAGCACTCAGTGCTCCTGATCCAGCCCCAGGGGATGTGCTTATGTGGGAGCAGGATGCTGACCTGGCACGGCAGCCCAACCCAGGGCCTGACTCACTTTTGGGAGGCCCAAGCCCCATACCTGGCAAGCCCAGCAGGAGAGAGTATGCCAGTCCTGGCAAGGGGGCAGGGAGCAATGAGGGGAAACAGGAGCACAGCCTCCAGGAGAGAGGAGAGATAATGAACTGACGGGGTGAAATGACATTGCCATGAGCTGAACCCTTGGTGGGGACACAGAAGGTGGCAGCCACTGGATGACTGGGGTGATGATGTTTGGATCAGAGGTGCAGCATTGCAGGAGGCACAGGTGAGCATCCTGGCTGTTCAGACCACCTCTGCGCCCAGTGAGAGCCTCGTCTTCACCTCCCAAGGGAGACATTTCCCACAGCTTATAGTGTGTCTGCTCAGGGCAGGGGTGCCCATCCATGCAACTGAGCAGCACTGTGGGACTCCTGCCCAGTGGGGCTGGTACACTCAGGGATGCTCAGGAAGGCGTGGGGTTATCAAGGTGTCTTTGCAAAATGGGAGTTGCAGTGGTGAGTATTGGAGCTTGGGCAAAGTGGAAATCGGCATCCCTGAACATGATGTTCAGTCTAGGGACAGACCTCCAGGTCTCCTTCCCTACTGGAGCTGGATCCTTATTCGTCCCCCCGAGAGCCAGGGTAGCACGTGATAGCACACCATGCTGCCTGCAAACACCTTTTCTAGGTCTTCACCACTACCTGCTACCATGAACACCAACTGCAGGCATGGCCCTGGACTTGAGCATTGCCAGAGAAACACTCAGCACAGCTGGAGGCACAGTGGGGCCAAATTTGGGGACCCCAAATAGCACAGGGAGACCCAAGGAGTGAAAAGCCAGAGTTGAGCACTCACCTACTGCAGCTGCCAGGGCACCTGCTCCTAAGAGCTGATTTGCTCCTCTCAAGAATCCCCACTACTCCCTAGGAGGCTGCTCCTTGCCCAGTTCTTCCCATGGGGTTGTTCACACCAGCTACAAATTTGCAATTCCCACCCAGGAGGTTTTCTGGGAGAGGTCCGGGGCACGTGCTTGCTCTCACTGTAATGGGCACAGACAGATCCTGGAGGCCCCCAAGGACCCAACGTCCTCGGAGATCTGGGGACTGAAGAAAAACACAGGCAGGTGTTCCTGACTCAATGCGGGGTTTGGCCAGGCTAAGCGAGTGCCGGGGACAGATGCCAAGCATGAGCCGAGCAGGAAGGAGAGGGGATTGCAGGAGCTGCCATAAGGTCCTGCAGGAGAAAGGCGGATGAGGACGGGAGGACAAACCAGGTAGCTGCAGTCACTTGGGCACCCACTTCGCTGGGTGGACCAGCAGCAAAATCCATGAGGAGACAAAGACATGCTGGAGATGGCCGAGGTGTTGGGGGTCTCAGGACAAGCTGGACACAGACTCAGGTGTCTCCATCAGAGACACCTGATCTGGTCACTCTGGTCACTCTTCTTGGGTTTGGACCAGGACCGGAACCATGACAAACAACATCTGGAGGTGCAGAAGTGGTTGACCTTACCCCCCAAGTGAGAAACCTGCAAGCAGCAGCAATGGGAGCTGTCCAGGGCAGCACAAAGTGCTCCCCAGGAGCGGAAAAACCCCGGCAGGAGGGAGGGACAGGAATGGAAATCAAGACAACCGTGCAACAGGGAGCTGGCCCAAGGCCATGATGCGGTGCCCAAGGAGCAAATGAGAAGCTCCTACCTGAGGCACCAGGAGAGAGGCAAGGTGGCACTGCCCATGCCTTGGACCATGCGTGGGTACAGTGGCAAGGCAGGTAGAAATAGCCCTGCTGTCTCAGAGGCACCAAGACGAAGCATATACCCCCAGATGTCCAGGCACAGTGGAATGGGGATGACAGTATCCCTTTTAGGATGCTGATGCTGTGTACCCAGCCTTTGGCACTGCCTCCATCAGCCCAACACCACAGAAGTCATGTCAGCCTGGTGTCTTGCCTGGTTCCTGGGGCTCTGCACCTGATGCACCACTCCTGCCCTGCCACAGCTTTCCAGTCACCATCCCTGAGGAACCAGCTGCTCACAACTTGCTTTGAAGGACACAGGGCACAGAAGAGGGCAAGACTTCTCCTGACTTCTGCAGTGATGGAGGTGCCCTTCTGATTTGTACCCCAAAGATGGATGAGAAAAACTCGCCTTCTCCCCATCTGTATGCTAGTGCCAAAAGATTTATGGAGAACAGGCACCTATCTCTCCAAACTCAGTGGGAAAATTCAGGCTTGCATGAGTTTAGAGAGGGAGGGGGACCAGGCTCCAGCAGCACAGAATTGAGGCTACCCACAGAAAACAACCCCTGGTGAGTGGCAGCAGTCCCACCAGCATGGTGGTGGGAAAAGGCAATACCCAATGGCAGGAGATGAGGACATGGGTCTGAGTGTCCCAGGATCTGACCCCTTCCTGAGCACAGTATCTCCTTCCCAGGAGGTGGGGGGGATGACCAAAAAAAGACGCGGCGGCAGGCGAGTGGAAGGGGATCAGGAGGCTGGCGGAGGCCGTATTGATCCTGTCAAAGTGCCAGCACTTCCTCAGGCAACACAGGGGGGAGGCGTGGGCACGTAGCAGCACACAGCCAGGCTCCCTGCCAAGGTGGGGGCAAAGCATGGATCCCCCCCAAAACTGCTTCTTGTGTCTTAGGAGGGTCCTGTGACCTTCCTCCATGGCTCAGTATGACCCTTATCCAACTAGGGGTAATCAGCCTCTGCTCCCCTGGGTGGGTGCAAGAAGTAGGATGGGTCTGGATTTGGGGTGCAGCACCCAGTGGCTGCGTAAGTCCCAAATGGCCAGGGGGGAAAGGGTGCTCCGGGGGAAGGAGAGATTGTGATGGTGATGGGGGTTGCAATCAGGACAGTTGCCTGATCATTCTGATGAAATAATTTCCACTAGCCCTGCTTTTCCTTTTTTTAAAAGCTAAAATCCCTTAACAAAATGGCAAATGGCATGAAAATTGGTTTCTCTCCAGGCTTGATGTCCTCACCGGGAAGATGCAAAGTAGAGCCCCAAAATGGGGAGAGAAGCATGTACTGGCAGCAGGAGGGAGAGGGGAAGATGCAGCGACAGCCACAGCAGCAGCACAGGAGTTGGGGGACACGCATGGGGTCTCCAGTGCCCAAGTGTGTCTGACACCTTGACCTTCCCCCCACCAGCCCTGTGCTCAGCCCCAGGAGTGGGCTGAAAAGCAGGGGTTGGAGCCACAGGGCATGCACTCCAGGAAGAAGCTGCCCAACTTTCCACTGGAGGGTGTGCTCTGGGGGGTATAAGAATGTGGACACCCCCTGCAAGGGCGGCGTCCCACGCCGGTGCACAGAGCAGACACCAGGGCACACCCAAGCACGCGCACACACGTGTGTGCACACATGCACACAGAGTTGGCGCAGCAGCCACAGTGGAGCTGTCATTGCCACCTCGTCTCCCCAGCACTGCAAGCAAGGCTGAGATCAAGGGGACTGCAGTCCAGAGTCAGACCTGGTCTCACCTTCCTGGGACATTGGGAACCACACATTTGTTGGGGGGGGAAAGCCACATCCTATAGGTCACAAGTCACCCACCCCACTGCCTGGTGGGATGGCATTTCTGAGCCAGGGACATGCCTCCTCAAGAGAGAGAGCAGGTCATTTTGAGAGGAGATGGGTGTACAACCACCCCTTCTCGTGGAGGCTGTCCTGGCTGCCAGCCCCCCCTACCAGCCAACCCACCCCCTGGTGTTTCAGCATGCTGGACAGGGATTTTAGGGATCTCCTCACCCTCTTGGCAGTCCCAAGGTGAAGCCAAGGCTCAGTCTATGCAATCGGCTAGGAACATGAGCTGCCACCCTTGGGGAGATGAAACAGGGAAGATGAGGGGACTGGACCCTTTTACCTGGAGACGGTCATCTCTGTCTGGGGACCCTGTGCCTTCTCCAGGCCCAGCTTGGTGAAGATGCCCACCAGCACCATGATGGCCACCACACCGCAGATGATGTAGACGATCATGTTGGTCTTGTCACGAGTGGGGTCCTCGGGGGTCTCGTCCACCCGGGCAGGCGGCTGGCCCGTGTTGACCCAGTTGGGGGTGTCGTAGTTGGAGCAGCCACTCTGGTCCAGCCGCCCGGGCTTGAACTGGCAGCAGAAGCGGTACCCGCAGGTCCCGCAGCAGTACTGGTAGATGCCGGCGTTGCAGTTGAACGGGGGGTCCCACTGCCCCATCACGTCGTAGTACCCGCGGCAGCGGTCCCCTCCCGGTGGTGCCGCTCCGGTGGGCGCCGGGACCGTGGTCTCCGGCGGCGGAGCCTGGCTGCTGTTCCCGCTCTCCCCGGGACCCCCGGTGCTGGGCTCGCCGCTCCACACCCGGCCCGGCTCCAGCAGCACCAGGCAGCAGATACCCACGACGTAGCTCGGCTCCATGCGCCCGCGGCTCCGGGGGGCCATCCGGGCGAGGAGACGAGTTAGAGCCGCTCGCCCGGGACCGGCCGCATGGCCGCCGAAGAGCCCCGATGGAGGAGAAACGGGCTGGGGAGAAGGGGGGCGTAATGGAGGGAAGGCAAAAAAGGGTAGAAAAAAAGAAGTGGGTGAAAAATAAAAGTGCGAGGGGACGTACCCCTTCCCCGTTTCTCCCCAGATCGGCCGACAGGCAGAGATTCAGAGCAGGGGGCAAGGCGGGCGGCATGGGAGAGCCGCCGCCTCCCGCCGGCCGGGGAGGGGACGCGGCGGCGGGCGGCGGGAGCGGGCGGGCGGCTCGGGCGCCGGCGGCCGCCCCATCCCCGCGCCTCTGCCCGCGCCTGCCGGCACCGCGCTCCGCCGAGGAGACAGGGAGGAGAGGGAATGGAAAAGCAGCAAAAGCCCTTCGCACCAGGGCGGGAGGAGCAGGAGGAGCAGCAGCAGGAGGAGGAGGAGGAGTGCGGGGGAGAGGGGGAGGGAGCCGGCGCGGCCAGCGAGGCGCAGGGGGCTCGGCTCCCCCGCCGCCTGACAGCCTCCCGAGGAAACCGGAGAAGGTCCTTCACCGAGTCCTCTGCCAGGCTCCCTGCCGCCACCGGGCGGCAGGACACCCGCCCTCCCCGTCGGGCAGCCGCCGCGGGCGGCCGGACACGCGTGGCACCAGTGCCGCGCTGCCCGCCTGCCCCCGAGCACCAGCAAGCCCCGAGCGGCACCCCCACTCGCCCGGACGGGAGCTGCGGGCCCGCAGGCGGATACTCAGTGGTACAGGAGAGGTGTATGCTGCGGGGATAAAGCCCCCGGAGTGGTGGGGTGCCCTTCTGCAGCTCCTCAGCGAGGAAAGGGGAAGACTTAGGGAAGGGGGAAGAGCAGCAGTCCCAGTCCCTTGTGAACGTCAGAGCATCCCCCAAGGGGAGCTGTCGACAGGGGGGCTGTAGGATGGGCAAAGTGGTGGCTACTGGGGCACCCCTAGAAAGTCACCCTCCACAGAGCTGGGATGATTTTCAACTAGCCACTGGCTGGCCCTGTATTTGGACTTCGAAGTTCAGACTCTCTGGGGAATGTGCACCCACTGCTCTGGTCCCAGGCTGGTGCCACCCTTAAAGGTGGTCTTCATCCTCACTGCCAGCTCCTCTTCCCAGAAGGGCATGATTTGCTTTTCCTGCTCTGGGGCCATTGCGATAAGAGCAGGATGGGGCAAAGTGAGGGCCGTTGGGCCCCTTGCCCAGCACTAACACATTGTACAGCCTGTAACAGCGTGGCTGGGGTGAGGGGCAGTGACATATGGGAGCTGTGGCTGCAGTCTCATCACCTCCAGACAGACCTAAGTGCTGTAGCAGGGAAGGTCAGCAAATCTGGCATCACCACTGTTCTTGGGCATATATTCCCTCCATGCTCCATGAGAGAAAGGATGAATAATGCGTTGTTCTGTCTTGCCTTGTTTGTACTCTAACCTGGGGGATGTGGCTGCCCTTGAGCTGCATAGTGCTGGCACAGGAGACTCCAGCCCCCCGGCAAGTGGTGATACAAAAAGACATTTTAATGATGGAGGTGGGATTAAACGGGTTGGGGAGGCTCACCTCCCTCTGACAGATGCCTCCTTCAGGCCAACACTGAAGTCCCATGGACCAGCCTGTCCTCAGGAGCCATGCCTTACCTGCCACACCACAGGGAGGGGCTGAGTGTCTCACAGGGGATGAAACACTCTATCATCATCCTGCCTGTGCATCATGGCAGTCCAATATTTCAGGCTGGAGCTTTGCACAAAAAGCTTTCCACCCCATCGAGGGTGAAACACTCGTGTGTTTTACTGGGGGGTGGATTTAGACGATAAAATATCCTTTCCCTATTCACCAAGCCTGAGCCCTGCAGGCCCCCGGTTGCTTCCCATCTGGAGTCTGGCAAAAGTCAAAGACATTGAAAGCATGGATGAGGAGAGCAGCTGGAGCCCGGGACGTGTCCATCGGTCCCAAGTGCCTCAGCCTAATAGAGATCCATTAGGTAAGGTAGCTTGTAGCCTCCAGAGCTTCCTGGAAGAGATAAAAATCTAGTGAGGCGGAAAAGCCACACTTTCCCTGCGTCTCGGAGGGCTCTCTGATGAAAGGCCCCATCGTCTGGAAGTTGCAGACAAGGGGGTCGTTACCACTAATAGCCGAAAGCAGCATCGGCCTTGAGAGAAGCTGTGCAAGCAAAGTTTGCAGCTGCCCAGGTAACGCCAGCAATCGTTTCCCAAGCACCGGGTGATTGCTCCCGACGCGTGTGCGAGCAGAGCCCGCAGGGTTTAACAGACTGTTAAGGGGCAGAGCGAAAAACTGGCCAAAATCGGGGATTTTGCTGGAAAATGGTTGCCTGGCATGACCTGGGAGAAAGGGAACGGTTTTAAGGCGGGGGGGGAGGATGTTTACTGAGTGTGAAGCAGCCGATTTAAAGGGTCTCTGGGAGCGAGAAGGAGGGGGGAAGAGCCGCTCGCAGGCGTTAGCTGCGTGCATCAACCCAGAAGGAAACCAAAGCCAAAGGCATGGTTCGGAGGAGCATCCACCCGGCACGTCCCCGGCGCGCAGGGCCGGCCGGGGCTGGCTCCGTGCAGTGCTGGCACCAGGGGCTGCAGCCCGCAGCCCCGCTGAGCCGTCAGCTCATCTTTGTCAAATAAGTGACCCAGCCTCTAGCTGCATCCCCAAAGGGAGGGGGTTGTGAGAGGGAAATCCTGTAGCTCGGCACCTACAGCCTCACATCGCTGGGAAGCAGCGGCAGGACCAGCAGGAAAATTCAGGTCAGCAGGGACCTCCGGAGAAAAATCAAAGAACATGCTTGCAACATCCGCGGACACTTCTAGGGACAGGGATTTGGGAGAAGAATTCCGTTAGACTTTGACCACCAGCCTTGGAGGATGTCACGGAAATATTCCCTGTAGTGACAATGCCACCCGGACTACAGAAGGGTGTCTCTGCGCCTGCAGAAATAGGATATTCGGGCGGCTCAGCACCGAGTGGGGAGGGATGCGCCGAGCACTGACACTGTAAACAGATTGTTTCTGGCAGGGCACGGTGATCTGGAGAAGATCCTCTCTGTCACAGCCAGAGAGCCCGACAGACCCAGATCCCTGCTGATCATGGGGGTGCAAGCCTAGCAGAGCTGCCAGGCTCTTGCCCGAGGAGCAGGAGGAGGAGGGAGCCATCACCATCATCAGTGTGAAGTAAAGCCCTGGGAGCCTCCCTGAATGTGGGAGGATTTGGGGTGCAGTCAGCTCCTGAGAAAAGCTGGCAGTGAGTGTTTGGAGCCCCAAAGCTACACAGTTAGCTCCCCCACTCCCCCACCCAGGGAATCAGAGACACTTTCACCTCCCAAAAAAGTGATTTTTACCATGTAGGACCGAGCTGGACTCAGGACCAAGGGGTGAATGAGGGAAAGGGTGCTGCTGTGGGATGGATGCCCCATCTTGAAGGGCTGTGCTGCAATAGGAGGGCTCCAGCACCTCATGTTTGTGTGCTGAGGAGTGCTGCCAGAGTGGGTTTTGCTGCTTGCAAATCAGCAGCTAACACCCGACATCATCATCTAGGAAGAGCTGAAGGCAAAGGAAGGCTGTCAGGAAGAGCTTCCAGCATGCGCTCTGACACTGTCCCCTGCCTGGAGGCAGAGGAGAGGCAGAGCTCCTGCCACTATCCCTGGGGGTACATGGGGCGTGTGCACCCCCCCACACCTCCCACCATTCCCCAGGATACTCCAGAGAAACGTGCTTCTCTCCAAAACTTTAGCTACTGAAGCTGGTTCTGTTCCAGCCAGCACTAGAGCCAGGGAAGAATCTCCCCTTCCCTTTGTCTCTGTGAGGGAAATTTCTTTGGCCATCAGCATCCTGTTCATAAGTTATGAGTTTTCTCAGACCCATTGTCTAGGACTGAGATAAGGGATCCCTGGACTGTGATTAGGGATCCCTGGGGTCGAGTGCTGTCCTAGTGGGCAATAAGATGCTACTCCCCTCCTCACCTTATCATAGGCTCAATGAATTAGGGAAACCAAAGCAGATCTTGGACTACTGGCATTGGAAAACTAAAGCAGTGGAAAGTTAAATGCACTGGGGGAGGCACAGAGATGAGGTGGCTGAGCCCAGAGCAGCCACCATCCACCCTATCTCCAGCACAATGTGCACAAGGGTTTTATTCTCCTGCCTGTGCTTGATGCTCTGGCTGTAAAATGGCTGTAAAAGAACAACTGTGCCTCATAACAGCTTATAGACAATACAGAAGCATATGTGCTTTACCATTACCATCATAACTGCAAACATTCAAAAGTTGATATTTGCTAGCTTCCAGCTTCCCAAACATGGCTGGATTCAAATCCAAATGACATGCAAAGGAATGAGGAGAAAATCAGCTCAAAGCAAGGGCTTATTTTTAATTTATGTCGCAGTATGGGCAAGCAGGATCTGGGCTGGAAGCCCAAGCTCCCTCAGCTGCCACTGTTAGAGGGCAGCCGTGCCTCCACATACAGCACAAAGGTCCATGAGCGTCAGCTGTGACCCCCAGGCCCCCAGGCTGTCTGCATACGGACTTTGCATTTAGGATTAAACTTGGAGACAGTGCTGGTAAATGCTCTCCCTTTGCAGGCACTTGGTACCCATCAGCTTACTGGCCCAGGGGTTTTGCTGGAGCAGTCTGGATGTTGTGTTGGGGATGGCTGCAGAGCCTTTGCAGCCCCGTTTACACTCATCTGAGCTTCAGTGCAGTCAGTGGGATGTTGATCCAAAACTGCCCCCTCACTTGTGCCTGCAGGCTGAGCTGGAGCACCCCAGCCTCAAACCTCCCTCTATGCTGGGCTTCTGCGGCAGGTCCCTGCTACTATCCTGAGTGGAGCCCGAGTATTTTCTCCTTTCCTCTTCCAAGTAAGTTTTTCAAGCATTAAAAAGCCATATAAACACCTGGAAGCAGTGTTTACTTAGCAGTGCAGTGGCATCTCTGGCTATGCTCCCTCTCTCCACCCCCTCCGCTCTCACCCCTGACCACCCTTCCTGCAACACGCTGATTCAAACCACATTTAGGGCAAAACACGCCCAAAGAGAGAAAGGATGAGAGCAGCCATCGCAATGCAGGGCATCCTTAGGGCTCAGTGTAACAGCTGTGTGTGAAGGGGGTCTGCTGCAGGGAGGATGGGAGGCAGCGGGGCCAGCCCCAGGCTGCTTTAGCCAACTGTGGAGCAATAAAAACCAGACCGTGGCAGCAAAAGGGACCCAGTGCTTCCCCTCCCGTGCTTGAGTACCTGCGGTGGTGGTGGCAGTGAGCTGCTGGGGTTTGCTGGGATGGGGGATTGAGGGTGCCTGTTCGGCAGGGTCTGCAGGAGGAGGCCATATGGCCGGGAGCAGCGTGCTGCGTGCTGTCCCGGCGTCAGACCGGCAGCAGCGGCACAGCCTCTCCTCGGGAAGGGCGGCCGTGCCAAGCACAGGCTCTGGCACAGGTGCCGGCCGGCTGCCAGGTACACTCAGGTGCTGCGGGCGGCTCAGAGCCCGCAGGGCAGCGCGGCATGGCCAGCAGGGCAGGATGCCTCTGTGCAAACCAGCTCTCCCTCCTCATCCCCTCATCCCCTGGAACAAGGAGACGTGTAGGGGCTCACGACCCCCACACAGCACAGGTTTGGGCCAGGTGGATGTAACTGTGCATGTGGTTGTGGCGGGATATGAATGTTGATGGAATCTTTGCTTCTACAAGACCAACGTTTTGACATGGAAACAGAGGATGTCTGGTGGAGCACTGGCAGCAGGAACACATCCACCTCCCCCTCTACTATCTCTTCCCTGTGCGGGAGGACAGGCTCTTCCAGCAGAAACTTGAAGGGGCTCAGCACACTCCTGCTCTCATGACAACCCTTTTCCAGCAAAGACTGGCTCCACAAAAGGCTCCCAGTCCACTGGGCTCCTGCCCTTTCTTGAGATGCTAAGGAGAGAAAAAAAAATCAGGGATGTGTCCTGAGAAAGAGGAGCTTCAGGTAGATACCAGGGAAGGCTTGTGAGCAGGAAAGATCCTTAATTAAAACCAGGGAAGGGCAGGGAAGGCCCAGAGAATCAGTTTTGCTTTTCCAATGGAAGAGAACAAGGGTGGAAAGGTAAAGAAAACACAGAGGTGTGGATGTGCAATGCCCATGCACCACCTTTGCACAGAGCTGTGTGCTGCCTTTGGGACCATCACCTTCCTCCACCTGCCCTTCCACAGGCACTGGTATGTGCCAAGCTGCCTCTTCCCCTCTGTAGCAGCAAACTGCAGGCTCTCTGTGCCCTTGGCTTCCCAAGAATGTCCCAGGATGGATGTACTTGTCCTTTGATGTCTCTTTTCACTGGATTACAGAGGAAGGAGAGGGCTTTGCTATCAGAGGGCTGGCTGTGAGCAGAGCTCCCTTGCCCGCTGGGAGCCTGTGGGCTTTTAAGCCAGCTTCATTTTGGCATGATCCGCCTTTGCGAGTGAGACCTGCTGAAGATGGCCCAATCCTATTAGTGGCAGGGATTTGCTTCAGGTCTCCTACCACTACCCTGATGACATTTTGTTGTGCAATAAGCCTCTGTCTTTTGGGAGACTAAAAATCAAGTGTGCCTCTTTCCCACATAGGAACTGTCCCTGTGCCACACCAGCAGCAGCCTCGCTGCAGCAATCAGGAGTCACCTTGGTGCTCCTACCAGAGATGTCATTTTCCTTCTGCCTCCCAAATCCCAGCCCAAGGACAGGACAGATGCCACCAGCAGCAGGGCTTTAGGTGAAACAAGTCCTGTGTTTTCCACACAAGAAGAGTAAATTAGTGAATAGCTTTGAGACTAATACAAGGACAGCTGGTGGGTGCACCCACCAGTTCCTCCAAGGGGAGCAAGGGACCAGGGCACACTGAAAACTCCTATGACCAGAGATGCAGGAGGATCCGTGGCCAGTCTTGGGGAAAAGAAGGGAAAAGGAAAAAAGCAAGATATTAGCTCCCAACAAATGATTTTGGAAGGTCTGTGTGAGGTTTGCAAAGTGCTGAGGCTGGATGAGGGGCTCAGTCACTACCTGCAGCTCCACAAAGGTCAGGGTAAGGGGCATAATATACAGTGACGGGAACAGGAGTCAATTAAGCAGAACAGGAGAAAAACTGAAAATCCAGACAGAGAGATGTATGTGGCTATAGACAGGCCTCAGAGTGGAGCAAGAGAAGTACCATTAAAACCATGCCAAAAGCAGCAGAGAGGGATCAGGGTGGGGGATGTGACAGGTCTGCTCTCTCTTCTGCAGCTGTCTGAGTGCAGTACCGGGGTGCAGGCGGAGGGGGCTGTGAAAACTCCTGTGAGTTGGCTCACACTGTGGGCAGGGAAGGCGTGTGACCAAGTGAGGAGAGCTGTGTTCGAGCCTCCCAGGTACTAACCCTCACTCATCGCTCCTCTTGGAGGACCAGTTCACAGTCTCATAGTTCTTGCAGAGGCAATGTCCCTGATGTCCTCCAACTGGGGTTCTCACCGCTGGGCATTCATCTTGTCACAAGAGCCCTTGTGCCATGCTGTGTTGTTGCCCTCTGGTGCTGCTCTTGGCCTCATCCTTTGCTTTCTGCCCCTCATGCTCTATTTCAAGATGTACCATCAGCCTTTTGCAGTCAGAGAATGATGATGGCCCTGCCCTGGCTGGAGATGGGTTCTGGCTGCTGGAGCAAGAGGGGTAAATGCAGGGATGTGGCTGCCCTGATAATTTTTAAAGCTTGCCAATATTTGTAACAATCAGTGGAGGTAATTGCAAATATGAGGAGAAAAATAAACTCTTGGCATCCACCAGCAGTGGGTTTCTGCTCTACCAATGGCAGCATGGAGAGCCTAGCAGGCTTGGGCCATGTCCAAATTAGGTGCAAAAAATCCCACCCACCATCTTTTTTAAGGATGGAGCGGCTGGCAGGCATGGGGTAGATGGTCCTGGCACCACTGGAAAAGGGAAGCCATGTGCTGAGCTGGGAGCTGGGAGAAGAGTTTAGCCAGAGGGCCCCTTCCCCAGGGTCCTGTCTGGGGCATGGGAAGAGGGAACCACACCCTGGGCAGAAACCAAGCTGGCCCAGGAAGCTGCTTCCCATCCTGCCCCAGAGATTCCACGTTAGCACAGATGTGTCACTGAGCATGGCATGGCCAGAAGATCTCCCGATTTCTGCTCCCTTGGCATCTAGGAGACTGAGACCAGACCCTGGGCCTCTGATTTTGGGAGGCATGAAGGATGTAGAGTGATAAAGATTTGCAAACATGGGAGCTCTCTTATCTCAGTTTGTCCCTCTTGAGTGAAGGCTGGAGCCCCTGTTTCATGGGGAAGACTGACAGCTCAAGGCTGCTCTAGGTGAAGTACTTCCAACACTTCAGGAGAAGGAGAAAAGCCCAGACACTTGCACCATCCTGCAGTGTGAAGGTAGTACAAGCATCAGAGATACCAAATGGCTCTTTGGAGGGGCAAGGGATGTTTTAGTATTGATCTCACATTTAGATGTTTAGCTCACATTTCCACATTGTCCTTCAGCTCTGAATAGGAGCTTGCTGGCTGCGTGGTGACAGTGGCCACCACCAGCCTGCTCTCATCAGGCAGCAGGACCTGTGGGAGAAGGGGTGGCCGGGTTGGTGGCGGCAGGGAAATGTCATGCCTTGCTGAGCTACAGAATTGCTAAGACAAAAAAAGCTCGGTCTTGAAAATTAGCAACACCTGAGTGGCCCTTCTGCTGTCTTCCACATCATCGCCAGAGACATTTCCCCGTTGCACCAGCTTTACCTCAGGGGACGGATGCCACTGCAGGCCATGCTGCCCTCACTGCCACTCTCATGCCACTTCCCCCTCCCTGACCTGCCAGGCAGGCTCTGTAGCTTTAGAAATCAAAGGGGCTGGGGCTCCAAAGGCCCTGCCAGGTTCCCCACCCACCAAAGTGCCCGTGGGGCTCTGCCTTCATCAGCAAGGTTTCTAGTGGGTTTCTAGTCATCCTTCTCACAGAGAAAAGACTTGAAAAGGTAAAATGAGTGTAGCCTAGAGGCTCAGGAGCCTGAGATGAAATAAGAAAAGTTCCAAACCTTCACTTTTTTCCTTCTTTCTGTTCTATTCTCACAATCTTTATGCCAGTTTTTGGCTTTCTGCAGGCCTGGCTCCTGCCCTGAGGTGCCTGAGGGTAACACTGTGCCAGGGTCCCCTGAGAGAGCTGCTGGTATTCTGGGAGGGCTTTGCAGTCTCTTCCTGCTTTCCCCCTGGAGTGGGAGAGGTGGGCTTCTGGCACCCACCCCACTCCCCCTGCATGTGTTGGGGGTCCCAGGCAGGCTGCCAGCCCCTCACTCTCCATCTGGCTCACAGCAGGGTGAGCAGTCCCTTCTGCACAGTGTGCCTGGAGCTGTGGCTCCTCTCTGGGACATCTCCCGATGAGCAGGTCCCCCTCCCTTTGCCTCTTCCCCAGGGCAGCCAAGCCGCGTGGCTCTGTGCAAGTGCAGCAGGAGGACAGATCTGAGCAGACAGGAGGAAAACGAACTCCCTTAAATGTGATGGAGGCGACTGCCTGGTTCTGTCAGCCATTGCCCCCTCTGCCCCCCTCCTCCCCGCACCCAGCTTGTCTCCTGCTGTTTTTCTCTCTCTCTGGCTATAAGATGTCACAAGGATTAGGCCCAAATCTCCCTGGGTGCTGCACTCACCCCATGCTCATCTCTTGAGGTCACCTTGAAGTCGAGCGCTGTCCCCTCTAAGCTGGGAGTTGGCCACAAAGGCGACTGCAGGGGAAACCTCACCCTTGAAACACCAGGCAAGAGGGAGCAGATGTGAAGCTCTGTTGTCACCCTTCAGGAACAAACCATTTAAAATGGCTTAAATGGTGACCAGCTGGCCTTGCTGCTGGAAGAGGGACCACTGCTCGCAGAATCAGCT
The DNA here is from genome assembly GCF_017590135.1 of Pyrgilauda ruficollis. Taxonomy (NCBI): domain Eukaryota; kingdom Metazoa; phylum Chordata; class Aves; order Passeriformes; family Passeridae; genus Pyrgilauda; species Pyrgilauda ruficollis. Next base: position 4,908,629 of record NW_024527266.1, read on the forward strand.
GGGCTGCACCAGCACAGTGGGGCTGGAGCCAGGGGAGTGCTCAGGCAGAGCCCTGGTTCTAAACCCTTCAAGTTTTGCTACAGTTCCCAGGATGGTCACCGAATGGGAGTTTGTGAGCCATGGTGCTGGCACAATGATCACGAGGTGCACAGACGTGTGAGGCAGTGAGCACTGGGAGTCACGGCAGTGGGGCACTGTCCAGGCAGATCACCACGGCTTTGGGGTCATTGCTGTCAAATGATGTCACGGAGCGTTACATCTGTTCCATGACCTTGCTGGCAGCAGATGCAAACTTTATGGACTCTCCTAGTGAACCTCATCTTCTCCCAAATGGCAGAGAGGGGCCATACTTGCCCCCAATGCCACAAAGCCATCCCTGCTGCCCTGTACCCACGCATCTGGGCTGTGTGGGATGAATGCAGTTTTCCTGCTGCCCCTTTCCCCTGCGCATCCGTCCACCCCAACACACTGCCTCTGTCACATCAGGGCAGCCACCTGCTTCTCCAGCGTCCTGGGAGACAGCCCTTGTTGTCCTGGCACGCAGCAGCTCTGCAGGGGTCTGCCTCACCACTGGCCTTTAATGAGGAGTTAATTGCAGCTGACACTGCCTGGGCCAGGGCACTCTCCTGGGTCTCCGATAACGCTTGGCCAGGAGGGAGTGCAAGAGGAGGAAGAGTCAGTGCTGCCAGTAGATGTGCTCCAAGACAGCGAGGGAGCAAGGGCTGCCGCATCTTTATTCCCTGTTGACCCATTTAAAGCAAGCACCGGTGACTAAGGGAGCTGGCAGGAGGATAAAAATACCTCCCACATGTTCACTAGGAGGCCAGGGACAGAAATAGGGGTGCCATCACCTCTCTGGTGAGCGGGTGGGGGTCATGCAGTGTTTTGCAATCCCAAAAGTGGAGTCTCCAGTGTCTCTCACAGCCAACACAACCACAGTGGGGTCTCCTCTGCTCAGAGCATCCTGTCACACACTGTCCCAAGTGTCAGCTCCCTGGCAACTTCCCTTTCCTTTCTTGGGGCTGAAGCAATCAGAAAAAAAACAAGCAAACAAACAAGAAAAACCCCAGAAGCAGAGCTTCTCCCTTACTTCCAGCAAAAGGAGGAAAACATCACACAAGGAAATCTTCTCTGCAGACCTCAGCCATGCAGGTCACTGCACTGCTGCCAAAATATGTGTCACTGCACTGCTCACCCTGTTGGGGTCACATCTCTGTGGAGCTGTGTCCCACTGCAGCCAGAGCAGGCAGATCCTGGAGTCCTCCTCACCTCCCTGGCATGAGCTCCTCCAGACACTGCATTGCCACCTCATGGGAAAACACACACGATTTTCTGGGTTGGCAGCAGGGAGCCAGTGCTGTCTTCCTGGTCCCTCCACACTGGCACACATGGGAGCTTTTGCACTTGGAGTGGGCTCAGTACACAGTCTTTTTGCTAGCAAGATGCTGGAGACCAGCAACCACACCTGGTACCTGGTATTATATTTGGTCTTCTTCAGGTCACATAGCTGCCTGCTGCTTTATTAAACCTTTTGCAGGTTTAATAAAAACATCTTTTGCAGGCAGAAAAGATGTATTTTGCAGGCAGAAAACTATTGAACCAACCTGGTTTATTAGCAAACCAAAACGTCTCAAACCAAGCAAGTGGACTACAGCAGCTGACTCATCCACCTGACTGCATTTAACAATTCAGCAAGGAAGAAGATCCCATGCAGGAGAGTGCTGTGCCCAGGCTCACAGAGGGCACCAGATCTCCTCACGTGGGATAGCACAGACAGGTGTCACAGGGAGGTATCAGCCACCTTCCCTACCTGATGGGCACAAAGCCCACTGGCCAGGCATGGGGACAAGCATGGGTTCAAACTTGTGGGGTTTGCTAATAATTTGTTAATAAAAAGATGGGGGCTTGGGGTGAGTTACAGCAAAGAGCTGGCAAGCTCTGGCTTTCTCCCTCTTCACTCATCCCAAAGTCCCTGTCAGGGATGGAGAAGGCTTGCAAAGCAGCAAGCAAGCAAGTCTCTTTTGCCTATGGGTTTCATGATATATCCCCAAAATCTGGGTGAGCATTAGCAGGAGACTGAATGTTGAGGCAGGGGTTTATGGGCACCAGCCAGTTGCACAGCATGCTGAGTGGGCAGCACCAGAACCCAAACACTGCTGTCCCTGAAGGACTTACTTGCTGAATATATCCACCCAGATATATAAGTAGACTGTGTAGGGCAATGCCTTAATGCTAGTGAGGGTGTAAATTGGTCCCCTGTAGAGTTACAGTCATTGGGAGAAGCAGTATGTGCTGAAATAGGCAGTCCTGCTTACTAAATCTGTAATTCCAGCTCTGGCTATATTTTCATCTTTCTAATAATATGTGCAAATATAGTAAGGATGAATCACAGGCTGCAGGCTTCAGGATTTTTTTCCCATCCTTTCTCTGCAAATCCATCATGTGGGGGAGAGGGGCTGATGGAGAAAAGGAGCTCAGACCCAGGGGAGATCCTGTCCCAACCAAGCCTAAATCCATCCCCTTGTACATCTCTGTGCTGTCAATCCCAGCCAGGAGCCAGCGGTCCCTCCCACTCTGATTGCCTCCACCATTTCAACCCCGCAATGTAACATTCCTGCCCAGGAACATTTCTTTCCCAGGACACTCCTGAATGATTCCCAAACCAGTGGACCTGTCCCATCCCTGTCTGCATCCCAGGGCTCGTACATCCCCACATCTGGATTTGCCTGCTGGGAATTTATAGCTTTGTTGCAAGGACCTTTTGCAAATGTTAATGCTTTCCTTGCGCTGGAGAGCTCTTCGGCTGATCTGCCAGAACACATTTCACACGCTTCTCCTAAAATTATGCCCTTTGCTTTTCCCGGCGTTCAAGCTGAAGCAGAGCCCGGTGTGCCAGCGGCATGCGAGGAGAGCAGCGAGTCGGCCGCGCCGGGCCGCGGGGGCAGCGGAGCGAGGGGTCAAGCGCTGCCCAAGTGAGCGTTTGCTGCGTGCTGGCTCCTGGGCAGAGCGGGGACAGCAGGGGCCCGCATGGACACACCCTGTTGCGTGGGCTTCCTGAGTGGAAGCTGGATCACAGGATCCCTTGAAGCAAGACAGGATTCAACACCGTCCCTGTGACAGCGCGCATAAACCTGGGCTCAAAGCATGTCACAGTTTAGGCATGGGCATTTTAGCTGCGGAGGGCTCTGGATATGGGCTGAAAGCAAGGGATGAACTAAAGCTCATTTTAACACCTCCAAGGCCAGCAGTTCCCCCACAGTTTCTCTTTTCTGGAGCCCATCCATGCGGGGCTGTAGGCACTCCCTCCAGAGCATTTAGCCATCTCCTGCATTGCCACTGCTGCTCTTTGTGCCAGGAGCAGGAAAACTGGATGTGCCCCAGCAGGTCCCTGCAGCTGAGTCCCCTCTGCTCCATCTTCTTCATCCCTGTGTCTGTTGTATTCCTCTGTGTGCTCTGCATCCCTCACCTCTGACCATACTCCTCACCTTCTACCACATCCCCCACCTTGCTCTGCATCCTTCAAATGCTCCTGCATTCTTTCATCCCCTGCATCCCACGACAGATTCTATAACCTCCCACGTCCCCTACATCCCCCACATCCTCTGCATCACCTCATTCTGCCATCCCAGAACATATGAGGCTTACAGGGAGCTTGCAATTACCTTAAACTGTAAATGAGGACATTTAGTGTTTACTGTCCACAAGCAGGGTTCCCCCAAACATCCCTGTTGGGAAATGCCATGAGGGGATCCAGATTCTGTCCTGCCCCTGGCCCTCCCCAGCCAATGCTGGCTGTAAATAGTTAGTCATGACTATCGTCTCTGTGGTTGGAGCTGCTTAAGTGCCTCTTAAATGACTCACTGGGGAATTTTTATTATATTTTTTAATAACTCATGTGTCACTACAGGGCATGAAGTTTGCTTTGCTGAGTTTGTTTTCCTGTTCCCTTGCAGAGATAAATAATTGAGGAGCTGAAGAGCAAACCCAGAGAGACCACTCCTGGGAATACACTGGGAAATGTGTCACCCCAGAAGCATTTAAAGATTTAATTTTGATATTAGTGGTGAGGGACAGGAAGAAAGACAAAAGGGAATTTGTCAGGAGTGTATTAAGGGGGCAGGAGAGGCTGGGGCTGTGGCTCTGAAAGGGGCTTGGGAGGGAGTTAACAGGTCTCTCCTTGCACCTCATCCCAATCCACTGCTCCAGTTCTTTCTGACTGTCCATCACAGGATTGTCCAGTGCCAAAATGATGCTCCCTCTCATTTGGGGAAGGAAGTGTTTTTATCAGCTCACACTGCAAATAAACTAGGACCACCCTCAAGGGAGGCCAGTGGTGGCCATGAGAAACCAGCAAGGGTGACCAGCTGCAGCCTCCCTCCTGTGCTCATTCTTCTCCAGGGAAAGGAGACTGGATCCCTTCGGTGAGGGTTGAGGTCCTTGTCACAGAATCACCAAGTCAATGAGGTTGGAAAAGCCCTCTGAGATCATCGAGTCCAATCTGTGACCAAGCACCACCGTGTCAGCCAGCCCATGGCACTGAGTGCCACGTCCAGTCTTTCCTTAAACACTGCCAGGGATGGTGACTTCACCACCTCCCTGGGCAGCCCATTCCAATGCCCAGTCACCTTTTTTTCTGAAGAAATTCCTCCTATGTCCAGCCTAAGCCTCCTCTGAAGCTTAAGATTTTATCTTCTTGTTCTGTTGCTGGTTGCCTGGGAGAAGAGACCGACCCTCACCTGGCCACAGCCTTCTTTCAGGTGTTTGAAGAGAGTGACCATGTCACCCCTGAGCATTCTCCTCTCCAGGCTAAACACCCCCAGCTCCCTCAGCTGCTCCTCACAGGACTTGTGCTCCATCCCCTTCTCCAGCTTCATTGCCCTACTCTGGACACACTCCAGCATCTCAGTATCATTTTTAAATTAAGGGGCCCAGAACTGGACACGGGACTCAAGCTATGGCCTAACCAGTGCCAAGTACAGGGGAAGAATCACTTCCCTAGTCCTGCTGGCCACACTATTCCTGATACAGGCCAGGATGCCATTTGCCTTCTTGGCCACCTGGACATCTGGATGTTCCACCAGATGTCAATCAGTACCCCCAGGCCCCTTTCTGCCTGGCTACTCAGTCCCCAACCTGTAGTGCTGCCAGGGGGTTTTTGTGGCCAAAGTGCAGAACCCAGCACTTGGTCTTGTTAAGCCTCATATTGTTGGATTCAGTCTGTCCATGTCCCTTTGCAGAGTCCTCCCACCCTCTAGGACACTGATGCTCCCCTCCAACTTAGTATCATGTGCAAATGTGCTAATGGGAAACTATTGGACATCATTAGAAATGCTAATGGAGAAGGCAAACATTTCAGTTAGGAAAAGAGCCTTTTTTTTTTTTTAATTATCCAAAAAACTTTTGCAGTGCTGAATTTAAATCACCAGCTTTAAAATTATCCTCACTTCACAAAGAATTAACAGCCTTACCAAATATTATTATTGTCACAGAATGAGAATGGCAATTATTTTTGGCGGAGGAGGAAGATGATCTTTTGTGTGTCACCCCCACTATAAAACCCTATTTAAATTGCCATCCTCAGCTCAGTCTTGGCCACAGTTTTTGGCTGCAGGTGCCTTCATCCTGGAGTTTTGCCACTCCACAAAATGCCGGCACTTCTCAAATCAGGAAGCGACATCTGGGTAGTGGGACCCAGTCAGACTGCAACCCCCGTAGGGAAGGAAATGAGAAAGACATCTGCATCATTGAAACCTTACAGGACAGCAGAGTGTGTGTGTGAGGGAAGATGGGGGAATCTCCTGAGAAATCCCACCTGCTCTCCCTTCTCCCCACATGCCTCCCGTGGCTGTCACCCAAACCCCCACACTTGCCCATTGATCCAGGCTCAGAGTAGCTCCTGTCAGCAGCCAGGGACCTGTGGCCAGCTGACACTGGAGACAGCAGATGAAGGACATGGGGCTCTGTCCCCATAGCACCCCACTGCTGGCGTCCTCCTCCTTCTGCACCCCCGTGGCTGCACCCTGGGCTCTCATCACAGCCCCATGCTCAGAAAAACAGGGAAAAATGAAGAAACAACATAAGGCAGGAGAAGGAGGGGAGGATGCAATGCAGCTTGGAGCAGGGCACGCTGCGCCATGTGCTCTAGCTCTGGCACCAGCCACCTTGCTGCCCAGATGACCCTTTTGGGGGGGATCCAAAACTGGATCCTTACTTTTGGGGATCTTCCACATCCCATGCCCACTTCCACAGCCCTTTGGGAATGCCAGCTTCCCAGCAGGAGGAGAGCCCTGCATTCCTTGGAGGTGTTCCTGGGAGTGAGGGGGGTCAGCCCCTGTCACAGCAGCACCTCGAAAGGAGTGCAGAGGCTCTTCCTGCACAATCTGCCTGTCACCGCCGATCACTTCAGGTGTCACATGAGGTTTGTGTCACTCGGCAAGGTTCTACTTGCCTTGCTAGCTGTGACTAGGATGCAGAATGGGTTTTAAATGACCCCATTTGCTGCGGGAGAGGGGGAAGTTACCCTCCAAAGGCCAGGGGGTGTGCAGGTTTGCCCTATGCCTGCCTTGGGCCTTTTCTTGGAGCATCCCCTGAGTGGGGCCAGGCCGATGCCATAGGGCTGAGCATGCTCCTCCATGAGGCTGAGCATCTTCCCTACCGAGCATAACCCTGACCCTGCATCCCCAGAGTGCTCTGGGGAATGAAGGTCCTGGGCACCCTGAGAGCATTTGGGACAGCTGCTAAGGGGCAGGAAGGGGGTTTCCCTCACACCCCAGTATCGTCTCTCTGCCCAGGTGCAGCTGCAGTCTGGCAGGTAGCTCTGGAGGCAGGTGGCATCATCCCAGGATTCGGGTGGAAGGGGCTTTGTGAAAGGGTTTGGAGGGGGTTTTCTGCAGGTGGGGTTTCTCCAGGCAGTAAAGCTGAGTGCATTGCAGTCCCTGTCCAATTGCTCTGGTTGCCGAGGTCCCGTTTTGGGTGCTCCCTGGAAAGCCCAGTGTAGTGTCTCCACTCCACAGTGATGGGGAAAATGTGGGGCTGTCCCTTGGCCAGCTCTTTCTGCCAGGTGAGCTTCTGTCTGCTCACCACAGCTGCTCAGGTGGTTTTGGGCTGTTCCCTCACTTTATACCCCTGGGAAACTGCTCACTGATCACAGCCAGCAAAGCCGGGAGCTGTGGGGGCGGCCCCAGGGGAGAGCGTCAGCCCACAAAAGCAGTGAGGAAATCCCCTCCGTGCCAGGTACCCAGGCAGGCACTGTGCCCCCTCCCGCAGCTCCCTCGGCACTATAAAACACCGGCGATTCTGTGGGTTGTGTTTGTGTGTTGGTGTGTGTGTGTGTGTGTGTGTGTAGATATTGTGTTTGAAAACGACCAGTGCAACATCTCTGCCTCTCCCTGATGTGCCTGTGGACCGAAGTGATCCTGACACTAAGCAAAGGAAAAGGAGGCTGATCGAAGCTGAGTGGAATTTTTTTTTTTCAATCTTTCTTTAAGTGCGAACACCATCTGTCTCCCCCAACTCTGTCAGCGCTTCCAGTCCCCAGGCAGCTTCGTTCTTCCTAATTACTGTCATTAGGCACTGGGTAGCAATTAGGGAGGGATGCTGATGAGCAGCATCAGGAAGGCTGTGGTCCCCTGACAGCATCGCACAGGGAGCTGGCCAGCCCTTTCTCTCCCTGGCCTTTTCCACTTGGGGAGCTTGTGGGTAGCACGGTATTTTCCTTTTTGGCAGAGGCTGACAGGGAGGGGATGGAGAAGGGAGGTGCTGGGTGGCAGGTCCATGTCCTGGAGAATGCTCAGAGAGGTCTGATACCACTGGGAATGGGCTGCTCAGGGAGCAGGATGATGTTCGAGGTCCTCAGTGCTGTTGTGGGATGGAGCAGCAGCTCTCTGTGCCTCTGGCTGCCCCACAGGTGTCCAGTCACCAGCGACCATTTCTCCTGGGCAGCCCAGAGGCCACGGTGCTGGGCTGTGTGACAGTCACACCCAGCTGTCACCCTTCCGTCTGGCCCAAGCGGGGCTGGCCACAAGCCTGGTCCCCCGGCAGCCTTGGGGCACTGTCCCTGTCCCTGCCGGCGTGTGGTGTCAGTGCCACCTCGTGGCAGGCGCCCCGGGACTGCTGACCTCTCTTCTCCTGCCACGGGTGCTCCCCGAGGACTGCAGGGCACCCGCGTGTCGCCGTGCCATGGCTGGCGCTGGGAACTGAGCGATGGGAAGGGTCCCTGTGGGATGGGATGAGATCCGTGTTCCGCGAGCAGACGATGGGGCGGCCCCACAGCCCCGTCCTTGCAGCAGGTGGGGGGATCAGAGGCTGCAGCCAGAGACAGACAGACCCTGTTGGAGGTTTGCCATCGGGACATTACTTCGTGTCTGGGATGAAATGGTGCCCCCTTGCCCTGCCTGCCCTGCCTGCTGTCAAGACCCTGCCCATGGAGGGGCAAGCTGGGTCTGCGGGGGCCTGGGCGGGCTCTAGGCTGGAGTAGTTGGGTCTGTGGGTGCACTATCAGGAGACTAAACTGGTGGGTGAGCCAGTAGTGGGAGTGGAGAGGAGCAAGTGAGGGAGGAAAGCCTCACTTTGGAGTCTGGGAAGCCTATGGGGTTGAGAAGGGTTTGGCAGACACGACTGGTGGCTGCAGGAGACCCTTGGCCAGGTTCGTCTCCTCACACTGCCGTGCACTGTTGGCCAGCTGGCTCCTGACTCTGGGACCATGGACAAAAACAAACCCACGTCCAGAGCCACACCAAGACTTCTTTCCTTTACCACCAGAGTTTTTGGTGAGACTTGCAGGTGCTCAAATACGCTCAGGACCTACTCCAAAACAAGGTCAGTGGAGTTGAAATGTCTAGGGAGATACTGAGGTGATTTTGCAGTCAGGAGGGTTTTAGCCTCAATTGCTTTCTCTTGCCCAGGGGTTTCCTCAGACTTTCCCCTGGCTCCCTCTGAAACCCCATGCCCCTGCATGCACCCAAGTGAAGCCCAGCTTCACCAGCCTTTCAAGGCAGTTGTGCAGGCAGTGCCAGGCTGAGGAGGAAGCACAGCTCCTGCCTCACAGAGGGAAGTGAGAAACTGCTATGGAAAGTCCAAGACAGGCAACATCCCCACCCCAACCCCCCAAAAAAAGACTTTCGTCCTAATGGCCAGCTCCTGGCATGGCTGTGGGGAAATGCAGGTGGTCAGGCTTGGCTGGTTCCTGGCCATGTAGGTGGCCATGTATAGGGAATGTGTTGATAAAGGCACTGCCAGGGGAGCCTCTTCAGCTCAAATCCCTGCTGTACCCCAAGGTCCATCATGCTGGAGACCCCTAAAGCCAGGAAAATGGGGACCCCATTCAGACCTCTGAGCATGCATTGATGATGGATTCACTTTATTCTTTAATTTTTACTGCCATATTTTTAATCTCTATTCCCTTGGCTTCCCATGCAGACAAAACGGAGAACCCTCTTCCCTGTACATAAGGATGGAGAAGCACACAGAGCAGGCTACAGATCCCTCCTGGGCAGACTGAGCAGAGGGGGAGCACTGCCCCACCACAGCTGGCAGACATGATGCAGGGAAGACACCTCACAAGCCATGACAGAGAGGAGATCCAAGGGGCACTCCCTGCTTGAGGAATACAGTGTGGATCCAATTGCCACTCTGAGTGCTGCAAATGCCAGTGGCATCCCATGCAGGGAGGTGTCTGGCTTAAGCTCCAGCAGAAATGAGAACAGAAGTCCTTACCTGAGCAGAAAGAGGAGCTTTTTCAATAGGATTTGTATGGGTGTTTCTTTTTCAAATTCCCAGATCATCTGGGGTGGGCAGTGCATCCACAGGGCTGGGCTGCTGCTGTCACTGGGAGGAAAGTGGAGGTGGCTCCTGACAGTTCTGCTCCATTTTTTTATCACCCCCATCTCCCCTGAAACAGGTTGCTCTGTCTCCCAGAAGCAGTTCTTCTAGTGACAAAACATCTCCCGACCTTCAGCTCTTTTCCCCACTCCACATACACACAGATCGTTTGAAGTTACTTCACAGGGTTGGGTGTGGAGCATGAGGATGAGGAGATGTCTGATTCATGCCGTGGCAGTACCCCCTCTGCAAAGGGCAGCAAGGCTGTTTGGGTAGCTGGGACACCAGCCTTTGAGCCCCCAGTTTCTGCCACAGGTGTCTGGAGCCCCAGGAGACGGTCACTGGGCACGTGAACCACCTCTTCCACCATCCTCAGCCCCAAGGCTGAGATGGGGATCCATCCCATGCTAGATCATGTGGAGCCTCAGTCAGATGAGGGTTCACCTCTGCCAGTCTGTTAAGGTCTGGGAGAGGAATTGTGGTGAGTAATTTTGGCCTTGCTCCTGTGGCAGCACCTGTGGTTGCCCTTATGTGACAGATTCCATGAGTCTGACGGCAGTGCAGAAAGGGGAGAAGAGAGGTGGTCACCCTTCAACAGTAGCACCTGTCCTGCAGCCCCAGAGAGAACTCAGGCTTGGGCAGGGAGTCACCTTCCCATCATCAGAGGGCCATCCCCTCCACACAGTGCCTCCAACTGACCCTACTGGGAATATGGCACTCGGTGGCCATTAGTGCCTGGTGTCAGTGCCCCCAAACCTTGCTTGTCCAGCTCTGTTCAGTGTCCAAAACCTCCCAGGCAAGGAAGCCACCTCATCTAAGGAAGAGCAGACCCAGAGATGGTGCTTCATGTAAATAACCCCTCAAAGCACTTCTAAGTGACTAATCACCTTCTCCAGGGGCTTCTCACCCAACCCAGAGTCTCTGTTCAGCCAGGGGGCATGAGCTGCTGTAATTACTCAGAATCAGCAATCGCAGACCAACGAGTTCACTTCCCAGACAGAGCCCTTCCTGTGCAGTAAAGGCACTTACAGGCGGGTGAAGAAACCCACCTACGGGGAAATGCCTGGGATCAGCAATGCTGGCCAGCTCTGGCACACAGGCAAAGCCTTGAGGACACTGTCATAAATTAAGTCATCCTGCCTACGCTCACATCACTCCCTGACTGCGTTTGTGCAGTGTGGAAGCATCCATCCCAAGTGACACACGGTATTTCTGCAGCGACAGTGAGCTGAAGTGACGGTTGTCTGGGGCTGTAATGACACGTCCAGGGAGCTCCTCTGGACTAGCTGTCTCCACTGCCTGCCCGTGGTCCTCCCTAACTTCAGGGAGTATAGATCAAAGCAAGGACAGATTTTTCCCCCTCTTCACTGCTTGGGAAGGCAAACTTTTTTTCTATCCCCAGGGTACCTGGCTGTGGAGGGGGTTCCCTTGAGTGCCGGTGGATGCCTGCCACCATGTGAGAGAGCCCAGAGGGTGGGAAGACCTGGGTATCACAGAGTGCAGAAGACAGGGCAGCAGGACTCTAAATGGAGTAGATGCTGGGTGTGCCTTGCTTCATACCGCCTCAAGTCTACTTTTATTGAGGTCAGTAGCAAAAATCGAGCTACTGCTGTGTGGGATTTGGTCCTAAAGTAACTCCCTGCTTCCTTTTCCCCTGGAATTTCTGGTCTTCCAGCCCCATGTTCCCAGCAGTTACCCATTCAGCAGGAGACATGTCCAGGCACAACAGCTGCCTTGCAAAGGGCACAGCAGTCCCTGCCACACGCCATCCTCACAGTCTGTGTCTCTGCCTCCTCCCAATGGTTCAGCCATGGCAGCTGTCGACAGTTCATTGTAACTCAGCATGATCCACTTTGGCTTCCTCCAGCATTTACAGGTGTAACCTGGGGCTCGCACAAAAAGGACAGTCATCTTAAAAGGCTGATCTTGGTCCTCATGGAGCTCACACCCATGGAAGGCTTCACTCATCCAGGAACAGGCTGTCAGTGTCCACAGGGATTGGCCAGAGCTCTCCAGCTCTCCCCTTGTCCTCAGACTCTCTCCTCTCTGGCACAGTTCTGGGTGGTTTTGGTGGTGACCAGCGCTGTGGCCCCCAGCTCAGTGGCAGGCAGTGGGAAGCTGTGGTTGCATTCCTCAGGCCGGGGGTACACAGCGGAGAGCAGGACAATGTCTCCATCAGCATCGCCCTGGCAGCACGGCCTCTGCTTTGCCCTGGCTTTCCTGGGTGTCCCTGGCATCTTCAGGCTCCCAACAAGATGCAGGCATGGGGCTGGGTTCAGGGCACCCTCTCCCTCTGGCATGGCAGAGTCCTGGCTGGGCAGGGGGCTGGCAATGTCTATGTTTTCTGGGAAGGGACAAGAAAAAGGGGTTACTGGGCTCATGGAGTGGGGTCAGGCAGGTCCCAGGGAGACTGTCCTGTCCCCAGGGCAGAAGATGGATCTGGAACAGGAGGAGTCTGCAAGGTTCCCACATCTCTTCTGCTGCAGAATTTATCCTGCTTACAACCAGTGGGCTTTTCCCCCGCTAAAAGGCAAGAGGGAAGGGCCGAAACTTGCACTTCCACTTCAAGTCCTCTCGCTCAACCCTGCTGGCAGCAGAAGAGCCCAGCCCATGGCAGCTTGCCCTCCCTGACTGCCTCCCACTTAAAAATAGACTTGTTTACACACTTTGAATGCAGGCGTGTGCCTCCAGCCCCAAGCCTCCTGCCACTTCCCACACATCCAGCGCCACAGCACTGGGCTTGCTGTGGTACAGCCTTGGGGGACACGGGAGATGCGGAGCAGGGTACGCAACAGGAGACTGAGTAGTGCCTCTATAATGGCCAGATCTCTCTCACCGCTGGATTTCTCCCTTCTCTTTCGCTTTTGGTATTTTTTCTAGGCATGTGCGTCATGGGCTGTCACAGAGCAAAAAGGCCCCGGGTAATGTCCCCCTGGTCTGAGTCACCATCCGGCAGTGCCAGAAGTGTGCAGGCAAGCCAGGGCACAAGGACCAGCTGCCCCACTGGCTGGACACCCACCTGGGTCGTGGGGCAGTGGTGCATGCCAGCAGCCCTGTGTGGCAGCCCCTCCTGGAGGTCCTGGACAGCCATACCCCCTACCTGGGGATGGGGAGGGGTGAAGCCAAGCAAGACCACTTTGGAGAAGATTGTTCAAGGGTGAATCAGTGCCAGTGCAGGGACCCCCGAGGGAGGAAAGAGCCGCCCCAGCAAAATGGGCCATCATGGAGCAGTGTGGCCTTATTCTCCTGGAAGTACCCTGCTAGGAAATGTTCAGCCCCATTCCTTAAACCCCAGCCCTAATTTTGATACACCTGATAACCCTGTGCAGTGCTGTAGTGTACTGTCAATGGGGCTGGTCCTGACATCCCAATGAGGTCTTTGGGATGCATCTTGGAGGATGCTGGGCATCTCGAGCACAAGAAGCAAGCTGGTGGTCCACACAGGACCCCCATGGCAGTGTCACAGGGAGAGGCTGCCTCTGGAGCCATCCCCAGGTGTCCACCACTGCCCCCACTACTCCCACTCCATCCATGTTCCTCTGGCTAGTGGGGGAGAGGGCTCTCACCAGGGAGCTCACAAAGCTCCTACTTACCAGTGCTCCGTACCTGTCCCCTGTGGAGAGGACATGGTGCCAGGACATGCTTTAAACAAACAAAGGCAGGGTTGTGCTGGCAGTCAGATACAGGCATAGGTTCCCAGGGAATGCAGGGCACTGTCACTCAGGCCATGATTCAGGTGCCCCAAAATGCCATGGGATGCCTGTGGAGCTGATGTTGAGGTGGAGGAGCTAGCCTGGGCTGTGCCTCAGTGGAGCCAGCAGTAAGTGATCCCATCTGCCCCAGCGTCCTCAGGGTGTTGTGGGAGAGAGAGGAAGAGGTCTCCTACCTTTGTCCTCTTCATCTGCTGCCTTTCTCTTTCTCCGTCGTTTTCTCTCCTTGCAGGCCAGGAAGACACAGACGGCAGCCAGAACCAGGACGAACCCCACCACCACCGGGACCCCGAAGATCAGGAAGGTGCTGGGCCGGGGGGGTGCCAGGGTGGGCTCTGCTGTGGGGTGAGATGCCGGTAGTGTCAGGAAGGGGAAAGCTGAAGGAGGAGGGCAGCCAGCAACACTTTTCACCTGCCTGGCTGGCCTGGGGGCTGCGGTGCCAGGGAAGTGTGGCACTTAACTGTAACCCACCTGCCACCAGTGACAAAATATCCCCCTGCTTGATGAGATCCCTAGGCTGGATCATCCAACTTCTCCCTACACCATGTTCCTCTCACTGGAACTGGCTGCCCTGCTCCCCTCTGCTTTAGATGGAGGTGGTGCTCCATCCTCCATTGCCACCTCCATAGCCATCCCCAGGCTCCTTGGCCAACCACCACCCAGCCCTGGGGAGCTCAGACTGCAGCTGCCCTTGTCCCCTTACTTGTGTTCTCCTGGAACAGGTCGGAGCACTTGATGCACGACTTGGTCAGGGTGTCGAAGCACTCGAAGGAGAGGCAGGAGGAGGCAATGGCAGCTTTTCCTGATGAGGACATGGCAGAGTGGGAGTGAGAGCCCAGCTCTTGCATGGCGTAGCAGTGACAGGGCCGCCGGAGTGTGAAATCGCAGCGCCCCAGGCCCCGTGGCAGAGGGAGATACAGTCTGTCAAGCTGCGTCGTCTCCCTTGGGGCTCACAATCGCTGTGCTTGGCCTGGGGCGGATCTTCACCAGGGAGGAGGAGAGCAAGCAACCAAGCCCTACCCCTGCCTGCCTTTGCAATGTGCCCTCAAACTACCCCTCTCTTCCAAAATATGCTCCCGAAATCCCCGCAGCCCCCCGTGTGCCTCAGCCACGCAGCACCTCGTACCCAGGGGTATTGTGTCCCAGCCTGACGTCCTTGATCCTCGCTCCTCCCCTGCCCACCTGCGAGTTGCCCCCAGCCCAGGCATGTCCCCCAGCCTGCACCCTCCTTTGCTTACGCTGAAAAGCCCCCTCAGTGTCTACGGGAGACTTTCCTGTGCACAGGTCTTTACAAGACTCCATCCCAGGGGCACAGATCTGGCTTGGATTGAAAATGCAAAGGGCCAGAGGAGAAAAGAGTGAAAGGGCACTGATGTTTCCCCTTTTAAAAGCTCCCACTGCCCCGAGGACACATCCTGCCAGTGACTGCTCTGCAAGCAGGCCAGCTGTTGTATGTTCTTCACTCTTACTGACGGTGCTCTCCATCCTCTCCAATGCACCTTGCTCTCTCCATCCTCTCCAGTACAGACCCAGACCTGTGGCTCCTCAGCACCATGTCTCATTCTCCAGGGTTCAGATCTGGTTTTGCTCAGTAAATGTGCAGGGCATGGGCAAAGCGGGTCACACCAAGCAAGCCTGGTCCTCAAGCCATTGGAAGGGACTAAAAAATCCTTTAAGCATTCCTGATCAGGAGCAGGTGAAATGTTCCACCACCAATACCCACACATCAAAGCCTGATGCTTGAGACCTGAAAATATGTATTTCAGTGCTGTAGGTGGATCTCTTTCATTCCTACTCAACAAAAGTCACATCTTTTTCTTCACTCCATGGGCAAGAAAGGAGCCAGCCACAATTGACCTGCCCTACCCAGGAGATCCCTAATAGGGCTTTACTGCTGGAGTCATGTCCTTCCAGCAGCTACAGCATCTGGACTCTTAGTAAGGCCTCTACTGCCCAGTGTCCTGGATCAAAGCTGGGAGGGGAGGAGGAAAAAATCCAAAGGGTGCTCTGGCTCAAGGTGACCGAGTACCAGGTGCCCCCAGTTGGCAGCTGAGGTCCTCTGAGACAGGCCTGAGGACTTGGTCCCTGAATGTGCCTGCCCCTCACCAGTGACTGTTGGACAAGCTGAGCCCACAGGCTCACATCCCACCTCCTGAAGTTGGGAGTAGGATGCAGTCACCAGCTCCCCACGCTAGATCTCAGCCCAAGTGCGTTCTTTGTTACCCCACGCTCTGCAGGGGAGGAGCTGCCCTACAGCACATCTCCCTCCCTGCCAGCAGCATTTCCAGGGGATAGTTTGCATCATAGCAATGTCAAAGCAGCCCCAACACATTCTCAGCCCCACCATGGGCGCCGCAGGGTTCCAGGCAAGACAAAGTCCCAAAAAACCTGGTCACTGCCCACCAGTCCCATACCTACCATGATTTCACTTTCCTTCCAGGCAGTGTGCCCAGGCACTTGCTCCCTCACCCCTGTGCCGTGCCAGCAGGAATGGCTGAGAGAGGGCTGTGGCTGCACTGAGGAGCTGTGAGAGGCCGGCCATCCTTGTGCCTGTGGCTCAGCTATTCCCACTCCATCTTAGTCAAAATAAAACTCCCTAGTCAAGTGGGGGCATGCCAAGCACTTCCCTCTCTCAGCACAGCCCTGAGCACAAATGGCACGAGAGCTCAGCACCCTCTGCCTCGCTGCTTGCCCTGAGCAGGCTGCGTTCACCCTGCTCGTACCTGCTGGGGGCTGGGTCAAACAGCAGCACGTCCCTCCATGTCCCACTTCAGCTGAACCTCTGCCTCTCACACACCTCAGGTGAGGAGCAGGGCTGGGCTGCAGGCATGGGAGTTGGAGAGTCAAGTGTCCAGCAGCGGGAAGGGATGGAAAGCTGTGATGCAGAGCCATGACCCACAGCAGGGAGAAAAATAAAAGCAAAGGCTCACTCCAGTCCACATCTGAGCTCCACAGTGGAGAGACTTGGCAAGGAGAGGGCACCTGGAATCTTCACTGTCCCCAGTAGGCAGCTCTCAGAAGTATAGGGTCTAGGGCCAAGAAAATACCTTGTCTTGTGTGCTGGTGGGGCTGAGGACATGCATATAGGATCCCCACACAACATCTGGTGCTCTGTCAGGATACCTATCCCCAAACCACCTCCCTGCTCCAAAGGCTTTGCTGTTCCTCTTGCCCTGGGGTGTTTCCTCTTGCTAGTCTCCTTTTCCCAAAGAGGTATGATTCTCCTTCATTCCAGTTTTCCCCACCTCTCAAATCCCCCACTGTACTTTCCCCATGTCAATCATCTCTCAGGGGCCCCCAGCCCCTATTTCTGTGGGTCCCACCACAGGACTGTCACCATGCCCCTCTTCCTCCTGTCTCTCCTCCATGCTTGGCCTAAAGTGCAGGGTGAGAAGTGGTTCCCAGCATCTGCTCTACCACACTTACAGCTTAATTCTGTGAGCCCAGTCAAACATGCACGCTGGGGAAAGCCCAAAGCAAGTGACCTACACAGTGCTTTCAACATGGAGGGCAGGATGTACATTAAAGCTCAGGACCTGACAGATCCCATTCCAGTACATGGAAAGAAAACTTGAAGAAAACTTGGAGCCCAGGGATGGCAGCTGTCATACCCTCCTGTGAACGAAGCGCTCCCAGGTCCTGTTACATGCAAGGAGGTTGCAGCCTCATTGCTGCCACTGACATTACCCTATTTCCCCCATTTTCACATTCCTCTTTATCAGGTTCTACAGGTCTTCCCTGCCCTTGTCCCAGCTTGTCCACCTCCTCCTGGCCCAAGAAGATATGTCTGAATTTACACATAATAATGCTTACTCAAGGAGAAAACCAGTGCTGACTACCTGAGCAGCACTCACATGTGGGCCTGCTCATGAGCATGGCCCAGATTCTGGGCATCAGTTGTCCCCCTTTTCATCTCCCCCATCTTTGCCTCCCCTACCCTTCATAACTGTGCTTGATTGTTTTTGGAATAGCAAAAGTTAAAGCTTGATGAGTAGTTCGAGCTGTTTGCATCTCAGAGCTGAATACGCTTGATAATCGCACAAATGCATAATTAAAGAGCAGAAAAAATGACTCACTGGATAAGGAAATGCGCTTTTCTTATCTCCTCTGCAGAGAAATGAAAACCCCAGGAGCCTGGGTCTCTGGCTAAGTCCTTTTATTAAACAAATAAACCAGAAAAGATATCAAATGAGCGATTCAAGAATTATGCCTTCATCTCAGAGTCAGACAACTCGATTTCCAGTCCCGTTTGCTCCCATCCCACACCTGGAGGGCTGCCTTTGGCTGAGGTCAGCTGAGATCCCTGGGATCCCTGTGGGGGACAGGGCAGTGCTGGTGCTCCAGGAGCACGGAGGGTTGGCAGTGGCCTCCGAGGGCCCGTGCACACATGAGTGACTGGACTCGTGTGAGCGGTTCCTCTGGTGTCAGGGGGAGGTGAAGTGACTCACGCACGCACTTGCAAAACCGCGTGTAGCAGAAAATATCCCCCGAAAGTTCACCTTGTGCTCGTGCACACCGGAAACCCAAAGGCTTGTCAGTCAGAGAAGCTGCGAGGTGTTTACTGAGCAGACCCAGTTACCTCAGGACAAACCTCTGATGGGATGCACCCAGCGCCTCGGGAACATCTCGGCACAGCCTGACACCTGCCCCGCACTCAGATGGTCCAGCAGAATGCCTTGGCTGGAGTCAACTCCAAAGCCCACTGAGCATCTCATCCCAGCACGCCTTCCCAACACTCCTTTGCTGGCTGGTGGGAAACATCCCTTCCCAAAAAGTACCACTATGGCTATTAGGAGCAGATTTCTTACAGCTCCAGCATAAACCTTCTCCTCAGGATCCACTGGGATCCTTCCTAAAGCCAGGTGGGCTTAGGGACAAAATCTGGGAAGATTTTAGGAATAATATGGGAAACCAAAGGTTTCAAGAGATTCACAGTCACTCTAAATCCCAGAGTCCTCTGTAGGTGCTCTGCTTCCTATCAAGGGGGTTTGTAACACTGTTCATCCACCTGCATGGAGTGTTTGGTGTGGGGCAGTGCCCCACTCTGTTGAATGGAATTTGTCTCCCTGCTCCTTGTTTATATGTCCCCGGAGCTCTGCTTGTCTGCAAGGCTGAAGAAAAAAGGGCAGTGTCCTTGCCTCCCTCTGCAAAGGGACCTTGATAATGCTGAAGACCCAAATTAGGCTTCTCAGTGGGCTGCATGTTGAAGAGCCCTCTGGGGTTACAGAAGGGTGGGTCAACTCTTCCTGAGCTCAGACTCCCTCTGCCCATTCCCCCTCCCTGATCCACAGAGCCCAAGAGGGACACAGCAACACAGAGGACAGGGGAAAAACCTCCCTTGTGTGATCCTGCCCTGGAGGGGCTGAGCCCTTGATCTCCCCTGGTGGGGAGGAGTGAGGGGTGTTTCCAGCCGCTGTACTGGCTTCTTTTGCTGCTCTGCAGAGTGTGGGGGGGACTTAGTGAGGTTTGGGTCGCTGGCACTGCCCTGGCTCTTGCAAGCTCCCCCCACATCATGAGCAACAGAGCGTTAGCTGAGCCTGGCTCTTCTGCCTGAATGTGAACAAACAGTACTCAAACTCCCTGCCCACTCTGCCTTGCAGCAGGGATGCTGCCCCCACCCCCATCCTGAGGAGAAGTGGCATCTTGTTCTGTCTCCCTTGGGCAACTGGGAAAGGGGGACAAGTGCCCCCCCAGTTTTGCCTGTGGCTGTTCATAGGGAGTGCTCACGTGCCGTGACAGGCCATGCAGCGCCTCCAGCACCAAAACAGAAAGCAGTGGCTGAGGGTGATGTGCTGCCACAGGAAAAACCTCAGAACAGGTGGGTTCAGCCAGGTCAGGCATCCTTTATGCCGCAGCAGAAACCTCCCCAGTACTCACAGTGGGAAGCCCCACCACTGCACTTTCAAGGTGTGAAGCTCCAGCAGATGACTCCAGAGCCAAAAATCAAAGCCACACTTGCCCCAGTACCTCTGCAATAACTTCTGGCTTCCCACAGACCTTTAGGTCCAGCCTGGTGTAAAAAGGCCAGAGTGATTTTACTGGCACAGGCTTGAGTGCAGAGTAATGCTATGAATTTCCATGAGTGTATTAAGGATACAATATTATAAGAGAACTGACAGGTGGATTTGGCCTGTGCACCTCCTCTCCTGGCTGGCATCTGGGCACAATGCCTTGGCCATCCTGCCAAACTCCAGAGAAGAAATCCGGAGTGCAACACGCAGAGTAGGGAAGGAGATAAAGGGGAGGAGGAGAAGCTGCTGCAGCTGCAGGGCTGAGGAGGTGGAGAGTGACTGCCAGCAGCCCTGTGCCGTATTCATCACCCCTGAGGATGAACTCCAAGGAACCTGTGGGCAATGTCCATTGATTCCCTTTTGAGGGGAGAGCCCTCCTCACAGCTTGCAGGCACTCCCTCTGTAACAGCCACACCAGCTTCTGAGCCTTTGGGGCTTCAAAGGCTCTAGCTGGAGGAAGGATGAGTTGCTTTGGCACAGGCTGTCACAAGAAGGGAGATGCTGTGGGGAGCGAACGGTTCTGCCAAGGCAGGCGGATATAATCCCCCCTTCCAAGATCCCCTCCCCACTTCCTGTCACAGTGTAAACACCTGTACGGGAGCTGTTGCCCTTTGCACAGTCCCCAGGGAAGGCTACCTCTCCATCCCCCTGGAAGATCTCCTGGCCAGCCCTGCAGAGGGCTAGACCACCGGAGGATGCAGTCAGGCTTCCGAGGGGCTGTGCAGGAACACAGAATTTCCCATCACCCAGCCTAAAAATGCACATTAGAGGCTGAGGGCAGGAACAGCTTTATACCCCCTAATAATCTTGTCTCTAAGCTAGATAACTAGGACTGCAAATCCCTGGTGATAATCACAGCCACCATGCCTGCAAGCTCTCCCCCAGACCATTCATCTGGCTTGATGATGCTTTAAAGAGACATCTAATGAGGATAATCTGATTCAAATCCCCTCCTGCTTCTGGGCAGCAGAGCAATTCAGGCCCCCTCAAACTCCTTCTTCCTCCATGACTGTCTTTATTTCCCCTTCTTATATGAATCACTGTGGGGTTTCCTTTGCTTTTTGCATTACTATTTTAAATCTTTGATATGACCACTGCAATCAAGATTCAGTCCCTTTAGAACCTAATTAACATGAAATCAGACTCAGTTTTACTCATAGCCTTATAATGGGATGCTGGCCGCTCTCACTTCGGGTGCAGGGAACATTGCAGCCTGCTAAAAAAACTCCCTCTTTACCTGATTCAATCAGAACCACTTACAGGAGATACACAGACACATTTCAAGCTTGGCAAGAGAGTCAAGCTTTGGGAAGTGGGGAAGATCTCAATCACAGTCAGCTTCCAGCGCAGAGCAGATGGTGAACATTCCGACTATATAATTTATAGGACACCATCACTATGTATTAGTCCCATACAGTGGCTGAGCTCAGCCAAACCACAGCTCATGCACACTCAGGGGGACTCTCACAGGTGATGCTCCACATGCAACCTGGGTAAGACCCAGGTTTTGAAGAAAGCACACGCTTCATGTTTCATCTCTTTTATAACACAGAGCAGAAGATGCAGTGCAGCAGCCCTTGTCCCAGAGGGTCTTCCTCTTCCCCCTAGACTGGGCAAACGCTTCCCAGCCTGCAAACTTGTGTTTGAGCTAGGTCTGTATTATACAACATCTGCGTGCAAGCAGCTCCCCTTCCCTTCCCTGCGAGCAGCTCCCGCAGCAGCACGATGGATGCCAGGGCAGCCAAGGCCAGCTGTAGGGGTTTGTTTGCACTTCTTCAGGGCTGCCAAGCCATGCTGGGGGTCACGATGCCCAAGAGGGACATGCATCACCACCGCAGCTCAATGTCAGCAGTGCCTAAGCCTGCCTTTCACCCAGACAGATACACGGTGGGCACAGTGCAGGACCTGTAGGTCAGGAGGGAGAATTGCTCAGGGTGGCCAAGTTGGGCTGTAATGAAGAAGTAAAAAGGCAAACTCAAGAAATGAAAACACTCCCTCCAGAGCAAGGTGAGGGCAGCTCCAGCCTTGCCTCTAAGGTTGCAGAGTTTTCAATCCCCTGCATGGCTAAAAAAAGTCCTGGAGATAAGTGTGCAAGACTGAGCCTTTACAGGTGCCTGGTGTGCAGGCACAGAGTGACACTGCGCTATCCCAGGGCTTCCCCAGCTCCAATGCCTTTGATCCCCTGCTGTTCAGTTAACAGCATGAGGCACTGAGTCACCCCTCAGTCCCACAGGGGAATGAGGATTAATTAGTTGATTCTGACGCCTGTCTTTAAAGAGAGATCACCACCACACGAGCCACAGGTTGTTACTCAGCTGAGGCAAATGCAGCCCTGGCTTCACGTCTGTGATCTCTGGAAGAGCAAGAAAAAGAAACAGCAGTGGGGGAAAAAAATTTAATATTCACACTGGGGCAATGCCAACGCTGCTGTCAAAACTAGGAGAGTGGCCAGCACAGAGGTTCAGGAGAGCTTTGAGCGGACCAGTGCAGACAACGATAGTGCCTCAAGGACTGCCAGCCCTCAACAAACACCCAAGGTGTTCCAACAGTCCGAGCACAGGGCAGGAGCAAGGCAGTCACAGCATGGCACTGTCACCTTGTCACTGCATGGTGGGCACATAGCAGGACCAGAAAATAGGAAAAGCCTCCTTATCTTGTTTAATGCTGGCTGGGCTTTTTAGTTTTTTCCAGCATGCCTGAGCACAGGTGCTTCAGCTGGCCCTGGCACAGCTTGTTGTAGAGCCAAGAGGGCGTTGGGATCCAGAGGCTAGAGCAGACCCTGCACACCGGAGCCGTGTTTCCCAAGGAGAGGTGCTCTCTCTCGTTGTTTTTGTCCTTGCCCCAGCTCGGTGCTCCTTCCCGTGACACACAGAGCTGTCGCAGCAGCCCGCAGCTGCACCTGGGCCGGCTGCCTGGCCGTATGTAAAACACGGGCTCTTTCACACGCCGCTGCCTGCCCCCGGCACAGGAGGCGGCGAGGCGGGGCACACGGCACGGTGCCTTTCCTGGCTGCTCTCAAAATGCCCCAGCACACCGTCAGCTCCAGGGGAACGAGGGATGCGACACGGCAGCACGTGGCAGCTCTCGCAGAAGGCGCCTGTGGCAAAGGAAACGTGGCCCAGCACGGGCTGGGAGCCCATGCTGCTCAGCTGCCAAGGAGCTGAGCATGTCACATCACTCCAGAGTCCCCCGTGCCCGACCTCTCTTGCACACCGGTTCTTCACAGCCAAGACAGCCCCTCCTGCACAGAGCTGACCCGAGGGGATGCCTTCCTGCCTAGTATCGCCGTGCTGTATTAATATTTAACAGCGAGGAACAGATCCAGAGACTTTGATTTCCCCGCTGGCCAATTCAAGGATAATTGAACTGTGCAGGGAATTTCAGCATTTCAGAGGGTGGTTTCGTTCCAGTTCACACCAAAACCTAACCATGCCGCAATGCCTTGTGAGAAGGATTGCAGCCAGTTTCAGGCAGCCTCCCTGCAGCGGAGTCAGGCATGTGAGCAGCCCAAAACCAGCTGATCTCAGGAGGTGCCCGGCCAGCAGGCCCCACGAAACCCTCACCCACAGAACTTAGGTAAAAGTCAAACTCCGCTAAAGAGAAATAAAATGTTTTTTTTTCTCTCAATTCCAGATATTTGTGACTCCAAAGTAATGTCAATTTGCCCTCATTACACACCCCCAGTGGAGGCAGGTTGTACTGTAGAAGCAGAGCAAGCGAGGCACAGTGAATTTTCACTCCTGTGCCCAGGGTGATGCAAGAAATCAGCCACAGAAGTGAAACGAATCCAGTGGTTTTGGCTCCTGCCTCTGGGCTGTACCAGCTCTTGCCTTCTCTTGCATATAAATCACTTTTCCCCACCAGTGAAGGACAGCTGGCCACTGAATGGAAAGTGGCAGTGGTTCAGCAGCCCACAGCAACACTGCACACCGGCTTAGGGTGGGGAGTGGAGAACACTCAGAGTGCAGAGGAGACTGCCAGGGGATCTGGGCCAGCTGAATGGAAACAGAGCAGCTGGAAGCCAGCCAGTGCTCCTGCACAATCAAGACAAGTTAGAAACCCCACAGGACGAAGCCTCTTCCTTGCTTTTGGCAGCAGAGCAGAGCTGACCTCTGCCACAGCTCTGCCAGTCAGCTCCAGGCAGCAGAGCAGGAGTCCTTTCTTGTCCACCACTGCTGTGGACAGTGCTCATGATGAGAGCAACCCAGGAGCTCTTGCAGCTTGACCACAGCTGCTAAGCACCACTGCTGACCTGAGCCAGCCACTCCCTTCAAACTACCGGTCTTGGCAAGCAAAGACATCCAGTTTTAACCAGTCCCCAAAGCAAATAGGAGAGGTGGCCTTGAATCTAAAACTCTACTGCCAGTTTCAAGGTTTGGAAGGGACAGATATATCCCCAGAGCTGGATTTATCTCTGATCTTTATTCCAGGAACAGAGATCTTTTCCTACTGGTGCCATTTCAAATCGCAGATTTTCTCTCCCATTGGTACAGATATATCATGTTTTATCATGCTTAAAAGTTGGTCTGATTTAACTGCTGGTGCAACAGAGTCAGTGAGAAAACCTGGCACAGCAGAGAGCTGTAATCCCACCAGGTAATGCCAAGCAAGCCGATTTGTGCCGAAATCTCTCACAGATCACCTCTGTGAGCTGTTTGGCTAGCAGCTGAGGATGCAAAATCTCCTTCAAGGGCCTGGATTGCAAATGAAGTCCTGTGGGTCAACCTGCCGTAGCAGAGGAGGCCATGTTACAATCTCATTTACTTCCATCCCCCCAAAAAAGCACTGTGAAACCAAAGCTTACAGCAGTGCAACTGGTATGAGCTCTTATATACTAATTAAACTGCTTTTATTCTAATTTTGCTGACATAACTGACAAACAGAAACATCCACAAACTGAAAGAGTCAAACCAGCAACGCTAACAGGTACTTTCACCACAGAGAGGGGGATTCCTCTTTGAAAATCTCCACAGGGATAGGGAACTGAAGCAAGAGAGAAGAAGAGAAAGAAAGTAACTTCAAAATGTTTCTATTGGTTAAGATTTCAGTCAGCTTGGCAAGCTCTTTCACGAGGTTTGAACACAACAGAGCCTGAGTAACTAGCCTTCAGGTCTTCCATGCCTCTGATCCCAATCCAAGTACTACTTTGACAGGACCTTTTTCAAAAATTAGCCCTGGCTACTCCATCCAGATGAAAGATATCCTCAGCTGCCTTGTCTCCTCTGGTAGTAAGGGCAGTGTTATGGCCTGTCTAAACTAATAGCTGACAGCTCCTAGAGGTATTTACATAGTTGAAGATGTAGCTTTAGATGTGTCCCAACTACTTTGGGTTGTAAAACATGATGGACCTGAGACACAGTGTCAGATTCTTAGATACGCTCTGCTTCCCCTGCCAGTTCTAGTAAATATTTTCTCCTAAGAGTAAGAAAAATATTTGCCCCAAGGTGAAGCAAGATGCTGCTCTTAAGGAACTAGATTTTATTATGTACCAGCTGAGATTCAGCCACCTGTAGGAAGTAAAAACAGCATCTTTCTTCTTTGAAAGTACTAGAAGGAAAGAAATACCACATCTGAAACATAACAGTGGAAAAAAAGCCCTGCTTGAAGGTGCAGGAGTGGACAGTAGCAGATGTGGGTTATTCCAAAGCATTCTGGGTGGACCAAAAAAAGTTTCATTTTCACTAGTTAAAAAAGCACAGTGAAATTACTCTTGAGACCAAGGGATTTAACCTGAGTCCATCTGTTAGTAGAGTGAACTGGAGAGCAACCTAGGATATGGAAAAGTCTCCTTGCCTTATAGGAGTTGCAGAGGACACAAAAGAGTGGCTCATTTTATGCCACTTCCCTTCCCTTCCTCCCACAGACTGCACCTGCACATCGAGAGCAAATTGAAACCAGCCTATTCTAAGCCATGGTCTCCTTTATTTTGAGGGACTCAAAGCAAGAGCAAGGCTGAGACAGCATAACCAACACAGAAACTTGTTTCTCAGCATGATTTTCCCCTCTCTGGTGGCCAAGTGCTGGTTAGTACCTTCAGGATGGCAAAGCTAGCTGAAAGTAGGGCATGCCCATTAAGCTTCCAATCCTCCTTACACAGCCACGACAGTTTGCACATGTCTTTCTCCTTTGGGTTTTAGCCAGAGTCCAGCCCTTTTGGGCATCATAACACAGCTGAATGGTTTAGCTCCTTTTGTTTCAGCTGACAAACACCCTAGCCCTCCCCCATCAGCAACAATACAACTGGAGCTGGGATTTGTGTGTCCTCTGAGCAAGGATATAGGCTTTGTGCCTTGCTGAGCTGTCTTTGCAAGGACTGCCAACACTCACAGCTGATTAAGCCTGCAGTGCTGCTTTCTGCTTTTCCTGCTCACAGACAGATGTCAGAAACAAGCTAACCGAAACAGTGCACACAGCTAGAGCTC
Source organism: Pyrgilauda ruficollis (assembly GCF_017590135.1). Lineage (NCBI taxonomy): Eukaryota > Metazoa > Chordata > Aves > Passeriformes > Passeridae > Pyrgilauda > Pyrgilauda ruficollis. The sequence goes on from NW_024527266.1 coordinate 4,934,591, forward strand.
TGCACCTAGGAACATTAAAGCAGACTATTAGGGATTAAATAAATTAAACCAGAGGGGAGCTTAACACATTCTCTCTAGGCTTCATTGCTGGGTAAGAAACATCTCAGCCTTTCAAAAAGCACTGTATTCTGGCAGGTGGCTCAACTCAATGAACAGAAAGGGCTGTATTTGAAAAGCTTTTGCCACCACCACATGGTTGAAGCCACGAGTGCAGCAAAACACCTAACTGGGAGTTTGAGCTGCCAGCAAGGACCAGCCTGCCAGGGCAAACTGGGGCAAGCGTTTGCGGGTTTTAGAGCCCATGCCACATTGCTAATAAAGAGCATACAACCATTACATATTACTTCTTTTATTAAATTAGAACACTCAAACCTTAATGACTTGCAGTAAGCACAAGGCACAACTTACAGCTGGTCAGAACCTGTTAGTAAAGGGATTATACACAGCATATGCCAAAGCAGCTGAGACAACCTGTTTTCTGTGTGCTGCCGTGGTCCTGGCTGCTGGGTTTCACCTCTGGTCAGCCCCAGAGGCTGCACTACTGGAGCTGTCTTTGGGCTTGACAGGTGGAGTCTTTTTCTTTGAGGATCTAAAAGAAAGCTGAAGTGCTAGATAGATTATCTTCTTTAGTCCCTTCCTTCCCAATTAGGTAGCGGACATGGAAATAGCAAGTCTTCGCTGGGCAGATGCTCACACAGCTGGATCATTAACTGCCAAGTGCAGTCTATCTAGAAGCTCCAGGCCAGCCTTCCTTCCCCATTCTTCTCTTGGTGGACAGACAAAACCTGGCAGCAAGGTTTCACATTAGACTAAGGTGCTGCATTTCAACTGCAAGAAGGAGCCTGCTGCCTCTTCTCTGGTACGTTGGAGACAGTAGCCTGCTCTTCTAATATTCTCTCAGAAAAACATGTAGCTCCTGGCCACTGGCCAAGTGGAAAAGACTCAAACTTGATCATGAAATGGGATTCAGGTGTAATAATGGATCAGAATTCCCAATTCAAACTCCCCTCCCTATCTGTTATCCACTCAATAGGAATCAAACTTTTATTGAGAGGTAAGCAACTAGGAACAGTTCTGGATGAGTGGCCATGACAAGTCACTCAAAAAAAGCTTCCCAATGTGATTCCAACTGCAGCAGCTTGAATGCCTGAAGTGAAAAAAACCTGATGAATGTGTGTGAAGTATCACAATGAGAAGCTAATTATCATCAGACCTCCTCATCAGCGAGACAAAGGACAAGGCAGAAACTCCCGGTATGTGACCGGCACAGATTCCTAACATTCGCACAAGTCGTTGAGCAGTAGCCACTCGAATGCCTTCCAACTGGAAACAAAATGGAGAAATTATTTAATCAGTACAAAAGAAGAAAAGCAACGGTAAGCTTTGATAAAAGAAAGAACCAGAGCAGGCATCAAGTGGCTAGCTGCAGAAAACCCCAAACAGGCCCATTTACTTCCCTAATGTTAAGGAAGGTACAGTGCTGCCAGCTGGAAGTGCTGAAGGGCTTGCCAAAGGCACAGATTCTACCTGCTGGTAGGGAAACAGTCTCTGAGCATGCAGTGACAAGTACACAGAAAAGTGAAGTGTGCTGCTGCTGAATGCCAAACTCTCCCTCCAACGTTTTAAACCAAGCAGGTAATTGGAAAGAGTGGCATATCAGATGGCAAAATCGTCAGTGAAGCCACAAAGTTTGGCTGACACAAAACATTACATGGGCAAGGGAGTCACATGGCAAATAATAGCTCAGGGGCTCCCAGGAAGAGAAAATGCAGCAAGGAACAAGTGTATCAAGGCTTTGCATATCAGAGATGGTTTTTGTTAGCTTAGGCTTGGCTTCATGAGGTTTTGAAGTAGCACAGGAAGGACCAGATTACTAGAAGACTCATTCCAAGGACAGCCAGACTCCTATACCTCTACTGTTCTTGTAGACAGAGTCTGATCTCTGACACTTATGAAGGCCAGCAGCCTATGTATTTATTGTTACATGCATTTGTTGCTAATATGCTAATAATGATGTTTCTAACAACCACAGAGCAGTGGAATTCGGAAATCTCTTGAGATGTCAAATAAGCACCTTACCTCCAGCTCACAGAATAGCACAGGACTGCAGTAGGCTTCTCCTAATTTACAGATAGCATTTGTCTCAATGCTGCAAGCATTCACCCTGCCAACTAAAAAAAACAAACAAACATTTTCCCACATTACAAGCCTCATAATCAGCAATCAGTGAAGAAAAGTTTGAGGAAATTCCACATCCAGAGAACAATCCAGAGTTGAGGAGTGGATTTAGCTAATTTTGAGAGCATAATAGAAGGTAAGGCAAAAGTGAGCAGTGCAAACAGAATGGTACAAGTTTTGAAACAGAATTAGCACAGAAGTCTTTCATAATACTAACAGCAGGAACAGCACCACATCACTCTTCATGTACCATTAACATTCTGCATAAGGTATCAGCACACCATCAGCTTCCACTCACTTACCAAAAGTCCTCCTGACTCATATGGTATCAGAGTGGTTTGGTCTCCAAGGAATTCACTTCATCAAGAGAGCCATAACACAAGACAATGCTAAGACTCCTCTACTTCAGAATTAGGCCTCCTGACCCCCAAATTCCAGGGACACAGCACCTATATTCCAAGACTGAGCAGTACAGTCTGGCCCCTCCAGCTCCTCAGAGCTGAAGCAGGGAGGGTACACAGGAAAGCACTGGGAGACAAAGATTAGAGGCACAACATGGACAGACAGTACACAGCAGGGATACTAGCCCTGTATTAAAACTATACTTGATAGTTTTGTAGCTCATCCATTTAGATTCACTTTATTACCACAGTATCATATGCTTCTCACTGCTCATTAAGATTATCATTAAGGCAGATCTGCAAGAGCAGATAGAACAGACTTCTGGACTGCCACACACACACAAAAAAAATCAATGACACAAATCATATTCAGGGATTAGGGACAGAGAAGAGAGGTCTGACTGACAAAAACAAAAAGCTGAGAGCAAGTGAGCATGAGAGAACTGTGTTTTATCTAGGAAAATAATAAAAAAGGCAGAGGAGTTCAGAAATAATTTAAACAAAGTTGCAACAAAGCCACCGGTTTCCTTTAGTTTGTTTCAAGTTAAGTCAGCGCCCTGTTTTAAGAAAACCAAGAAAGAGCTGTGCTGCTTGAAGAGGAGGAAGAGGTGCCATACCTACCCCCAGTGACAAGAAAGCACACTTTCCCCAGGAAGAAGCTGGCATCCACATGGGCTAGGGAAGTTTCGACATTCTTCAAGCTGTCAGAAAAGTACAGGCAATCCAGTAGGACAGGGAGGTTAAACCAGTGCAGCATAAGGATAACAGGAATAATTTTCAGAGGCACAATTAGAAAAACAATGATGTTAACATCTGCTGATTTGTGAGCTCGCAAAGTTCTGCTTTATGCTAAAAGCATGACATCAGAGACCTCTGTAATACCCACAGCTGTTTAATAACCCATAACATATCCTTTCTACTCAAGACTCAACAGTTAGAGTTAGTTTGAACAGTGTCCTCCATGATTTACAGACACTAAGCATCTGAATTCATTAATATCCAATGAAACTTCAGCACCACTTCGGCTCTTTCAGGAAGCGCTTGCCCACACATTTCTGCAGCACCATCTGTGCTGTAAGTATGCAGCTGGGCCTGTCATTTTTGGTAAATGAGAGCCCAGGATCATCAGTCACAAGTTAAGTAAGCAATAAAATGCTGACTTCTGTGCCTTAGCAAGTCTTTACTTGTGGCCTGGGGAAACAAGTATCATTTCTACAAAGGCGAGCACATGATAGAAAAGGGATCAATCCCTGCAGACCTTTCTCTTTTGCCTAGAGATATCCATGGTACTGATCCCACTGACCAGGAGTATCAGTGAACTGAGGACACAGCCACTTGCTGGTTATTGGGCAGCACTGCCCAGTGCACATCAGACTTCTGCATAATACAGAACTTCACAGCACACCAGCACCTCCATCTAATTCTACAGACAGCATCTTTCCAAAGCTCAGTTCATATTGTCACCAATCCAGATCCAGAAATAAATTCTGCCTTCTCTGCTATGGCAACTTAGTGCACAACAGACATGTTTATTGGACAGAGCAGTTCAGTCCTAATCCACTGCTGGAGGCCAGAAAGCCACTGTAAAAATTACTGAATTCTTCCACCACAGCAAGTCTTGGGTTTGAAACCCACTATTCAGCAATTCCAGTACAGTAAAAATGCAGATTTAGCCATCAAACCAAGAAAAAATATTAGTCTCCCCTCTCATCTTTTTGGCCTTCTCTTACCTGTACTTGCTCTTGATGTCAATCATAAACACAACCAGATCTATCCTGGGTCGAAGATGATCCCTCTCAGAAGGTAAGGGGAGGGATGTAGCCAGGTGACTGAAAGATAACAAATTTGCCAGTTTAACCAACTAGCTTGGTAAGACAGTACCCACCTTTCCCATAATCACACAACCTCTGCAGTTCACCCTGTAGCAAGTTACCAGGAAGCCTGCTAATTACTAAATACGTGGGCATTGAAGAGGCACTGTGATTGTTTAAGTGGTACTCTCATATCTTAGGCCCACTCATAGTTGCTGACAGGCACAATGGTAATTGCTAGACAAGGCTGGTTATAATGGGACGCTTATTAGAGCATAACAAGACTCACAGAAACATTTTCTCTGTGCAGATCTCTATGGCAAGTCATTTAGTTTAATTGTTACAAAGAGTCCTTTCTAACAAAGCAAACCCCAATTCTTTACTGGAATATTTTGCTGCCAAGTTTCAGTTAAAATGCATCAGTGCTTTTCTGTCACGTTCCAGAGACACTGCTCATATGCTCACACAGCAGAGGCGACCTTTCCAGGTACAGAAGAACCTTAAACCACAAATTTGTCACTAGAACAGCTTTATAGATGAAGTTATAACTCAAGAAGAGCTTCTATTAGATCATTACCCCCCCTTTTAACCCTTTTGCTATGTCAGAAGCTACTAGATTAGTTCGGGCATCCTTCTACACGTTACTAGCACTGCTAATTGGAGCTGTTGGAAGAAATACAGGGTGGGGATTTTTGCATCTCTAAAAAAGCCAAACAACCACAAACAGTGAACAACAACAAAAACCAAACAAGCATACCAACCAAAAATTCAACCAAAAAAGGTTTCAGCAGTACATAACTGGATCTTCCACAGGAAAGAACATTATCAGCACTGCATTTTTGGAAGATCACCTTAGTTTAAACTGGGAAAACAAACATCCCAGAAGTTCAGTTAATCTCACAATCTACTTCCTCTCTGGAAGCCAAGGAAGAAACACTGATTCTGGACTTCTTGGGGAATATTACTTCTAGCAATTCAATCTCAAGGACTTCACAGTGTTCTCCAGCAGCCACAGACCACGGCACACATTCCCTTCTATTAATCCTATACAGTTTGTAGTTTTGTTTGCTAGTCTCCAAATAAAGGTGTTTTGTTTCTTCTGCTTATGGGAGATATGATTTAACAAAAACATTCTGAAACTAACACAAGAGATGAGCAAAGTGAGCTTGAAAGACACACTGCTTATTAATTGAAACACAAACCAGCTAATTAAGTTAAGGTGAAATTTAGAGAGACTCTTTGATGAAAGTATCAGATCTCCTTGAGGGGGAAGATAAAAGTGACCCAGAAAAGCACTGCATTGTTTGGAATCCTGTTATATTTAAACCAACAGGACTAGATGATGACAGCAGTCTCCAGACATGCACTGCAGAAGCCTTCCCCCCACCCAGCAATAAGAGACACAAAAACCCAAGCCCTGTAATTCTTCACCCAACAGCTGTACCTGACAGGTAGACCTGTCAGGTTAGATACCGTATTTGTTTGTAATGTGTACAATCCCAAAGCAACTCAGTGGGGGAAAGAACCCCACTGGCTTTGCTTTATTTGCTAAATATTTGCTTTTAGCAATATTTACACAGGGATGTATCCTGCTCTGCAGCACAAGCACACGATTCTGTGCCTTTGGGCAGTTACCCAGCTGCAGTACCAGCAGCCATCTAGTTATGGCACTCCACAGCTCAGCAGAGGCTGCAGGTTTCGCATAGAAAATGGGGTAATTCATTTACTATTAGTTAGCACAGACATCCAGGATGCCACAATCAGAGCACTACAGTCACTCTAATTAGCCAGCAGAACATTAGCTTGGGTTGCTTTTACTGCATAGCCATGGATTACAGCAGAGAAATAACACAAACACCTTCTGAAGAGCTGACTAAACTCATTTGGTCTTGGCAAAAGAGCTGTCAAGGACATTTTATTGTAAAAAGTTAGTTAATCAAGCTTTTAAGACAGGACATGTCATGTGGCTAAAGCTGGAATTCCAAGTGTATCTTAATAGCTCGAGGAGGAAAAGCACACATGTGCATACAAACCAGAAAACAGCTACAAAGAGCATCCAAAGCAATGGACATCTTTCAGAAACACTTGCTCTCCTGCAAGTACTTGCAAGCATTTTACCTGTCCCATTTTGTCCCAGGATGTTTAATTTCTGTCTCTCGGGCGGGGGAAAAAAATGTTTTGCTCTCACACCTTTCCAATTTAGTAATCAAACGTCTGTGCAACACGTAAAAGGCAAGGCTATGCGCATTGTGAGCACGAACGTGGGAAATGCTTCCCCCGTTTCCAAGCACGCCCAAACTGCCCTGAGCACAGAGGGGTTTGCCCGGGCAGATGCGGCCACATCTGGGCACTGCTGCTCTCTAGCGCTCGCAAGAGCGAAGTCTCTCTCTGAACCGTGTGCTCTACAGCTCCAGCTCCTGCCACGGGCACGGAGCCCGCGCTTTTAACCAATTTCGGCGCATCGCGAATCTGAAGCGTTCCGTGAGTCCGCGTCGCAGCCGCTGGCTGTGCCCCGCCGGGACCGGGCGGCAGCGGCCCCGTGCGGGCCCGGGCCGCAGGCGGCGCATCCCGCTCTTCGCCGCTCGCTCGCTCGCTCACTCACTCACATGCTGATGTTGAAGTCCTTGTTCTCCTGCAGGATCGCCTCCGCCAGCTTCTGCTGCAGCGCCTCGTCCGAGCCCACGAGCTGCGGGCAGAGGGAGAGCGCGGCCAGCGCGCATTCGCATACCGGCCCCGGCCAGCCAGGCCCGACCCGGCAGAGGGAGCGGGGCCGCGCCGGGAAAGGGAAGGAGAAGGGACGGTGGGGCCGGGCCGCGGAGCGGCGCCACCGCCGGACCTACCAGGAGGACGCCGGAGTTGAGCGGCGGGAGCTTGTTGAAGGGCCGCAGCACCGCCATCCCCGCGGGAGACGGCGCCGCCGGCCCGCCGGAATTCAAACGGCAGCCGCGCTCCGCCTCGCGCCGACGTGGAGCGGCGGGGCCGCGGCCTGCGGGGCGGGGCCGGGGTCTGCGGGGCGGGGCGGGGCGGGCGCGGTTAGCGACGGGCGGCAGGGGGCGCTGCGGGGCTGGCGGCCATCGCCTCACGGGCTGTCCCCGCGTGGGAGGGACGCGCAGGGATCGTCGCGTCCAGCTCCTGGCCCTGCACAGGGATCACAGCACAGGCCCCAGCGGTCACACCATGTGCCTGACAGTGTCGTCCAAATGCTCCTTGAACTCTGTCAGGCTTGGTGCTGTGACCACTTGGGGAGCCTGTTGCTGTGCCTGACCACTGTCTGGATGAAGAAACTTTTTCTAATATCCAGCCTAAATCTCCTCTGACAGTGCTTGAGGCCATTGCCCTGGGTTTTTGCTGGTTGCCAGAGACCCGTGCTGCCCATGCGGTTCCCTCAGGAGGAGGTTGTGGACTGCAGTGATGCAGGGGTGCAGCGTGGGGCCCCTCTGAGCACTCGGGTGTGACAGACCACCAAGGACAGCCAGGCACCATAAAACCCTGCAAAGCAGCACTGCTCCTGTGCCATCCAGACATCCCAGGGATCAGCTGGGCCTGAGGCACCCACCGGTAATACCGGAGGGATGCTGAGGGGAGGACACTGGCCTTGCCTTGGCTGTGCAGGGGGATCATGAACAGCCTTTAGCTTCTGAGAAGCAGAGCCCCATTTCCAGGGCTGTGCTGCTCCATGGCCCTTGCCATGAGCTGTTGCCTGTTTGTTTACTCAAGCCTGAACAACAGCAAAGACTTCAGTAAAATTCCACTGCCTCCTTACATTGCAATTTATAATGTGCACTAATACATGGAATCATAGAATCGTTAGATTGAGAAGACTTCTAAGATCATCAAGTCCAACCATTAACCCAACACTGTCATGTTCAAAACAACCTTTTCCCCACATGCCACACCTTTTCAAACACTTCAGGGATGGTAACTCCAACTCACACTTGGCCAGCCTGTTCCACTTCCTGACCACCCTTTCAGTGCAGCAATGTTTCCTAATATCCAGTAGAAACCACTCCTGGAGCAACTTATCCTACTGCTTGTTACCTGGGAACAGACACCAACCCCCACCTGGCTACAGCCTCCCTCCAGGGAGCTGTGGAGAGTGATAAGGCTCCTGAGGCTCGTTTTTTCCAAGCTAAACAAACCCCAGCTCCCTCAGCTGCTCCTCACAACACTTGTGCTCTGGACACTTCATCAGCTCCTTCTCTGCCCTTCTGTGGACATGCTCCAGCACCCCCATGTCTTTCTTGTAGTGAGGGCCCCAAAACTGAATACAGGATTTGAGCTGTGGCCTCACCAGTACCAAGTATGAGGGGAAAATGTTAACATAGTTAATACACTTTCATAATATAAAGACTGCTTGATAACATAGCTAGGGAAGGGAATTTCCCTAACACTGTGTGGCAGTAGAAACTGGCTTTGCACACTGAATTATCCTGTATGAGGTTTTGCAGCAGCTCCAGCAGGCTCGACCTCCATCCTGCCCCTTCCTGGGTGCCTTCCCCCTCACCCCCCAAATCTGGTCAGCCTCTCCCCAGCCCAGTGCTCCCCTGCCTGTGATACAGGCAGGAAGGGGCCTGGGCAGAGGCACTGCAGGGACAGAGATAGGCTCAGTTTTCCTCATTCCGAGGTTAGAGCAGGAGGATGACATGCAGTTATGTAAAACCTCAGAGGTCCAGTGTACCTCAGTGGCCTAGTGTCCACCTTGCTGCATCTCCTGATCTTTGCCTCAACCCTGAGTTTGGCTCCACTGTGGTGTGGAAGGAGGTCCAGAGCCCATTCTGCTGCCTGCTGGTGCTGGCTCTCCCTGCCCTTTGAACCAGGGTACCTCCAAAAGGCAGGAGATGTGCCAGGGCAGAAAGAAGGTTGCAGGAGAATGAAGACACGTCTGCCACTCTGCAACAGTCTGGAGAGGCGGGCGAAGGGGAGAGAGACGGGGTTAACGAAAGCTGACATCACATGGCCACTGTGGCGTTTTTGATCTTGACAAAGGCAGACGGTTTCCCTCATTGCCAGCATGAGACAAATTACAGGTGAAGCAGAAGAGATTGCAAGATATTTCTGGCTGTTTTTGAGTTTGGTGGGGGGAAGGGAGGATGAATTCAGGGCAGACGTGTCCTAAAGATGGGAGACAAGCAGATGCAATAAATAACAAGAGCCAGCTCCCAGGCTGGGGGGATGTAGAGAGCAAATAGAACAATGTTCCTTTTGGGCTGCTGAAGGTGTGCAAATATGTTAAAAGCTCTGGCACCCACCTAAAAGGTGTTTGCCCTCTTTCTGTCCCCTATTACTTATTCTCTGGCCCACTGAAGGACCTGGGTGGCTTTAGGGTCTGGTCAGGGACACGCTTGCTGTGCCCTGCTCCTGTAGGCTTCTGTCTTCTCACCATGCTGGTGTCTATGGATATTCAGCAGATCCAGATGAGCTACCACTCATCCCACAGTTAGAAAATTATTTTTCATGGTAGAGGGCATTGTAAGGAAGTGGAGACTCAGGCTGGCACTGTGCCTGCAGCTCTTGCCTAGATCTGTAGGTTGGCAAGGAGAGGAGGGCAGAGGGATGAGATGTGGTTGGTGTTGGAAGCCAGGGTGTATTGCATATATCCCTGAGTAACTGTGTCAGGTTGCTTCACCTCTTGCTGCCCCATTTCCAGTTTGCAAAGTGGGAGTAATAAGTTGATCTCTTCTTCTGAGTGGTGCAGGAGAGCTGAGATGGGTGTCAGGACACTGGCCCAGAGTGTCAGCAGAAGGGACAAGAGCAGGGCATGATATGGAAGGAGAGAGCTCCTGATTTTACTCTGTGGGCCATTGTACATTGCTCTGGTAGCACAAACCATTCCACAAATGGGTAGAAGTGTATTGCAGTCAACATGAAGATGTTCTGATGCTGCCAAAAAACCACAATTGACATCAGCAAGACTTGGCCTGGCCATCATGAGTGGGGTAGCTTCTCCTGCAGCAGGACTGCACCAGCCAGTACAGAAAATGTTAAAAAGCACACCTTGTCCTCATGTATCCATGTATCCATGGCCAATTTGCTGTATGATTCATCCAGTGGCTGCATCTCAAGATATTTTCTCTCTGATTTCTCCCTTGGTTCTCTCTGAGCAGCCAGAGGAGCACAGGAGACAGGTTTTGGAGACGGTCTGGAGAGGAGCACTGACCCCAGCATGGTCCCAGCTGTCTCAGTGACGGCTCCCAGCTCCTGACAGCCCCATTCAGGAGGAGCTCTAGGAGATGTCACCTGCTCATGCATTACTGCTCCAGCTGACTTCTTGCCATCCCTCCTGGGAAGCCTGCAAAATAGAGCTCGTGTGTATTTGATTGCACTTGTTCTCTCACTAATAGACAAAAATTATATCATTTGCAGCAAGTGCAGATTATTAGAGAAATTAATGACATTTTCACATATGTTGCTGGCAACTTCTGCTTCCTTTGGCAAAAGCTCTTCACAGCTATATTTAGATCCAAAGTCAGCTTTTTCATTCTGCTCTTTAATTTAACTCACTATACACATTTCCTTCATTTTTGATCAACTCAGCAAAGCTTCTCTAATGTTTTGTTTTTTTTTTTTTAAGTTGCAGTAGCACCCAGAAGGTGGGTTAGTCTGCTTTCCCACCAGACTATCCCCAGCTGATGCCCTGCCATGCATCCCATGTGCCTTCTGCATCCTGCTGTAGCTCCCTCACCTCCTGCAGCTAAGCAGGGAAGCATTTCTGTGGCCCTTGCTGAAGTTTTGTCCTCTACTGCAGACCTTGGGGAAGGCAAGTTTGATAAACTCCATCTTCTCCCATGCTTCTACCTACATCGGGAGAGTAGTATTGGGAGACTGGTGTTGCTTTAAAGATAGGCGTTGACCTGAGTCTGGTCATCTCAGAATGATGCTGATGAAAGGCTAAAAGACGCTAAAGCCCAGTGGAAAAACTTGTTAAGAAAGACTGGAATAACACTTAAGCAGGCCTGGGATTAAGCTGAGCTCAGTACATTGTTTATGCTGTGATTTATGGACGTGCTACAAGCAGGAAGAATGTGACTGAGGTTGCCTGACCATGTCCATTTCTTCCAGCCAAGACTTTTTTCTTTGGTTTTGAGAAAGGTTTCATGATTTCTGCTCTGGCTGGGTGGCCCTCTCACATCAAACCTGACCCCATGTTCACCGTGATCTTGCAGGTGAATTTGTGGTTGCCCAGAGATATGGAGGGAGTCAGGGGGTTGGTGATAGGCGGGTGTCCTGGGATGAATGGCTTTGAGGGGCTCAGTGTGTGCACAGACATTCAGAGGCTTCCTCCAAGCCAGGTGAAGGGGGCTGGAAGGCCCCAAGGCACCAGGCAGGATGATATGCACAAGTTAATGCCTGGAAGACCTGAGTGGCACACAGCTGCCTCATCTGAGGTGGAAGCTGAGCTGCAGCTGAAGTGTTTCCATGCAGATTGAGCTGCACTGGCACATCAATGCCTGGAGCTGTCTCGCAGCTTTAGCTCTTGTTGGAAACCAAAGGATGTGACAGCACCTGAGAGCCCGGTCACAGGCAGCAAGCAGCTGAGTCAGAGGCACAGGGTCTTCAAGCATGTCCCAGCTCCAGCAGCACAAAGCCCTGTGGTTTTTTCTTGCTGCATCCAAGGGTGCTTCAGACTCATCTGGGGGGTTTCCTGCTTGAAGCAAGAGAGGCTGCCATGTCGTGACCTTGCCTGCTGCTGTGGTGGTGGCTGCAGAAAGACGTGATCACCATTCCTTGTCACGTCCTCCCAGTGTTTGCATGGCAGGGAAGTGAGCCAGAGGAAAAAATGACCTCGTGAGTCAAAACTATTGCTGTTCTGGGGTTTTGGCTGCATGAGCAGCATGCTGGCATTAAGCCCGAGCTTAAATCTGGGAATAAGTTGAAGACTGGCAAATACACACTGGCTCTGATATGCCCCTGAGGTGACCTAGAACAGAGAGTCGGGACAGTTGGCTAGGGACAGTGGGAGGAGCTTACACGTTGTGGCATGAATATACCTGGCCTGGTAGGCTCTGCTGAGTGCCTGCATCTTCACCACAGACTAGTCACCTGGATAAATTGATAGTCTCCTACCTTGTGCCACTGATCTCGCTCTCATTTTCTCTGGAAAGTGGTTTGCCTTTTGCCATCTCAAATGGACTGTCTTTGCCTGCCCTAAAGGTTTGCTCTGAGGATGCAATAAACAATATCCTTCCAAAGTTATTTTTAAAAATATTTTTATCCAAACCACAGGTTTCTATCCTAGTATGGTCAAAGCTGTGGGGCTTGTGTTTTCTGCCCCCTGCAGTGAGATTAGTGAAGCAGTAACTGTGCTGATGGTCAAGGTGTCATGTCCAAATTTCATTGAGGCTAAAATTAAGGCACGATTGCAGACTCCACTCTGGCAATCATCTGGAGTGCCCACCTTACTGGGGCAAACCAAGAAGCAGCTAGCTAAACCTAATGGATCTGATCCTCCATGCAGATATCCTGCTAGGTACGGAGGGCTTGCAAGGCCTATACTTAATGCTTCTAAGCTGTTATGAAATTACATCAAGAAGAAGTGAGGCTCAGGAGGACCTAAAGAGGATGAAGAGGAAGTCACAGAGCATACCAGTCAGCTCCCACGGCTCCATCTCTGCACTGGTGGATGAAACCCTGGCACAGACCAGATGACAGATCCTTATCATGCATTACCCTTGGAGCTGGCAAGTGTGCATGGGCTCTGTCACCATCCTCAGCTTGGCTTGAAGAGAGGATGAACTCCTTTGTGCCTGAAAGACAACCTACTGGGAATTAAGACCTCAAATCTCACAGCTCCTGGAGTGTAGCAGACACAAATTCGTGCCTCATGCATTTCAGTGGATACTATTAATCCTGAAAACCTTTACAATAACCTACTGTGGCACATTTGCAGGGCTGTAAGTGTCAAAAACTAAGTGGGTGGAGCTGGACAGCACAGGCAGGAGAGCAGGCAGCTCTTCAGGCTGGAGCCAGTTGTCTGATTGATTTTGCTAAAACTCTTTTGTGTTAAACAATTTCTGGGTCTTGGTGAAAATTTCCCTTTGTGAAAAAAAAGAAAAAAAACCAAAAAACCAAACAACAAAACAACCTCAATATGAAAAAAAAATACAAAAACCCAGTTTGCATGTTCCTATTTTTGTGCTGCTGAAAAGCTGAAAATGTTTTAACAAAACATCTCTTAGCAGCAGCAATGACAGAACTAGGTATGGATTCAGAAAAAAGGTATTTCACTGAAAGCAAGACTAGTACTTCAGACAGCATTGTTTTTATGTTTCCTGATGGAAGATTCTTTTGGTCAAAGTGTTAATTGTTTTAATTTTATATAAAAGCCCTGAAGGGAGTACTAACCCCCCTTTGCCTCTAACCCCTCTCTCTTTCTCTGCCTCCCACCCACTGATGAAAAACCACTAGCCCCAGTCCTTGGGCTGCACAGCCAGTAAATCTGTGGAGGCTGAAGATTCTGTCCATCTCCATCAGCTCGAGCTCACCCACGTGTGCCCCAGCATTTCTCCTCCTCCGGGGCTGCAGCCGGGCTGCGGATGATGCGGGAGGAGGGAGAGCATCCCGCGGGCAGCTCCCTCGTGGCTCTGACCCGGGTACCATGTGCGGGGGAGCTGGGGATGCTCGTTGCCATAGCGACCTCGGCTAAAATGCTCCCCCCTCTCCGCGCCGGGATGCAGCCCGTTGCAGACAGTCGTTCTTGCGTGTGTGGGGGAAGGCCGGCGGTGGGGTGTCCCGGGGAGGCTGGAGCGGGGCTGACACTGCCGGGGAGGCGGTGGGGGAAGCCCCCGGGAGTCCCGCTGGGCAATGAGGCCACGCTGCTGGCTGCCTGTCCTTCCCCCGCCCGCCGCAGCTGCTCCCGCCATCCCTCCCTCCCTGCCTGCCTCCCGCCCATCCGCGCCTGTCGCCTCCCGCTGTCGCTCAGCTCTCCCGGAGCGGGGTCCCTTCTCCCTGGCACTGCCTGGCCGGGAAAGGAGCCTGACTCATCCCGGCTGCGACCTGGCAGATGCCGGAGGGAGCAGTCTCATCCCGTCGCCCTGCGCCCGTGGAAGAAGGTAGGTGACAGGTGTCAGGGCATGTAGCCGTGCTTGTTTGGGATGCGGTGCATGGCAGCGAGGTCATGTCTGGGTCCCCAGTGACCGGCAGCTCTGTGCCCCAAGCTGCAGCCTGCCCCAGGGTGCCCAGGTCTGGGGGACTCTCCTGTGATCGAGGTGAGCCCACGGCTTGTAACGCTGCAAAATGAGTTGTGCTCCCAGCCACGCACACGGGAGGGTTCTGTACCCAGATTCTCCTGTGGGCTGCTCCCAGCCTCCCCCAAGCAGTTTGTGCCCTGCCACTAACAACGTGGCCCCTGGGGCTCCTGTCACAAGTGTACCCACAGCACCTCGGGGGCAGTGGGAGGTGGCATAGGGGATCCACGGGTGACATTGAAGGCAAGAGGCTGGAGTGAGGTGTAGCACGGGTTTAAAAGAGGTCAGACACCTCTTTTAAACCCATGCTATACACCTTATCTGTATAAGACACGGTTTTGGATGGAAGACCAAGAACTCTTTTGTGTCCTTGGGGGAACATGGATGTCCCACTGCAAAATGAGGTGCTGAAGATCAACTGGTCCAGCAAGGTTAAGACACATTTTATATCTGCAGAACTGCTCCAGGAAGCTGACGTCTTTAAAGGAAACTCCCTCTTTTCAGTATTTGCAGCCAAAATCTGCTCACCTGCCTGACAAAAGCAAGTTGCTTCTGCAGGCCAGCCCTGCAGAGGCTGGAAGGGGGGCTCTGACACCTCATCCAGCACTCAGCTTGGCCATGATGAGGATCCTTCCTGAGGGGGCAGGGTGGGTGAGCAGCATGGGGACACAGCAGGATAGAGCTGCATAGCAAGTAGACTGAAGAATAGGTTGCTGGCGAGGAGCTAGGAAATGCTGGCTCTACTAGTGATGGAGGAAGGAAGAATTGGGAAGTGTGCAGGGCTGCTTTTTATTGCAGTGCTTTTTTTGGATGGCAGCTTCACTCACACATTTGGAAAATGGATGATCAGGGAAGGGAGTGAGGTTATTGGCTTTCCTCCCATCAGCCCAAGAGGTCCAAGCTGAACACACCTTCACAGTGTCCCTAATCCTGCCCATTGCTGTTGCCAGCCAGGGGCAGATACCAGCTGCTGAGACACCTCTGAAAAAGGGGTTTGCAGCAGCCCGAGATACCCAGGATGTCCTTAGCTGCAGCTGGGGGGTGCAGGGGGTGCAGAGGAGCTACTTTTGCAGAGCGTGTAGGAAAGCTGTGCTGAGGGGTTTCTGGCCCAGAGTTCAGACCCAACTCCTGTTGCGGAAGGGGTTCATGCCTAATTCCTTACATAGTCCCCTAAGGTGCGTTAAGGGAAGCCCCACAACTCCTCACAACACCTCTGTGATGTTGCTGCAAGTTATGGTGGGAGCTTTCCTCAGCAGTTGTTCACCTGAGGAAGGCACAGGCAGCCATGAAGAGGCAGCAGCAGTGCCCAGATCAGATTCATGCCAATAAGTGGGAGGAAATCAGGCATTTCCTGCAGTTTCCTTCTTATGGTAATAAGAATTGCAACTTGTTTCAGATCTTACCCTGTGACAAAAAACTTGCTGTTACAGGCCCTCCTGGGACAAGAGGTGTCCAGCAGATAAATGCTGCTGGGCACTTTGGAAACAGCTGATGGCTGTGGTATTAAAAAAACAAAATAAAAAAGCCCAGCCCCTGGTGTGGAAAATGCACCAACCTTATGGGCCAGGAGCAGGGAAGAGGATGGAAATGCTCAGAGTTCTCCCCAACCTCCTCTTAACCCGCCCTGGGTAAGGAATTTGGGGATATATGGTTATTGCAGAGGGATGACTTGAGCGATGGTCAGATGTGACAGCTTTCATCTGCCTGGAGGAGCAGGAGTTTGATGAGGGTGCACTTCACTGTGTCCCCACTGAAGTCAATGGGCATTTCATCACTCCCACCAAGGGGTGAGAGTTACGGAAAGCCCCCTTTCAGGACTGTGTTTTTGTGCCCAAATCTGGCACCACTGTCCTCTCCCAAAGCATGAGGGTGCCAGGTTTAATCCACCAAAGCCTTTAACAAGCAGCACATTCGCTGTGAAAACCCAGAAGATCTGGTGCATGGCGAAGTCATAGCCATGCTTTTTGTGTGGAATGCTTTTTGATCCCCTTTTCTGTCCCTGCATGATCCACACCTTGGCTGTCACTTCGGTGCAGAGCAAGCAGCAGAGCTGAACAGGCCAGGCACCTTTATGGGTTGCAATGTGGGTTGCTATCTCCCTCACAAAGGATGGGAATAAGGGGGGGATCAAATGTGATGCCATTACAGATTTAAATGGCCCTAAGTTAGGGTGCATGCCCTAAGCATGGCATCAGCAGGGCCATAATGGTGGGGAGATAATGTGCCAGGGAACCAGCAGGTTATGGGGCTGGGACCCCGTTTATTCACCCCTCCAGAAATATTCAGCCTTGACATCTGAACAAGGAGATGTTTGCTCCTTCCTGCTCTCCCATTTTTAGCACTGGGCCAGCAGCAATCAAGTGTGATGTTGTTTTGTGTTCCCCAGGGCAACGCTGCTCCGGACTCACCTCGCACCCGGCTGTCCAGGAGTTCTTGGCAAGGCAGATCGGCTGCTCCCGGTGAGTGCCCCCACTGCACAGTGGCTGATGTGGTGGAGGGATCTCAGGTCTGCTTGCAAACTAGTGCTGAACCAAGGACCCTGAGCCCTGGCAAAGCAGGACCTGAAATAGAGGTGCAGTAAGGGAGGACTCAGTCCTGAGCCAGACCAGCTCAGACTAGGAATTCAAAGGGGTAATGGAGTGTCAGGGGAAGCAGATTTTCCCTCAAGCAGGAGGTGAGAAGCAGCTGTATTTACCCACTGCCTACCTTTAATCACTGGCAGCAGGGTTGGGGGCAAGCAAGCTCAACCTTCTCTGTGGGGAGGGAGTAGGATTGACACTCTGTGGAGGCGTCCCAGCAATGACCCCAAAAGCATTGACCTCTCACAGTGGATGAGGTGCCTTAATGTGCAACCAAGTATGAACCAGGGGCAGCAGGGCTGTGAGGAGGGACTGGGCACTGCTGATGAGGCAGATGTTCTATGATCAGTCTTGGTGGAGGAGGTGGTTTTGGGTGGTGGAGGTGTGTTTTGGGTGCTCCCACTGCATGAGCTTTCTCTCCTTTTCTCTGGCAGCCATGCCCCACTTCTTGGATTGGTTTGTGCCCGTGTATCTGATGATCTCCATTCTCATCCTGGTGGGCTTTGGAGCTTGCATTTACTACTTTGAACCAGGACTCCAGGAAGCCCATAAGTGGCGAACACAGAGGCCAATCATGGAGAGAGACCTTCGGAAGACGCTGATGATTCGGGACAACCTGGCCTTTGGGGTGCCTGAGGTCTGACAAGCTGCCCGTTGCAGCCAGAGGAATCTCTCCTGGGTAGGCAACAGACCACAATCCTCACTAGGGATGGCAGTCCTGCCCTGGTAAAAGTGGGGCTGGTCATCACTTTGCTCTCTGCTGATGTGGGTCTTGTACTCATCACTCACCATTCTGCCCCTTTGTTTCTTAGTCAAGATTTGTCTGGCTGGGCTTCCCATGTGCTCACAGCTCTTCAGCCAGCCAAGGACTTCTGCTCCTTCCTGTGGCCAAGACTGATGAACCACTCAAATGAAGTATCCCTTGTTAATCACTTGAGTTTGAGCTGCCTGGCATCTTGACAGGATCTTCAGTGGGAGACATACCAGGTTTTGCAAAGGGGTACAGAACCATGTACTCCTATTCCCTAGGTTAAATCTAACACAGTCTAAGTCCAAGGGGTATTTTGGGGAAAATAAATGGGGTTTTAATACAAATTGTTGCTTCAGGTGAGCTCTTCCCAGCACCGCCCTTGATGGTGAGCTTGCTGAAGCTCTGTGTAGAGGGACCAAGGGCTCAGTGAGCCTCAGAGACTGAGCACCTTTATCCTTGCTAAATGCACACCCCTTCTGTGTCTGTTTGGGAGATGGAGAACATCCATTCCAGATGCACCACATGCAAATTAAAGGTCTTTATTAAAGAGGTTGGTTCAAGTCCTGTGTCAAGCTGAGAACGTTCTGCCGCTCTCCATGCAGGGGTGCTGCCAGACTTAACACATCAGCTGCTCCTGATCTGCCTGACCTTCTGCTCCTCTGTCATGGAGGGAGATGGGATAGTCTGTGAAGCTACTTGCACTTGTTCAGTCCCCTGCACTGCAGAGCCCTACAGCTTGGATAGGCTCTCTTTCTTAACTGTTTCCCAATGAAAGCTGTGAAGCATCCCTCAGCGCTTTTTCTCCCTGTGTGCCTCTGAGAGGGAACACTGAGCCTGCCATCTGAATGGGCCCATTGTACCACCTTTTCTTCCTGGACCCAAGCCATATAATGTGGGTCTGGCACAAAATCCCATGTTAATAGACTTTCTGCACTGTCACAGGGATGACCAGCCACCAAAGTGCTGTATGAAGCTGTGAAAGTGGGGCTGAGAGGGGTATCCTCTCTCTCCCTGACAGCCCAGTGCAATGCCCAGTGTGTACAGGGAGGTTTGAGAGAGCAAGGAGCCTGTGGCAGGAGGTTGTGTCTCCTCTCCTCCCACCCCAACATCCACCCTTTGCATGCATGCAGGTGCAATGGTGCTACCTGTGAATGCACAGAGGGATTCTGTGTGCCCCACTCCTGCATATCCCAGGTATGTTAGCTGGTGCCACCATCCTCTGTGCACGTGTCTGTGCATCCTGTGCCGTCACCTGGACCAGCCAAGATATTGGCAACCCACATCTACAGCATCCTTCCATTGTTATGGCTCTGTGCTCTAGTCCCCAGTGGCTCCTTTCAGCAGCAGGGGTTCCTCAGGCCAGCTATGCCACAGCTCCTGGCTTGTGTCACTCAGCCTCACCTGTGAACCTGGGAGCAGGAAGTTTTCTCCTCCATTCCCAAAGAAAAAAAGGAGCGTTCATTGGACTGCTGGGAGTGATTTATGCAGGGAAATGCAGTGAGTGGGATTACTTCTGCACCCAAAGTTTTGCTTGCCCTGGCAAGCAAAGGCTCAAAGCACAGGTGCAGCCTGAAAGTTGGTAATTCTCTGGGGATCCAAGTTAATTTTTAGCTCTAAGGAATAGATCAGGACATCCTGCAAATATCCTGGGTCTTCCTGGGACATTTCATCTCCCAGACTGCAATTGCATCACCGTTCTTTTCCACACCAATACCAGCCACCCAAGCAGGAGCTTTCTGGCTCTGTTTCAGACAGAGGACAAGTCAAGAGTCCTTTCATTCAGCCACGTAACAGAGACTGTGATGCAAGTACCCTAACTGGGGAATCTCACTCAGCAGGGAAATGCAGTTAATAGGATTACTGCTGTGCCCAAAGTTATACTTGCCCAGGCAAGCAAAGACTCAAAAGAGCAGGTATAGTCTCAAACAGATACATTTTCCTGACTTGGGGCTGTGAAATGGAAACGACAAGGGGCTGGGTTGCATGGTATGATGTGCCACCCTCGGCTGCATGGCTCACATTCCCTGCCCTCTGGCACATCACAGCCATATCTCCAAACACAGCTTAGAAACCTGCTTCCTCACCTCAACTCCCTGATGGGTGGGATTGCCCTGTAAACGAACACAGCTGAGCTGTGGGGTAGCATAAAAACCTCTCCACTGGAGGGGCTTGGAGCAGTCAGGAAGAAGTTAAACTGGAGGAAGGGGGGCCTGCAGTCACAGGGGTGCCCTCTCCCCTGCTCTGTGTTCTCCTCTGCATGCTGCCGTGCCTGTGTTGAGCTCCACTCTGCCCATGACTCAACACAGAAACTGAGCAAAAGAAGATAGCAACCAGGTGAGGGTTGGATTAGAGAGAAATTAATTGTTATCTCCTCTGGCTTACTTTTTGTGCTGTTTGGTCTGACACATTCAGCATTAAGCCAGGTATTTTCCGTGGCTATGAAGGACTTTATTGTCAGCAGTGTCAAAGGCTTGCCCAGTGGAAGTGTGTGACAAACTGCATGGCTGATGCTTTGTTTTCCTGTTGTTCCCCCTGGGAGCTGCCTCCCTCTAGCACTGGGCAGGCAGCAAGGAGCAGTCTGCAGTGAGGTTTCCTTTACAACAAAGTAGGTCTCCATCTACCTGGCTCCTGTGCCAGCTACACTGCCGGGCTATCTGGGAATAATTAAAGGCAAATGCTGCCTGAAAACTGAGATTGTTTCTCTTCTGTGGGATCTGTGCAGCCAGAAAGACCTCAGGGGAGAAAGAAATAGTCACAGATACTGAATTAAACTGTATAAAGAATCAGAGAAGGTACTTATTGCTGGAAATACTACACAGTATCAGGTTGGTTTTTTTCATGTTTTCTGTCTCTTTGCCCTTAAGGAAGCAGGGAACTCACACTGTCCTGAGCTCTACCTTCTACCAGCATTTCCAATGAGTTGATGTGGGTCATTGGATGGTGATTCCTCCTCCACTTCCCTCAGCCCTGGTCACCTGAGATCAAGCAATCATTGTCCCTGTCACACTTAGGTACTGTGGGTGCCTGTCTCTCCTTTTCTTTTCTCCCACTTGCCCACCAAACCATTCATATTCTCATCCCATCCCACCAAAACACCTTTCTCCTTTCCCCCTTCTTTACTGTGTTGCCCTTCAAAGTCTCTTACAGTGAGGAAGGTGTAAAGTGGCAAGCTGAATCCCTCTTGATCCTGAAAATGCCACAAAGCTGGCAAAAGTAAAAAACAGTCATAATAATGATGATAATGAAGAAGCAAAAGAAAATCAGAATAAGAATAAGCATCAACTTGGATGAACAACAAGTGATCACTGAACTTGCGTGGTGAGATATAAATTGTTGCACTGGAATATGCCATTTGAGGGGGAAAAAAACTAAGAGAGGAAGGGAAAGCATTTCAAAAATTCAAATTTTTTTTTTTTTTTTTTTTTTTTTTTTTTTTTTTTTTTTTAAATCGCACCCAGTGTCCTTAGAAGCAGGCAGCACAGGCCTGACCTGGCAGGTCTGCATCACTCCTCCAGCTCCTGCCATGGAGCAGGGCACAGGCTCATGTTGCGGAGCTGCCCATGCTGAGGGGCTGCTGGTGGCAGAGGTCAGGAAAGTGCTGGGCAGGGGCAGCAGTGGCCATGGCACCCAGCGTGGGAGCGAGCCATGCAAGCCACAAGAGCCGCATTGTCGCGGCTGGAGGCGGGCTGGCCGGGCAGGCTGGAGGTGGGGGCTCAAGCACGGGAATGACAGCAGGCGCGGGGAGCCCTGCACCCGAGACAGCGCAGGGACAGCAGGGACAGCCTGGGCCCCAGCCCGGCCTGGCGCCCCCGGCCCTGCCCTCGCACCTCTGCCGCCGCATGGAGGAGGAGATCGCCCTTCCTCGCAGCTGCCTGTCCGCCCCAGGGAGCCCCAGCGGCCCCGGCCGCAGCCCGGGCCCCGCACGGCGGCGGGACATGCCCCGGGCCGTGGCTGCCCGCACGAAGCGGAGCTGCCTGTCGGTCACGCTGCGCCGGGCTGCCGGGGGCGGCGGGCCGCTGCCCTGGGAGCGGCTGCGGGGCCCGGGCACTGGCACCCCGGCGGCCGAGGGGCCCCAGCGACACGGCAGCTCTGACGGGACCGAGGCCACCCCGGTGGCGAAGATGGGGGTGTCCTGCGCCCCACCACGCTCCGGTGGGTCTCCGCTGACGGGATGGGCTGGGCGGAGGGAGGGAGGGAGGCACCAAGGGGTCACTTGGCGATGACATGGAGCCCAGCATGGGGCAGGATCCTTCAGGAGAGGTAGGGTGATGAGAGCTCCCTCCCCTTGGGGTGATTTCCTCTTGACCCACACCAGAATCACGGGTGGGCAGCAGCTGGTGCGAGGACAGGCCGTGTGTTTGTGAGCCTGGCAGCCAACAGGGAGACAGGCAACTGTGGTCACCGTGTCAGGAGATTTTCTGGGTGACAGAATGCCTGTCTGTCTGTCTGTCAGAAACCAGTCTGTCCACTGCTCAGCCTAGCCCGGGGTAGCTGCTGACAATTACTTCTACATGTTCCTGTAACTTGCAGTGGGTGCAGTTTTCTTTTTGTTCCAGAGCACTGCAAAAGGAGGAACCCCAAACCCTTGCCAAGTCTGCCAGGCATCCCACAGCCTGGCCCCCACGCAGGGGGGTTGTCTTGTGGTGGAGGAACACATGGTGCTCCTGTCATCCCACTGACTGGAGGGTCAGAGCATTCCTGGATGCTGGTGCCCCAGCACAGCATGACAGGGACACAGTTCCTGTTGGGGCCAGGGCTCACAGAAGCAGGAGAAGGAAATGCAAAGCAGGGAAAGGGCATCCCCATGCAAAGATACAAGCAGCCAGAGGCATCCACATGGCTCTCCAGGCACAGGCACATCCACAGGGCACATGGAGGTGCCTGCCAGAGCACATGGGGATGTGACCTGTGTATCCCAACCTGGTCCAAGTGGGAGGATCTGTCCCTGCTCTCCCCACACAGGCACACACACGTTTGTACACACGCACGCAGAGGGGACAGCACTGGCTCTGCCTCTGCGCCTTGGGCTGACAGCCAGGAATCATGGTGCTGGAGGAGAAAAGGTTTCTCATACCTTCACAGCAAAGCTGAAGGGCAAATCGCTTTTGATGAACCAAAACATTCTCAGTTTCCTCCCTCTGGGAAAGCCGAAGGAGATTTTGCAATCACCTGATCCTACGAAACACCTAGGGGCAAAGAGCACCCTTTCTCAGCCCCGCCGGAACTAAGCGGTGAAGGGTTAAATATGCCCCTCCCTGAACAAGCGGAGGTGCTGAAAAGGTTGGGGAATTGGGAGGGAAAAGGGCAGGAAAAGGCCTGTGGGGTGTGGGTGTGCAATCAGGGCCCCTCCAGGACATGGGGGCCCCATCGGCAGCGACCTCTCCAAACCCGAGGCCATGCCCCCCCCGCAAGTCCGGGAGGCTGCCGGGGGCCTGGGATGGAGCCGGGGGCCTGGGATGGAGCCGGGGGAGGGTGCGCGGGGGGAGATTTTGCGGAGATGTTTAATATTCAGGTCACATGACGATGGCAGCAGGAGCAGCACCAGCATCCCCGCTCTGCTGAAATAGCCACTGGAGAAGGAAGGGAAGGAGAGAGGGGGGAGAAGAGGACACAGGGAAGAAAGACAAAGGTAAAAGCAAGTGGAGCTTTGTAGCCCACCGTGCTGCTTCATCAGCGTCAGGCTAGAAAAGTGGGGGTAGACCCACCCCCTTGGGAGAGGATTCGGAGACAAAGGAAGCTTCATGTTCAAAGGTAGGAAGGATGCTCCGGGCTTGGCAGGGCTGGGCAGCGCCAGAGGGACACCGCTGGGGCTTTTTGCGCAGGCATCCTCCGCCGTGCCCCCACGCTGCCCAGCTCTGGGAAGGGGGGAGGGATAGCCCCGGAGGGCAGCAGGGGAAATCGGTCCTGGCTTTGTCTTTCCTCTGTTTTTTTTTCCTTGTATGAAGGAGAGGGAGCAGGGCTGGTCGTGGTGCTGATGGGGGGTAGCTAGTGCCAGGCACTGCTTTGAAAGGAAGGGATAATCCAGCTAGGGAGTGCCCACAAACTCCTCGGCACCTGGCTTGTCCCTTGCCAGTGACAGGCAGTGGGGATGTCCTGTGCCTCTCCCTGGGCATCTGCACAGGAGCCAGCAGGCATGCGGGCAGGGCACAGGCAGCTGAGGTGGTGTGGCTACCATGGTCCAGGGGTGCTCAGCATCCTCTCGCCTTGTGATACAGCTGTGCTACCCAGGGGTGAACTGGGACACGGGACAAGGATTGTACGGCTGGAGAGCAGCACCAAGGCCACGGCTGGGGCTGTGGTGGCTGGGCTGGGATGTGCCCAGCTCCTTCACCTCCAGCTTCTGCATCTCCAGAGAGGCTTCGGCACACGCTGCCCTAGATTTCACTGCAGCCGGGCTCTTGCCCAAGCCCTTTGCAGAGTGCTGAGGGAAAGAAAGGTTGCTGTCAGGAAGGCTGCGGCAGCCCAGAGGATTGGGATGATCTTCAAGCCCGGGAAAAAGATCTGGTAAGAAGAATGGTTTTGTACTGTACTCTGATGTCAGGCAGTACATCCGGCAGGGCTCAGCCATTGCCCTGCACAGCTGAAAGAAATGCCCTGGGGTCATGATGGGAGCTGAGGAGGGAAAGGTATTTTTTCGGTGGAGAGATGCTCAGTCCAGCACCTCTGCAGATCAGAAGCAAGGAGCAGGTCCTGATGGCCATGAGCTCCAGGGAGGCTGTACTGCTAAAGCAGCTGCTTGCTTGCTTTCCTAGGAACTGGGCATCACCCTTTGAGGGCCTGCTTCTGCCAGCTACCTTTAGGTTTTGAACCCATCCCTCCTCCCTGTTCCATGTCTACAGGGAGTGGGACTGTGGGTCCAAGACCGTATGGGTGGAGGGGGCTGGGGTCAGATGTGTGTGAGGATCACTGCGTCCACCTGCAGAGGGACAGCCTTGTGCTAGACCAAAGGAGAGCTGCAGCAAGGCCATCCATGTGTTACATGGGGGTTAAATAGCTTTTCCTTGCTGGAAGCTGGTTTGTGGTGAGCACTGCTTGCAGCTCTCCCTCCCTCTTGCCAGACAAAGGATGGGAAGGCAGGGGGAGGGGATGCGACTGTATCTGGGTTATCAGGACATAGTAGATGTTGGTCCCCACTACCTGAGCTCCCAGGGGACCTGTAGGGCCACCTCTGTCCCCACACAGGTCCTGGGAACGTCAGAGCATGAAGGGTGGTAGAGCACTAGTGGTGTCTGCTGCTGGCCACATATGCTGGCCTTCCAGGAAGAGGTTCTGGGGTGGCTCAGTGGTGTCAGAAGCAGGAGCTAGCTGGGACCATGGGGACCTCTCTGGGCACTCATTCTCATTTTACCTGTCCCTCCCTCAAAAGCTGTGCCTTCCCTTGGTCCAGTCACATGGAGCATCTCCTGTGAGCCAGACATTATTCCCTAAGTGCCCAGCCCAGGGCCACCTCCTGCCAGATCTGGGCAGCTGGGGGATATCACCAGCTACAGCCCTCTTAAAGTAGCTTCTCTTAGCACACAGAACAAAGCAGCAGGGAAAAGGGGGGCCTTGCAAACAGCAGATGCAGGTGGTTAACCTTGGCTATACCTCTGTTCATTATCAGCTGTACTGGCTGTAGTGCCCTCTCGCTCATTCATTGCAGGGGACAGCTGCGAGGGCTAGGGGATGTGCCCAGGACACAGAATGCCACCCCTTGACCAGCCACTCAGTGTGCTCAGGAGGCTTCCTAGCACGATTAGCTGTAGTGCACATAAAACAGAGCCACTCCCAGGAGAGCAGGCAGGCATGTTTCATGTCTCAGGGTGCCTCTTATGGCTCTGGTCCTGGTTTTGCAAACTCCAGCAGGCTGTTCCTCAGCTGGGTCCTTGAATTCATCTCTGGGAGGCAAAAAGTGAAAAGTCATGTGCAGAAAGATGAACCCCAGGCAAATTTCTGCAAAATGGGGGTTTCCCTGCTGAGGCTGTATGGGAAGGAACCCCGCACAGAGAAGAAGGCAAGTGACCTAGAGGAGAAAAGCAGGTGGCTTTCTCCTGGTCTCAGGGTTTTCTATAGCTGCCCAAGAACCTGGATCTGAAATATCTGCCCTAGTCACTGCAAGCTCCAGGCTCCAGCAATGAAGCTTGCAAAGGAATGGTCTTGTATTATGATGTCCACAGCAGTTAGCAACATCTACTGGCTCTGGGCAAGGCTTTCCTTGGTGAGATTGAGGGATGAATGATGAGCCTCTTAGTGAACCTTGAGGCTGACAGCAAATTCCCTCCTTCCTCCTCCCTGTTTAAGAACAAGGGTTGAAGGAATAAAGGAGAGGGCAACAGATTCCCTGAGGACAAGCTACCCCCCAGGCAGTGAAAGGGTCACAGCCCACATGGCCCATGTTCTGCACCCATCCCATGCAGCTGCTCAGCTGGGCTTTCTTCCCATCTTGACCTGTTCCCTTCTACCTTTGGGGTTTATTTGCCCCCATTTCTCCAGTAGCCAAGTGCCTCACTGGGCCCACAGCCCCCTGTCCCTAATTCCCTCATCATTCCATTTCTCTCTCTCTTCTCCCACTCGTAGGGCTAGGTAGGACCCCAGCAGGGCTGTGTGGGGTGTGTATGGAGAACGCTGCAGCAGCATAAGGGACACAGCACAGTCATGATAGAGGTGATGGGGGCAGCCTGGGAGAGGAGTGAAGGCTGGGGTGCAGGAGAACTGGCTGGCCTGGCCCCCTGTGCTGTAGCAGAGAGATGGGCTTTCCTGGCTCACATCAGCTTTGATAAATCTGAAAAAAGACAACGGGAGCCTCAAGGGGTGTTTCGTCAGCAGGAAAGGCACATACTAGTTGTGATGGGTGTGAGAGAGGATTGCAGCTGAGAAGCACTTGGTGTGGCAGGCTGCCTCCTCCAGCAGCTGCCTGGCAGTGTGAGGGGCTCCAAATTGCCAGTCTGACTCAAGCAATGGTCCATCTTGTGCTCTGGTTCCCCCAGGGTGCTGCTCGCTACTTCAGGAGAGGGTGATGATAGTCCAGGATGCCTTCACTCAGCGGGGAAAGGCAGGAGGGGGGCCATCCTCCCACTGACCTCTCCTGTGTGGACAAGGTGGAACAGAGGTGGCACAAGAGCCTTCAGATACTAGCCACAGTGCTGTACATGAGTGGCTGTGCTACTGTCATCTCACACACGGGAAAACTCCTTCTCCCAGTTTAATATAGAAGACTTCCCAAGCAGTGAAAAGGAGCTGGGTAGAGGCACCCTTCTCCCTGCCAAGGGTGGCCCTTTCACAAGGCCTTTCCTTAGCACGTGATAGTGGGATATTATAGCTTATAAAAAATGTAAAATCTTCGCTGTGTAGAGCAGCCCTTGTGTCAGCACTGGAGCTTTTATGTGGGAGTGCCAGGCAGGGTCCCCATTCAGCCATGGAGCCTGCTCCAGTCTAGCCCTGTCCTTGAACAAAATCTCTCTGACCTCTTCTCAGTCTGTCTCTGCCTGGCTTGACTAAGCTGTGACAGGAGCCCCACAACGGTGCCATCAATGTCACCAGTCCAGTGACTTCTGAATCATTTTCCTTGTGAAGAGGGGCATGTGTCACCGCCAAATGGCAGTCGCCTGCCTAGCTGCTCATGTCCTTTTCTGCTGCCAGTGGATGCTGATAAGTGGAGAAAAAAACTCTGCCAAAATGATGGAAAGGGATAATTTAGTGTGAGGTACTTGAACTGAAGTGGCATCCAAAACAAATGAAGTACTTACCAAGCAAAAATGCATTCTGTCTCTGTCCTGGAAAAATAACCCTCTAATGAGACAAAGCACGGGGGAGTCAAGTAATTAGAGTGGGAGAACCTCTAGTTTGCAGCTGGCTTGGATATGAAAGGTATTTGATTCCTATCCCCTTCATCTTCCTTTCCAGATTCATCCCTCATGCCTGCCTTCCCCACCAATTAGAGCTTTTCTTCCATGTCCTGTCCTCTCCCAACCTCCGCTTCCTCCCAGCGGGTGGGAGCTACTCATTAATGAGACAGAGATAAATGGGTGAGGCCTGCCCCTAGCAATGTGTGCCATCACCAAAAAAAGGGGCAGGGAGGCTGGAAAGCCCTCAGGGTTTTCTTTTTACCCAATTGTTTTACATGGAAGAAGTGAGGAGGGAAGCCAAGATGAGGAGGGAAAGATGCAGATAATTAATTTTCTGATCATGATGATTAGTTTCTTGAGCATGACAAAAAACATTGGTCTGTGGGTGGGAGGCAAGCGCAAGGATTATGGCCATGCTTTACTTCCACCACTGTCTTCCTCTGAGGAGCTCAGCCTGTGCACCACAGTCAGTAATGCAGCCACCCGTGGCAATGGCCAAGCATGCAAGTCCTCATGGTACATCCCAAACTCTGTTTCAATGCTAGGACTTGACACATGATTTTTTTAAAGTCTGTTCCATCACAAATTTTATGGTGAACTTGGAGAGGCAAAACACTGGTCATCCTGTTGAGAACTGGGAGACAAAAATAAGGAGACACACCTGGAGCATTGGGCACCCGATTATCAGCCCAGCCGGCCTTGCTGCCCCTGCTCCTGCTGTTTGGAGGGAGCCATCATTACGCTGCATTCTCAATGAGCCCCACTTCACCTCCTCATCTGGAGTGGGACATAGCAGAGTGTGCTGGAAACTCAAGTAGATGTTGCTCCATGATGAGTGTTACGACTAAGATCTTGACATTCACTTAACCTCCATAGCCCTTGAAAAGGCTGCTCAATGCTGCCCTCAGCCCCTGTGACAGGTCAGCAAGGAGGCTGTTGTTACACCTCAATGATGGTTTTTCAATCTTTGTCCCCATGCAGGATCAGTGGAGGGCAAAAACGAAGCAGCCATGTCTGAGCTGGTCCCAGAGCCACGACAAAAGCCAGTCGTACCAATGAAGCCCGTGGGCATCAACACCAGCTTGCTGGGCTACATCGGTATTGACACCATAATTGAGCAGATGCGCAAGAAAACCATGAAGACAGGTTTCGACTTCAACATCATGGTCGTAGGTAGGCAGAGACCAGCTGAGGAACTGGGAACCATGGCCAGGGACTGTCCCAGGGACTGAGGCCAGGTGGGAGAGCAAGCCCTGTTGGGAGGGCATGAGGGAGCAGACAGAAGTTGCTCTGAGGGAAAACAGAGCCTGCACAAGGCAAGGAGACACCTCCAGCCCCTTCCCCTGCCAGCCTGGCTGTGTTTCTTGGGCCTGCTGTGGGAATTTTCACAAGCTTCTTCTCTGCAATCCTCAGGTCAGAGTGGACTGGGAAAGTCGACGCTGGTAAACACCCTCTTCAAATCCCAGGTGAGCCGCAAATCTTCAGGCTGGAACCGGGAGGAGAAGATCCCCAAGACAGTGGAGATCAAAGCCATTGGGCATGGTAAGAGCCAGGCTGCTGGGGTGGAAGCAATACTGATGCCTCAGCATAGTTTTGCAGAAGATCCCAGCAGTCCACGCAAATAGTTCTTTGGTATTAGGCAGCCCTTTCTCCATAGGAAGCTAAAGGACAGTTTAAGATGGCCTCAGAGACAAACAAGGCTTTTCTTAATCTGAAAGGCCCCTGATGCCACAGCCAAAAGTGAGGGGTAGACAAATAGAGAGACTTCATCACTGAAGGCATTAGTCTGCAGTTGTGGATTAAGCCTTGCTGTAAGTAATTTTCACCTGCAGTTACATTTAATAAGCTACACAAGTTGCATTGTTGTGTCCCATCCCAAGCCTGGTGGTGCACACCTTCTCACAGAGCAGCAGCACAACTCCTGTGGTGGTGCAGGGTAATGAGCATCATCTCAGATTCAGGAGGATGTGTTAGAGGGAAGTTGTGTTAGGGTAGGTACTACCTTTGGGCCACAGACCAAGCACAAATCCATTTTCTGGTGACAGACTGGTGTAAGGTGGCTTTTGTGTAGATATTACCAAAATTTGGGATCACAGATGGAAATGAGGGCCATAACTGTTGAGGCATGACACAAGCTGGTCTGGTTATGCTTGCTGGGCAGGGATGAGGGCAGAGCTCTGTTGTTCCCTTGTGGGACACAAAGACATGTTTCACATCAGAGCAGGTCCCCAGGGAGGAGTATGATTGTTTGCAATTTTTCCCTCAGTCATTGAAGAAGGTGGTGTCAAAATGAAGCTGACAGTCATTGACACACCAGGATTTGGGGACCAGATCAACAATGAGAACTGGTGAGTTTTACAAGGTCAAGGCCTTGTGTCCCAGAAAGGGCTGAAGTTAGGATGGTGTATGAGTGACTGTCATCTGCTTGGCCCTTGAAAGCATCTGGGATCCTACTGCACTCGGGGGCCCATAATGGGGCTGTGGGACTGTGAAACCATGGGTCTGTGTGATTGGGGGTATGCACATATTACTTGGTGAATGCTTATTTCTGTGGCCAGTTACAGAATCTCTCAATCACCTGTGCTGATGGCGAGATGCTTCAGGTGGATTTTGTTTTTATTACCTGAGACTGCTTTGCTGCTGTCAGAGCTGGGATCACTGTAGGCAGGAACACGAGGAGATTTGTACCTGTCTATTCATCCCTCTTTCCCACTTTAACAGCTGGGAGCCTATTGAGAAATACATCAATGAGCAATATGAAAAGTTTTTGAAAGAGGAGGTGAATATTGCAAGGAAGAAACGAATTCCAGACACGCGTGTGCACTGCTGCCTCTACTTCATCTCCCCTACGGGGCACTCGTATGTACACAGTCCCTTGTCCTTCCTCCAGCCCTTGGTACCTCTGTGCCAGATATATACCCTACACTGCTGCACCTCAGACATGGATCCAGGGATCCTGCCACCAGGACTGGGCACTGTTTAGCTTAACTTTGGGAGCTGTGGGGCTTGAAAGGGTCTAAGCTTACAAGAGCAGGAGAAATGCCACAGTGTTTTTTGGGAGAGGACAGAATGGATGGGAAGAAGATGAGAACGTGGGGGCAGCAAGCAGGGTATGTACAAGGGAGGGTTCACTGGTGCCCTGGTGCTTGGACACTCATTAGGATGAAAGGCAAGGACAGTAAAAAGTGACCTGTTCCCTCTTGTTCCTTCTTGGGCTGCAGCTTGCGGCCTTTGGACCTGGAGTTCATGAAACATCTCAGCAAGGTAGTGAACATCATCCCAGTTATTGCTAAGGCTGACACCATGACCTTGGAGGAGAAGACTGAATTCAAACAAAGAGTGAGTCTCCTCTTCTGGATGGGATCCTTCCCTGCCCTGGCTTGGAGGTGGGAGAAATGAGTGGTATCCTTCTTCCTGGGATTGCAGTGCAGTCCCCAGGGTGTGCACAAAGTCCAGTGCTGGGTTGCTGGGTTAAGTCCTGAAGATGCAGCTGTTAATATCTCTGAGGGCATCTGTTAGAGAAGGAAGAAATGTGTGTGTCCTTGTGATGTCTTGTGATATGTTCTGTCATGGGAACTGGAGAGCCAGACAAGTAACTGAGGTTGGGAAGAAAGACTCATCATTGCTGCCTTGTGTCCTCACTTTACTGTGCACTTCCTTGGGACAATCCCTCCAGCTTCTGCCCACTGGAAGGGTGTCCCAGATGTGTTTGCCTGGCCTTGCCAACTGCCTTCCCTTCAGGTTTGTGCTGCTTTGTGCTCCAAAATGTCTTTCTCATTAGGTGCGCAAGGAACTAGAAGTAAATGGGATCGAATTTTATCCCCAGAAAGAATTTGATGAGGACTTGGAGGATAAAACAGAGAATGACAAAATCAGGGTAGGAAACATTTTATTGTGGGAGGGGAAGGGTGGATGAGGAGGGCACCACATTTTGTTCCACACTTCAGCATTATTGCCCTCACACATAAGAAATAAACTGCTTTTTAATCTCCATTCCTGTGGTAATTGCAGTCTCTTTCCAGGGATATCTGTAAAGCAGAGTAAACCTATGAACAGCTGCACAACCCTGTGAATCACAGAGTCTCCTGCACTCTGTGCTCTGGAAACAGATAGTTTCTCCCAGAGATAACTGGGTCCCCAATACCTTCCCCTACTGTCCTACTTCCCTGAAAAGCTGCACACTTACTCCATTTCTGGCTTTCCTCAGTATAATTTCAGCCATTAAACTTGATGAATGTTCATGTGGCTTATGGGGAAGGATTATTTGAGTCCCTTTCTATTGTAAAGAACTACAAATCTGTCAAGAAATATTCACCTCAAACTATCCATATGAGCAGCTCTGGGCTGATAGACTCTCTGTTGGTTATGCTAAAGTACTTCTTCTCTGGTCATCCCCCTCCTCAGAAATGCTGCAGAAAAGCTGTGCCCCAGCTCTGGACCCCTTGGCACTGCTGCAAGCTACCCACGCAGCTTGTTGGGGTGCAAGGACACCAGGAAAGCAAGAGTCCAGAATTCTAGGGATAGCACTGAGGGGTGAAAAGGACAGCCAGTGAAGTTTTGCTCTGGAGAATCTCTTCCCTTGGAGAAGGCCTTGTGTTTGTTGAGCTGAGAGGTGGAAAGGTGGATGGGGAACCATGGTGGTGCTGGTGTCTGGAATGGGTTCAATGGATCTTTCCACGTGTCTCTCCCCAGCAGGAAAGCATGCCCTTTGCAGTAGTGGGCAGTGACAAGGAGTACCAAGTGAATGGCAAAAGAGTCCTGGGCAGGAAAACACCTTGGGGAATCATTGAAGGTAAAAGACCTCTTGCTTATGGGAGCTGGAAGCATTGTCTGCAGATCACAGTAATAGACAAGGGTCCAGATAGCATGTCCTGTGGCTACCCTTCCCATCCCATTTGTGACAAACTGCTTGAAACCAAGCAAAAGGAGAATTCTCAAATAGTTGTGCCAGGAGGGAACTGCCATGGTCAATATGGTGCCACTGTCACGACCTGGCAGAAGCTGGAGCCACTCTGAACACCATGGTGTGTGAAGCTAAGCTCCTGAGGTTGCCTTGGTTTTCAAGTGAAAATTAATGTGTGACTGCTCAGCATGTCTTAGTGTATCTCCTCAATGCTCAGCAGCGTGGCGTTCAGACAACTGCCTGTCCTTCCTGAAGTACTTGGAACCTGCCCCCATGGCAGTGACTGTCCCATGCTCTATAACCACAAAGGGGCTGTTGAAAAAGATCAAATGTAATAATTGCTTGCTTTCTTTTCAGTGGAAAACCTCAATCACTGTGAATTTGCCCTACTTCGAGATTTTGTCATCAGGTAAGGTCATGGTCATGCACTAGTGTGCTCTTGACGAGCTGGGAGTCTTCCTGAGATCCAGTCAGAATGAAATAGCCCCTATTAAAAGAGAAATAAAGTAAATTTCAGTCAGTGAAAGCTTATATGGTGTAGGGTTGGATTGAGTTAAAGGGTAGATACTATAGTGCCTCTCTTAGAGACATGACCACTGTGTCAGGTAGGTGCTAGTTTTCATGTATGAGCTGGATGCCTGGGGAAAAGCAGGATACTACCACCCCTCTCAAGGTTGCAAAAACTGCCATTAAGGGAGTTTTAAAAAATCCCATTGTGGTTGCAAAAACTTTTAATTGCTGCTGACAACAGGTCAGTAATTAAGAGGTTACTACCACATGCTAGATTGTGTTTCCTTCCAGGTTGAAGGATGTGCTGGAACATATGAGCTGGAAGTGAAAAGGAAGCTATTCAATTAGCTTTCATTGTCCTGTCTTATTTCTACTCTGTTTCATGAAGTTGACTCAGCACAAATTCTGCAGGAGTGCTGTAGATCCAGAGTGACCTCTCTTGCCTCTATAAAAACAACACAAAAAATAAGAAAATAACAGAAACACAGTTCAAAACCAAAGCCCTGTGGCTCATTCCACTTGTGGGTATGGTGCTATTGAGACATTTGGCCAGGTACAATGCTTTGACATCACCCTACTTTCCTATTTTTGTTTTGTAATACCTTCTGCAGCAGAGGTGCTTTTCCAAAGTCTTTCAGTAAAAACATCCTACCCAAATGATCATCACAAAGCCTATAACAATCCAAGCCCCCAGGCTGTGTATGGAGGTTAGGGATGATGCTCACAGCAGTATTCTGCAATGAACCTGATACACCTCCTGGTGCTTCCTTGCCTCACCACTGCTTCAGATAAGCCCCAGTCTGCTGTGACACACCAGGATGGCCAGTGGCTGGGCCAGTTGCACAGGTGAGAGAAGGGCAGGGCACTGGCAAGCACAGCCAGGAATTTCAACCCATGTCCTGCATCCTGCCTGTGTGTTCTCAAATGCTGATGCTCTAGCTCTCAGTTGTGTATGATGGCACCCATGCTATCCATGCATGAAAGAGGGGTAACAATAATTAGCTAAACTGACTGATTGAAAAAATCTTCCATTTATTTTGGGGAATAAAATTATCATCAGAAGAATAATACTTACTGAGCTGATATTGGCTATCGTGTCCTCTTTCCCAACCCACTTTGTCCCCTGCAGGACCCACCTTCAGGACCTAAAAGAAGTGACCCACAACATCCACTATGAGACCTACAGGGCCAAACGGCTGAATGACAACGGAGGGCTGCCCCCCATGACTGTGGAGACAGAGGAAAACCACGAGAGTAACCTGTGAAAGACCCTCCCCCTCCACGGTCACCTGGTGACTCTGGCTAGACAACCCACCCCTGCTACCCTTGACTCAGCCGTGGGCCTGTCTCTGCAGCATGTGCTCCGTGGAGGGAGAGGATGCAAGTGTGAGTGCAGGCGTGCGTGTGCCTCCCTGTGTGCCGGAGAGGGACAGGGGCATCTCCCCCGTCCTTCCCAGAGTGTCCCCATTCTCGGTTTGTTTTTGCACAGTGGACTGTCCGTCAGCTTCCCTTCCCTCGTTTCTGTGTCTCAGCTGTGTATCTTGCCTGGGGGAAATAGTGTTGGGGGGGGAAGGATTTCTAGGGGCATGGATTTTGGAGGGGGGAGGTGTGGGGCATGCTGTAGTCCTGTTTTTATCACTTGGACACATGGCAAGGAGAGACTCTGGGAGAGATGGTGGAGTCAATGCATGCATGTTTCAAGAGATGTCAGCAGAGATTTCTCTTGGATCTCCATGGGTGTAAAGGCAGCTGGTTGGTCTGAGGGCATGGTGGGCTGGTATTTTATCCCCTTTTCTTGCTGTGGCTTCCCAAGGGGAAATGGCAGCTTGGAATAGGGTAGATGAGAGAAGACTGGCACGTTTTGTGGTTCAGAGCAAGTGACTCGTGGGAGGAGACAGAATTAGTTCTTGGCCTGTAGCATCTGTTTGAAAAGCATCAGAGTACTGGGGGAAAATGGATATAGTTTCCAAAAGAAGCAAAACCCAGGGGGAAAGAATGTGTTCCTGCTGCAGAGGGTGCATTTGCCCCATTGCTGGGGTCACCGCATGCCCTTGCTGCAATCCCCCAGTGCAGTGGTCTCTCTCCACCAGCACCGAGCAGGTCCTGGCCAAGCCTTCCCCACAAGATGGGCCCTCTGCTGTGCGAGCACAGGGACACTGCCACAGGGGGTCCTGCTGGGGCCTCCCCCAGGGACAGCTCCGCTCGGCACAGCACCTTGGGGATCCTGGAGGAGAGCAAACAGCCATGGATTGAGAAACACTGGGCTGGGGTGGGGGTACAGGAGATACCTCTTCCTCATTCTCCTCAAATGGCTGCATTTGTTACTGCAGCAGTGCTGTTCCTCTGCTCTCTTACTGTCCCATGTCCTCCTCCACTCCTGTGCTTTTGTCCTCATTCCCTTTTAGACCTCTGTAGCTTTTTCCCATCCTTTCTTTTCCTGTCTCACTTTCTCTGGTCCTTTAAGTCTCTCCTTCATTTCTCAAAGAACTTGAAAATTCCTCTTCTTCAGGCTGTTTCCTCCCTCTCCCAAGCTCTAACACCTTCTTAACAATGTGCTTTTGTGTCCTGTTGAGAAGCTGTTGTTTTACCTTTCCCTGGAGGGGATGGGGAGGGAAGGTAAAGACCTGTGAGCAGAAAGAGGCACAGCTTCACTGAAGACTACGTGCTTGTGTCTGGCTGGTGTGTCAGCCGTTTTCTGGGTGTCCCTGAGCGAGGTCAAAAGTGTCAGGGAGGGGAGAAGACCAGACATGTCCTGAGCTTGTCTCTGCATGTCACGTGGCTGGCAGGGGCTGTCCCCTCCAGGAGAGTTGCCAGCCACACTTAAAACGCACATGTGGAATGCCATGGCCTGGCATGGCAGCACTGCCAGCAAGGGGAAGTGCAGGAGCTTGGGATGGGAGTTGGAAAGGCTGGCACTGGAGAGAGGAAAACAGCAAATGAGGAGCAGAGGAGGACTTCAGCCCAACTTGATGTTGGTTGACGGAGCTGCATGGGGGCCAGGGCTGCAATAGGGCTCTCCATGCCTTAGCAGAACTGTCAGGAGCATCTGTCCGTCTTGTGGCTTTCTCTGGTGCTGTCACTGCAAAGCAAAGGCTCTCTTCACTCCCACTCCCCCCTGTCCACACACATCAGCCATTCTCAGCAGCACCAGGACGTGAGGGCCATTCCAGCACTCCCTAGTCCTCTCCCCAGCCACGTTCCCAGCTCCCGATGTTCCTGTGTGCAGGGTGTGCGTGCAGCCTGGCACACCTTCCCCCTGCACCAGGCTCCTCAGTCCTGCAGGGAACAGGAGCCTTGTCACCGGTGCCAGCAGCCGTACCACGGACCCTTGCAGAACCCATCCTGCCACGCTGCCACCCATCCTGCCCTGCTCAGCCCAAGGACATTGAAGACGTGACCCTCATCAAAGACACTGCCAGGGCCCTGCTTCTCACAGCGCTGAAGCACGAAGCCACATCCCATTGCTGTCACCCTGGGCTAGAGAACAGTAATCTTTATGACTTTTGGGCCCAGCCAAGCATTAGGGCAGAGACACAACGCTGCCCTGCCCAAAGAAAGCAAAGCAGACCCATGCAACAGAAGAGAGAGACTTTCCTTTGCCTGTAATGTGGATTTCAAGGACAAGGTTGTGTGTTTTGCCCTATAGGTTTAGGAACTTTTATCTCTTTGTAATAACGTGGTTTTTACACCCTGCTCTGTAATTTCTTGTCGGATCACAGACTACATCTAAAGGATCCGTAAAAGCTTGTGACAAAAACACGCTCAGGTACTCCTCACTGCCATCTGCTTGTGCCAAATATCCTACCAACATCCCGTGCACCTACCAGGAAGTCTACAAACGGCAAATACAAAAAAGAAAAGAAATCCCAGGCGGCACGACAACGGGAGATACTGCTGGGAAGAAGCCTCTGTGAATGGACAAGCCGGGAAAAGTCTGAATCGAGCGCCACCAGCTGAGCTCCAGGATGGGCACAGCAAGTCCGCTGTTCCCCTGAGATATCCCGAGGGGTGTTGCAGAGGGGCAGAGTCTAAACCTTACACCAGAGATGCCCACTCGGCGCATTCGGAGGCTCTCAAGCTGTTCAGCAGAAAAGCCGTTCGCCAGAAAAACTTTGCTGAGCACGGCAAATCCTGGACAACCTCCACCGAGGCAACCACGGCAGCGAACAGGCGTGGGTGCACTGAGCAGAGAGAGCCAGAGGAGCGAGCAGGGCGGCGCGTAGGCACCAGTGTCTGCGGTTCGTTGCGCGGGCCGGGCGGGCCGCCCCTCAGAGCGTCCCCGCCGGCAGCGGCGGCCATTAAAGCACCCAGCGCCGCCTCGCTTCCCTCTCACTTCCGCCTCGCGCGCGCCGCCGGCCGCCGACGCCGCGGGGGGCGGGGCCAGCGGGAACGCGTCCTCGGGGCGGGGCCACGCTGGATGTGACGTCACTGCCGTCACCGGGTCAGGGGCGGGGCCGGCGGGGCAAAGATGGCGCTGAACAGGAACCACTCGCAGGAGGGTGGTGTCGTCATCCCCAATGCCGAGAGGTACCGGGGGGCCGCGGGGCCGGGCGGGTCCTCCTCGCCCCCTGTCCCCTCGTCAGGGCCGGGCGGCGGGGCCCGGTGGTGGGAGGTCCCGCTGGGGCGAGCCCGTTTCCTGCCCGGCCGCGCTGGCCCGGCTCGGCCTGGGCTCTGCCTCGCTGAGGGCTCCCTGGCAGGGCG
Source organism: Pyrgilauda ruficollis (assembly GCF_017590135.1). NCBI lineage: Eukaryota > Metazoa > Chordata > Aves > Passeriformes > Passeridae > Pyrgilauda > Pyrgilauda ruficollis. Next base: position 4,972,433 of record NW_024527266.1, read on the forward strand.
GGGGCGGGCTGGGGGCAGTGGGGAGCAGGCCTGGCTGCAGTCCCTAGGGCTGCCCCGTCTTCACCGCGGAAGCTCGGGGGTCCTTAAAGCCGCTCCCGCGGGCGTCCTGGGTGCAGACTGCGGCTACCATCGCTCGTAAAAGTCAAGGAATTGGGGTTTTTTTAAGGTCATGCATTTAGTGACGCCAGAGAGGCAGCAACTATTTAAGGTAGGAGTCTTGATCACTTGAATTCAAAGTTCCTCGGCGCGGAGAAGCGCCTCTCCATGGAAGCACAACCGGCTGCTCGACGCCTGCCCTCGCCCCGGGCGGGGATGGACAGAGCAGCTGAACAGACTGGGGCTTCAGTTCGGTCCTGCTGGCTGCTCCCAGCGTCCTGGCAAGAGAAATCCTAGAAACCCGAGGCCCAGTAAAGGATCGAAGTAAAAGGATCAGAGGAGTTGGTTTGAGTCTGGTGATCAATAGGAAAATTACACTCGAGAAATGTGCTCCATCTTGTGTTGAGCTTGGAGCTGACTCCTAATGCTTCAGTCAGGAAGGCCCTCGGATGTGTTGAGCTCATGCCAGTTTAAAGGAGATTTCTCCTTGAATCCTGGGCTGCACCAAAAGCAGCGTGGGCAGAAGGTCAAGGGAGGTGGTTCTACGTCTGTATTCCACTCTGGTGTGACCTCACCTGCAAGTCCAGAGGAGGCCAGGAAGTTGGTAAGAGGAATGAAGCACTCCTCTATGAAGACAGGCTGAGAACGTTGGGGCTGTTCAGCCTGGAGAAGAGAAGATTGTGTGGAGACCTTATTGCAACCTTCCAGTGTCTGAACAGGACCTGCAGGGGCAGGGGGCTCTTCATCAGGGCCTGCAGTGCTAGGACAAGGAGTAATGGGCACAAGCTGAAAGAAGGGAAATTTAGGCTAGACATTAGGAAGAAATTCTTTACTCTGAGGGTGGTGAGGCACTGGAATGGGTTGCCCAGATGAGCTGTGGATGCCCCAGCCTGGGCAGTGTTCAGAGCTGGCTTGGATAATGCCTTGAGCAAACTGATCTAGTGGAGGGTGGCCATGGCCATGGCAGGGAGGCTGGGACCAGATAATCTTTAAGATCCCTTCCAAGCCTTAACATTGGCTTGAGATCATAAAACCATACATTGTTTGTGGTGCTGCTCAGTCACAGGTGGCTCCACAGGGGCACAGCCTCCCGTGACAGCCCTGGACAGGCATGCAGGTGCAGACCGGTTCAGCAGCCTCGTTACTCTCTGTGGTGCTGGCTGCGTGGTATTTGCTCGTGTGAGTGGCTGCAAAGCAGTAAACATTACAATGACTGCATAGAAATTCTCCCCAGTGAGGCAAAATTATGTGCAATGCTGCTCCAAGACATGATTGAGGGAGTGTTCTGGTAAGATTAAAGCTGTCAAAAAGTTGGTTGTATTTAGCTTAGAATATGTTTCCCACTTGCATTTTGGAAATGGAAAGAGCTCTGCTGTCTCATAAATCTGTCCCTTCCAGCCAGTCTGAGAATCTGCATCTAGCTCAGCTATGAAGTAGTGTCCCAGTAGAATTTCTTGGTCAGGTTGTTTTTTCTCATCAAAGCTAGACTTCTCAACATCTTCATTCATACATCTGCAGTGTTCTTCTCTTCCCTAAAGAGCAGAATACCTGAGACTATAGGGCATTTGGTTGTTTTTCCATATGGTGGCCCTGAATATTCCTCCTTTCCCCAAATAATTGTACAGTTTCCTGAATTTGACTTCTGCAGTATGCTGAGCAGAATTTATAAGGATTATTTTAGATCCAGCCCATTCAGGGATTGTGGTTGGATTGTGTTGGTTTAGGGTTTTGTCACTTTGTTTTTTCATGCTCACCTTGGAGTCTTCTGCCACTGTAACATGCTGAAGGTTTATCACCCTCAGGGTTCTTTTGTTTATTCTGCAGATTTTCCTACTGTGTGGTATGTTTAGATCTGCACCATAGACTCAGTGACATGCTTTCCCAAGATGACTCTTTTTTTTTTCTGAAAATATATTTAATTTTTCATGCAGCTCTATACCCCTGACCCTGCAGCATTCACAGTTCTCATTTGGGTTTGTGTCATTAGGAAACTCTGCTAATGTTCCCGTGGATCTCCAACAATAATATCTTTATTGCTGGCACTGCCGACTCATTGCTTCATTCCTCAGCGTGGTGCTGTTTACTACAAAAGCTTGCTTCAGTCACGTGAGGCAGGGTCAGCAGTGAGGGTTTCAGTGCAGCCACTTCCTCAGTGTGCAATGGGTGTGGTGTCACAGCAGTGCTGTTTTCCAGTGCAGTGGACTTGATTTGAGCATGGACTGGGGAGGGAGAATTGCTCTGAGATTACACCTTGGCATCAAGGAGATGGTTTCTGACACCTCAGCCCTGTCTGTGCCCTGATTTTTGGGCTGAGGGTCTTCGTGTGTAGAGGAATTCCTCAGTGTGACACCTTTGGAGATAGAAACCTCCCTGTATATTAAAGGTGCCCTTGTTGAAGGAGGAGCAGGGCTTGTCTGAGATGAGAGGATGAATTCTTCCAGTCTGCATAAATCATCCCTCTCTGTTCAAAGTCAAAACCGCGGGGCCCACAGCAGGACTTTGGGATAATATTCAGAGTTCTGCTGTGCTATTCCCTGCCCTGTGTGATGAGGGTATGTGTTACCAAGTTTGTCTCTCCAATTTGTCTGATTTCTTCCTGCAGTGTCCTCAAACAGTGCAAAGATGTGGAGCTCTCCTTCAGTGACGTGACAGGCAAGCCTGAAATCTTCAAAGGCACCAAAAAAGGAATGCTGTATCTCACCCCTTACAGGGTAAGTCTGATGCCAGCAGGGTTGCTTCTTTCTCACAGGAGCTTGTAAACTTTAAACCAGAAATGTAGTTGATGACAGAAGAAAGGATTTTTATTGTGGAAGGGGCCACTGACAGCACTACATAGGAGAAGGAAAGGTGGAAATGGGATAGTTCTAGATACCTATTCATAGATACCTATGCCACAATCCCAGTCACCTACAAAGGCACATGCAGTCCTGGAAATCACTGTCTAGAGAATATATTTCACATAATGTGTCAGTCAATGACACTTCCTTTGCAAAGTCTCCTAGATTATCCTTAAAGACCAGAACAGTAAAACTCCATAAATGTGCAGGTGTGTTTTAAGTGGTTTATTATTTTGGAATGTACATGCCTCAGGTGAGTGAGCCATGTGCCGTCAAATCTGTTGGGGCTCCCCAGTGTTAAAGCTGTGAAATAATTCAATGCATACTCATACTAGAGGTTAAGTTACCCTCTTTTTGAATGCTGATACGGTGAGAGCTCCATCATCACTCTGTCTGTTGAATCCAAGTCATTCAGAAGCATTCCCTGCTGTCTTGCAGATGATCTTTGTGACCAAGGGCAAGGATCCTATGCTGTCCTTCATGATGCCGTTCTATTTGGTGAAAGGGTGCTCCATCGAGCAGCCTGTTTTCTCTGCCAATTACATCAAAGGACAGATCCAGGCCGAGGCCGGAGGTACGTGCCAGTGCTTTGCAAATGGAACTCTTCCCAAGCATCACAAGGCCATTTTTGCTGAGCACCAGACCAGCTTATGTGCACAGGAATGGCAGAGTAGCTGTCATGGTATAGCTGGTGCGCCCACACTGGGCTAACTCCCCTCTCCTGCACTTTAGGGCACTGCTGCCACGTTAATTCCTGCCCTCAGGCCAGGGACTGACTTGCCCAGGATGACTTTTGTGTAATTCTTTAACTTCGTGTATTGTGTTCACTCACTTTCCCAATGTGCTTGTTTTTCTCCTTTCTTTGACCTGAAAGGGTGGGTAAATGACCAAGGCACCAGCGCATGCTGTTGTTACACAGAATTGGAATTAGCCACCACTGTTGGTCTTTGGGACGTCAGGAGCCCCTTGGGTATGGTTTGCATGGATCTGGGAGTCTGCTGTCCATCACTGATTTAACTTTGATCCCAATTTGATAATGAAGCCGCAGTAACACTTAACAGAGGTGTTTATGACCAGACATGGGGAATTGCAAAAGATAAACAGGGATTGGGAACATGGCTTTTGGTTCAAATTTTTTCCCTCTTCAGCCTTTTCATGTGTGTTTTCATGGCATCTGAAGTGTTTATTCTTTTTGTTTCCTGTTTATAACAATATTTTAAAGTGACTGAGTTGTCTGGGAATTGTGGATCGGCTCACTTTCTTGGGCTGAAGTCATACTAAGACAGTGATTTTGTAGAGGTGAATCTCCAAGTGATCGACTTTATCCATGATGGACTCTTTTGTTATATTTCTATACTTTATTTCTACTGTGTCCCCAAGAAACTATCTCTCTTGATACTAATTTAATTGTTAGACAAGGAAGATAAATCTTATATTTAAATGACACATATTTTTTGTTAAAAACACCAAAACTCAAAGCACCTTCCACCAAAAAAACCACCAAATCCCTAAAAGCCCTAGGAAAACAAAGCACTCTTACTTGCCTTTTAAGACAGTGCCTACTTTATTTTTTTCCCTGAGAAATTGCTATTATACATCAGCATTTAATAATCTGAGCTTCTCTGTGTCAGTGAGATTAAAGATGTTGCATTTGATTTAAATCCTAGCTTGAGTTGCAGGTCCTGGTCTGTAGTTCACCGAGGATATCAACAAAACTTCATCTGAGGGCTTTCAGTTAATATCCTCAGTGAAATAAATGTTCCATCTTCACACTGTTCTTTATTAGGTTCCATTAAACCTTTCAGGAAAGAACAAAGCAGCCTTGTATCTAGAGTAGGCTGCTTCTACATGATTATACCTTTCAAAGGGTAAAACAATAAATTCCTGATCCTCTTGAGATACTATTTTGGGGTACCTCTGATAGCAGTGCCATAACACTTTCTTCCTGGTAATATGATGCAAAATAGTTTTGAAATAAAGAAGAAAATAATAATTGAAGTATAAACAAATTTGCTGTCTTGGATTCAATTCTAATTCTCTCTCCTAGGTGGCTGGGAAGGACAGGGGACATTTAAACTAACTTTCAACAGTGGAGGAGCCATTGAGTTTGGACAGCTGATGTTGAAAGCTGCTTCTAGTGGTAAGGGATTTTCAGATCCTGTGGTTCCCCCATGGCTGGCTGAGCTAGTAAGCAAATTGTGCTCGTTCTGAACTCCATAGAAAGAGGGAAACCCTAGGCCCTCTTCCACAGCAAAGTATTTTTTCTCTTTCCAGGGGAGCTTTTGGTTTCCCTTTCAATCCTTTTTCTTTATTTCATCTTAGTGCTTTGTGCAGTCAGAATGTTGTGGGGTTTGGGCTTCTGAGGTGGACCACCTTTTTGTACAGAACCTTGTTTCTACTGGAAAAAAAAAGTTGAAATATGTGATGGTGAAAAATTGCTTCACTTAGCTACTCTCAGTTCTAAACTAGTGCAGTAAGATGGGGAAAGCTAACGTGCACATTTGGAGAGGGGAAAAATAAGTTTTAAAAAACAAATTATTTTTAAATTTTCAAATGGAGGAACAAGAACTCTTTTTCTGATGAAGTTTTCTTTTTAAAAAAAATGGGTGTTTTAAAACGTACTTGTTTTCAGAACGAAAGTGTATTTATAAAAAGGAAAACATGCTGTACTGCTGCTTGCTTTAGAGTGGTCTTTCCTTCAAGCAGTGGGAGCTCTGTGGTGGGACTGGGACCTGTGAGGTCGTATTGTTGCAGCTGGTTTCCTTCAGCACTCTGTGTCTAGTGCCTTTCAGGCACAGCACTATGCCAGGACTATATAGTGAATCTACATAAGGGGAAACAGTGCTGCGTTAACAGGACTGTTTTCATTTTATACTCTACATTCAGTTTTAAGAACTAAAACTAAACTAAAGGTGTGTTCCTTAGCTTCCAGTGGCGTTCCTCTGCAGAACCCTGGCTATGGATACACCCCTGTTCCCGGAGGATATGCACCGGGCCCGCCTGCCCCCGGGGGCTACTCGCCTGTGCCGGGAGGCTACGCTGCCCCTCCGCCCCCCAGCGGAGCCTATCCCTACGCACCGCCCCCAGTGAATGCCTACGGACCTGCTCCACAGCCCATGGGCTATCCCTACGCCCAGGCTCCAGGTTTGGAAGCTGTGTAATGATGTCTCATGCTAGCTGTGAGGAAATGACAGTGGTACGCTGAGGGTTGCTGTAGTTTTGTCTCCATCGAGGAACCTTGTCCTTGCAGAAACCTGTCACGTGCTGTTGATCACACCCATGTGTCGCTGTAATTGTAGCTACGTGAAGTTGTGGTTTGCAAATTGTGCTGCTGCTTGGTAGAGAATTATTGCCTGCTGACATGACAGGCATTAGCAAATTATTAAATCCCTGGGAAGCCTGGAGAGCTTCCTTTACCACTGCTCTCGTCCCCAGCTAATGTGCTGTCAGGCCTGTGAGCTCTCTGTCCCATGGTCTGTGTCCAAAGCATCAGCCTGGTGTTGTCTTTTTCAGGTATTTACCCACCACTTCCAAACATGAACCCCATGTACATGCCACCCCCACCACCCTACTCTGGGGCACCTCCTGCAGGATCTTCAGCCCCCACAGCTCCCCCAGCCTGGGTGAGCCCAGGAATGCCAGGTAAATGGGATTGGGTGGTTGTCAGGGTCTGGCTGCAAATGGTGCCTGGGGGCTTGGGCTGAGGATGGCATGGGCACAGCATGGGGTGGAGAAGCTGTTGTTGCAAGAGCTCCAAGTCTTCTGTAGGGATCTGCTCTGCCTTGCACTGCACAGCTTGTGGTCAGCCCTAGCCAGCTTTGCTGAGCTGCTCTGAGTTCTAATCCAGCTTGCTGCAGTTCCTCTTGGCTCCTCGGGCCTTTGTTGCCTCCTTGGAAGAGGTGAAGCTGGGGAGAAGGCTCTGGGGCTAGGGCCATTGCCTCAGATATTTAAGGAGACTTCTTCTCCTTCCTTTCCAGGAGGCAGCAAGGCCATGGAAGCAGCTTCCAGTGCATATTACAACCCTGCCAACCCACACAATGTGTACATGCCCATGGTGAGTACCATGCCTGGTCTTCATGTGCCTACTCCCTCCTCTGTCACTAGCAGAGATGTGCTTTGCTTTCTTACAAAGTCTAATGCACCTTCATGTTGAACATGCACAGAAAGTATGCATTTTTATGGGAGGGAGGCTCCCATGAGGAAGACTGGTGAATTTTTCAGTCAGGAAAGGAGGAAGGCCTTAAGATTGATTCATTAACAGCCATTTACTTCCTGTCTTACTCCTAAAGCCATAACAGACTTGCAGGCCACATAGAAAACACAGCTCTCTGCATCCATTAGGCCTGAAAATGAGGAGAGTTAAAGCAGAATAGGTCACTTGAGGGTGATGGCATGTGGGTTTCTGTTTTGCTTTCTTTCTGGGCTAGGTTTCCTACTGTTCAGTCAGTGGCAGCCAGTAGGTTGTCTGTAGCCTCCATCTGGTACATGGCAGCCTGGCTGTGCCCCTCGCTGCCTTGCTTGGCTCTGGCAGACTGGAGACTGATGGAGCAGCAAAGCTGGCCCTCAGCCCAGGGTTTGCTCTCTGCTGGGTCAGAGCTATGAGCTTCAACAGGGACAAAGCCCTGGAAGGGAAGGGAGAATGGATTAAATGGTCCATTTGCAGTAGACCATTTGTTACCTGGTTTTGAGGGGACTTTTCCTAGAAATGTTACGGAGACAGCATTTGTCATGGAATATAGCTGATACTAGAGAGGAATGGTGTGATGAAATGACAGCTTAAACCATAGAACTTGGTTCTGTCTGTAGCTCACTGCAGGGCACTCATTTCTGGTGAGCCAAGCCTGGGAATGCCTGGAAAGAGCTGGTCCTAAAACAGGCATGGCTGTTGACTCTACTGTATCTCTTTCCAGGATCAGCCACCTCCTTATGCACCTCCTGAGGATAAGAAGAACAACTAGCAGAAGGAAATTGCAGCCAGCCTCCCACATTCTCTCTCCCTGAAGACAACTTGGCTGTTAGTACTCCTGAAGTTAGCATATCTCTAGATCTCTGTTTCTCTACAATAGATACAGTGCTGGGCAGCTGAGCACCTGCCCTCATTAAACACTGAGTCAGTGGCAACACGAGGCAGGACAACAGCACTTTCCTACTTACTTGCTTTATCTCATGGGGTCGAAGGACTAACCTTTTGCCCTGCCATTGGCTTGAAGAGAGAGATGGACTTATTAAACTGTATCACATGACTAATCTAGGACTAAAATATGAAGGCTCTGGGATCTTGTTGGAGTGAAACAACTTGGAATGCCAAACTTTTGACTTCTGAAGCACCATCCAGGAGGAAAGGTGTGGAGAGCTATGAGGTTCCCTGCACAGATCCTCTGGTGTCCTAGACAGGTATTAAATTTCCTTAAATTCTAGGGCAGTTCAGTTTGAGATGGGATTTTGGACATCCTGTATTGTGTTGGAAGTGTGTGGCATTCTGAACTAACAGTTGAGGGGTCGTGACCTTGGGAAGTGCATTTGAAGAGATGCTGAAACATTTGGCTATGAAAGAGGGAAGGGGATGGGTCCCTGTCTTTGTAGCCATTGAATAGAGAAGCAAACAAAGGTGTGCCTCAGGGCAGTGAGCTCATAGACTGGCAGGCCTGAGGATCAGTCTGTCTCTTCCCTGCCCAGGCAGGCTCCATATCTGTGCAATGATCCTGTGTCAAGCAGCCATGCCTCGAGCATAATGGAGTCAAGTGCTGCACAGGAGGCTGCCTGTCTTGGAGCAAAATGTGTTACATTAGGCAGATGACCTGGCAGTAGCCTTGTCAGGAGACAAGTCCTGCAGCCCTGGCTCCCTCTGCTGAGCAAATCTGTGCTGTGTGCTACCTCCACAGGGGAAAACTGGCCTTCATCTTTTCCTTCAGCTGCTGGAGCCAGGCTGTGTGTGCCCAGCACACACAGCAGTGTGGGCAGGTGGGCACTGTAATGCTAGAGCTGGTTGCTTACAGGTGCAATGCCCTTGGCTGGGAACTGCTGTCTGGGTGGGAGTTACTAGTGCTTGGCTCTCTTGCAGAGACTCTGGCTGCTCAGCCACAAGCTTTCCTTTTTCCTTAGGACATAGTGCCATTAAACCTGCTCTGAAGAGTCTCTAGTCTGGTGGAGACCCTTGTGATTCTTTACATATAGGGTGACTGTACTTCTTCCTACAGCCTCTGTACCTTCACAAGGAGGGGGAAGGAGTGTTTTGCCTCACCCCCCTTTGTGGTAGGGCTCTCCTGCAATTCAGGTTTGCACAACTTAAAAGTATGAATTCCTAAAGCAGTTCCACATGGGGGGAAGTAAGTTTCCTCATCTATAAACACTTTTTCTGACTTAGAGATATTCTAACAACTCCGTATTTAAAAAAAAAAAATCAACCATGAATGTTTGTAACTTTTTGAATTGCACTTTAATACAGGAGTGTTGATACCTTTATCTGCTAGTTCAGTGTTGTGTGTGTTGTGTTGACCTTAATTCTTGCATACGGCACAGAAGGCTGGAATGAACTACAACCACTGCTGCTGTTCCCTTGGGTCACCTATGGGTCAGTACATCCCTCTCCCTGGTGTGTGGCTAAGCTGGACCTGGAATCAAGTAACTGGGGGGAGTGAAGAAGGTGGGGCTTATTCCCTTGCTGCCTGGGAAGGCTGGAAGGGTGGCTGGTGCCTGTGATTTTGCCCAGGTATGCAGAAGTGGCACATGTTCATGTTCCATCACTCCTTGTAGCAGGGGCTGTGTCACGCTGCTGCTCATCACAGCTGCGTTCGTAGCACCTCGTCTGTGTACATTACACCAGAGGGGAGCCTTTGAAGTCTTTAAAAGAAATTCCTCACCTGCAATTCTGTTCCAGCAATGGAAAAATTAATATATAATAAGGAAAATGGCATTTGGCTATAGACTGTAAAATCTGTTTCCCCTTGTGCCAAGAAATACTGCTGCCCTGCTGAACATGATGTAACTACTGGAAAGCCATTTCCTACTCTGCAGCAGTCCAGTTTCTGACAGGGAACCAGATCTATTTCCTAGGATAGTTGTTCCTGTTTTGAGGTAATGACCCTGTAATCCTACATTAACCAAGCAGATATAGCTAGCAACACATGAAACAGTCTATGATCTACTTCCTTTTATTTCAATCAATTTGCCTCAATCACTCCCCAAGAACAAAGCCAGCTCCTTGTTTTGTTGGCAAGTCCTCCCTTATTAGAACTGCAAGCATTGTGTTCAGTATCTTGACCCTACACCTCAGAGAAAGTTTCTAGAAGGGTCCAGAATCAACCATTTGGTCCTTCAGGAAGCAGAGTGGACAGATGACCAGGAAACCTCCCACAGCTGAACAGAAATAGAGATAGAGATTTTTTTTTTTTTCCTAATCTAAAATGTGGTATTTCCCCATTCTGAGGCTTAATCTTGTGTCACCTAGAACTCTTCCATGGGTAGTCTGCTCTATGAAGGTGAAGCAGTTGAGGGCTTTAGAGTGTCCTGACACTCACTTCCAGTTTATTAGTGCAGGCTCCTCCTCAGGATAAGAGTTGTGGATGCAAGGGCCCTTGGGAGAAGAAGCCTTTTCCTGAGACACCCTGAGTTTTCAGCCTGCTGAAGTAGGATCTGATCCTCCTTTTAGCAGAAATTTTCTTCTAGAGAAAGAAAGATGCAACTTTCAGCTTGGAGGCACCTGTGACCAACTCCCAACCTCAGCTGAGTATCAGCATCTTCCTGCCAGCACTCCTACACAATGTGCTATGGCTCTGCAGTTTTTGGTGTGTACCACAGCACAGCTCCTGGGGTTGTGCATGGCTCATGGAGATTTTTGCTCTCCTGTAAACATCTACCAGAGGGACTTTAATACAATGCTAGCATGCACACTAGTAGTGCTGGCCTCTAGAATCGTGGCAGCAGGATCAGGCTTGCAAGAAAAGCCTCACTGCACAGCGCCATTATGCCTCCAAGAGCTCTTGGTCCTGGTGGGGATATGTGGGAGGGATGCAGCCCAGCTGACAGCTCCTCATCCTAAACCAAGCTGATTATAGCAAAAGAAAGAAGGTGACCAAGTCTGATCCTTGAGGTTAATGCCATCACACATCTGGGGAAAAAGGGAAAGTCACAACCCTAGGAGATACTAAAGCACCCAAAGCCTTTCTACACGTGTAGTTCAAACAGCCCCTGCAGCAGCCAGTAGTACCCAGCTCAAAGCAATGAAGTTCTCAGGTGTCAGAGCTGACAAACTTCAGTGGTGGTGGACTCTACTTATATGGCATCTTCCACAGGAGGATCTCAAAAGGCTTTGCAATCACCGAGGCACTACGCTCTGCACACCCTTAGGCAGTGGGTAACAAGAATTCCTGGTTTACGCAGACGGAGCAGACACCATCAAGCTGGTAGCAGGGGATGGTCAGTGCCCAGCATTGCTGGGCTCAGCAGCAAAAGGCACTTGTGCAGTGAAGAGCCACGTGCCCTGGGGTCTCACGGCTCACCCTGGCACTGCTCCACACCCCATCCACTGGGCCCTGTCACAGAAGGGCTGGGCGGAAACCTTCACCGGGGGCTTGCTGTCTGACAGCATGCCAGGGTTGTAGCGGGAGTTCCGTGGGACGGAGATACCACATCACCACCCCCGAGGGGTTAATAACAACTGAGAAGTTGTCTGCTGTTCTTAGGGCCCCAACGATCTTCCCGGCGTACACGTCTTGTACCTGAAAGAGAGAGATGGAGCTACCAGCAATTCCAGACCTTTCATCTTGGGGTCCAGCTGTGGTCACGGACATGGCATAGTGGGCCGGGGCACAGCAGTGGGCAACAGAAGAGTGACCCAACGGGCAGCTGCCCCTTCAGCCCAGAGGCATGGAGTGAAAGTACCCCCTCTCACCCTCCCAGAACACATAGAGATCTGGGAAGAGGGGGACCCATGTGCCATGGGACTGCCGTGCTATGCAGTGTGTCAGTGAGGCTCACCTCATACACAGCATCCTCAGGGAAGTGGAGCTTGGCCAGGCTGGTGGTGTAGCGGAAGGGCGTATCTGTCCTCCGGCTGAAGAACACAAGGGCGCTGGCAGCCTGCGACAGTGGGCGCAGAAACACCTCGATGTGGGATTTCTCCTAGGGGTGGGGATAGGTGTGTGAGGCAGAGTTGCCAGGAGCAGTGTGACTTCTGACTTTGCCCTGTGGGGCTGCTACACCAGCAGGCCCACGATTCCCACAGCTCTCTTGCTCCTCTTTCTCTGCATCGCTTCCCTCTCCCTCCTTATTCTGATATTCTGTGCTACTTCTGTCTGCTCTCCCAAAGGCATCTGCTTTCCCCCTAACCTTGACAATCCTGCGCCCCTGGATTCCCAGGGGGTCCTGGTTGATCTGGATCATCAGGCGGTTCTGCAGGATCTCTTTGGCACTGGGGGAGATGGTGCGGAGATCCGTGGACATGAGGAGCGGAGCTGCCATCACTGTCCACAAAGCCATTTGGGAGCGTGACTGCTCGTAGCTAAGGCCGAAGTTTCCAATGATGAGCTGGAGGGGAGATGGTGAAAAGATGGAAGTAGCAGAAAAAGGTTAGAAACTTGTCTGCTTGTCACCTGTGGTGATGCTGCTTCCTACTGGGACGGAATGCACAAGGGAAACCTCACATTCCCCTTAAGTAGTCTACCACAGCCACTGGAGATCTCATCCCTGCCAGCAACTTACACTCAAATACGCTCATTAACACCCCTTGTTTCACCACTATTTGCCCTCGGGCCATGCAGGGAAGGACAAGAACACCTGAAGAACTTGAGAGGTAAATTCAAGTGGTGAACAGTTCATTGCAATTACTCTGGTTTTTCCCACAGCTTAGCCAAGGGCAACACCAGCTTTGCCTCTGCAGCAACAGGGCTCCTGCTCCTGGAGCTCTTCCTTTGCTCTGCCCCTAGAAGGGGATCCCTGAAGATCCTCATCCCCAGACAGGGTCAAAGCACCCATCACCCAGCCACACCATGTCTGGGTCGTTCCAGTGACCGGGGCCAGCTGCCGGCTGCAGCACGTCCTGGTTTGTGAAGAACCAGTCCACGATGGAAAGTACACTGTCCCAGGAGTCCTGGATGTCATCATAGTTACGCCACAGGTTGCAGATCTCTGCCAGGATGGTGTAGTTCACCTGACAAGGAGAACAGTGTCAGGCACGAGAGCAAAAAGAACTGTTCTGCAAGGTGGGAGAGGCAGGGCAGCACTGCTGAATTGCTGAGAGCTGTCCAGCAAGTGTGTAACAGACAGAGGAATCTGCAGAAGGGCAAGGAAGCAAGACAGAGTCATATCCCACTATGTCTGGGCACACCCCAGTACTATAGGATGTCTGGCAAAAACAACCACAGAGGCCATGGGGAAATCTGATAACCTATCAGCTACAAGAATGAGAGCAGCTCAGGACTGACTCAAAAAATGAAAGATGAAATACGTGAGTGCAAGCAATTCTCAAGAAACATATACCAGGAAGATTATCCTATTTCAAGCACTGAAACCAGACAAGATTGTTTCACAAGAAGACTGTCAGGACCAACCCCACACCATCTGAGTAGCGTAGAGAGGATACACTCCAGAGCCTTCTTCCCACAAACTCCCATCTCCTAGCTGTATTGGGACCCCCAAGTGTCCCCAGGTGCCTGGCAGGAAGGCCACATTCCCTCTGGGACCTGCAGCACCACCCAGGGGTGGAAAATTAAGTGGGGTGTAACACCCGGCTTGTGGTGCTCCAGCAAGAGCTCCTCCAGGGCACAGGGGACACGGGAACTTGCCAACAGATGGGAAAACCCTTACCTTGGGGGGAAGACCCCCCTGATATGCTGGCCAGCTGCAGGAGTAGACAATGGGGCGGCCTGTGGCATTCAAGGCCCTCGCCATTTCTGGATATCCTTAGGGAGAGAAGATATCAACCAGTGAAGGGGGTGCTGGCAGCAGCCCATGTCCCAGTAGCAGCCTTTGTCCCAGCCCACCCAGCAAGGGGAATACCAGGCTAGCCTGGCTTCCTTCCTTACACCAGCTCCAGGGCACACGAACTCCCGCTTCTTTTCTCAACATTTGCAATAGGAGGCACAAGGGAAGAACTGGCTGGCCCAGTGTTGCTGCAGAGGGCCAGCTGCCCCAACCCAAGCAGTAGGGGAGGAATGCCAGAGGCTGGTGAACTTTTACCCTTTGCCTGCTCCTCTGCGGACGAGTAGCACCCATCCAGCTTCAGCATGTCCACACCCCACGCTGCAAAGGTCTGGGCATCCTGATTCACATTTTCCAGCATGGTGCCTGGGTAGCCCCCACAGGTGAAGATGCCCAGGTCACCATAAATGCCCAGCTTCAGGCCCCTGGCATGGACCTGTGGGGAGAACAGAGCTGCAAGGAGCAAATGAAGGGATCCAAGGTGTCTCCCAAGTACCAGAGTCCTCTTTTCCTTCCCAGCTCTCCCACCATACTGGCATGGGGACAGAGATCCCCAGTGGCCCCCAGCAGGCACTCACATAGTCAGCCAGAGCCTTAATTCCGCTGGGAAATCTCTTGGGGTCGGGCACCAGCTGTCCGGCCGCATCCCGCTGCTTGGCAGACCAGCAGTCATCCATGTTGATGTACTCGTAGCCCAGCTCCCTCCAGCCATCCTCTGCCAGCCGGTCTGCCATCTCGAAGAAGAGCTGCTCGCTGTGGATTGAGGAGGCATGGCAGGTGAGACCCTGCGACCCTTGTACAGGTGACCTGCACCCTCAGCAGGTGAGGTAGCAGAGGGAATTGGGGGTTAACTGGGGGCTCTGGAGGGCTGGTCCGTGTGAGAAATTAAACCCTGGAGAAGGGAGCTCTTTTTCAGAGTAGTAATTGTTAGTTAATGTTGATGAAGTTGATAGGGTCTTAATTTGAACTGTTGGTCTGTTGTTGAATATTGAATGTTAGAGTTCTGGGACTTGCCTTTGGTTGCCACAGTTAAGTGTTACTATCTTACCCTGTATTTGTATCTCTTTCCGTGGGGAACCACTTCCCCTGCTCCCAGAAGGACTTACACCCAGACTGAATTTAATGAGGGGCTGTTGGTACTATATGGACTGTCTCAAAAACAACAAACTAGCACATAAACTATGATTTTAACCTGGCAGCACCACAGGGAATCACCCACCATTGACCAGAGCCGGATTCTGTCCTGTCACCATAACTTTAATAGTATGACAGCCCTAAACTACGAGCCAACATTGTCTCAGTTCTGCCGAGAGACAAAGCTGCATTCCTCCTCCTGAGCGTCACCCTGTGGGAGCAGCGGCGATGTGCGCGACCCCTCGGCTTCCCCACCCAAGAGCTGTTCTTAGTAAAGGCCTTTTTAAAGGAGCTGGTCTCCTAGCCCTGTTTATTACAGTCCGGGCCACAGGAGGGTCTCCAGCGCTCCCATTTAAACCCTATCCGCGTTTATTGACCTCACCGAGGGGGAAGCGTTTCCCCGACTGCCCGAAAAGCCCGGCCACATCCTTCGGCTCTGGGGGCTCTCCAGCCCCGCACCGGCGCGTCTGAGCCTCCCGCCCCCCATGCACCACCCACCCCGGGGTCCCAGGGATACAGACGGTGCCAGAGCCATCCCGGGCCTGAAGTTCGACCTGACCGAGCCCCATCCACTGACCTGATGCAGTTGCGGGGATCCGCCTGGCAGTCCACGTTGCAGCGGAACCTCTCCCAGGACATCCAGCCCATGGGGGGAGTGCGCGCCAGCCCGTTCTCCAGAGCCACGGAGGGCAGCGCCAGGGCCAGGGCCAGGGCCAGCCCGCTCAGTACCAGCGCCTCCATCGCCGCCGCCGCGGCACAGAGCGGCTCTCCCGGCCCGGCCCCGCTCACATGATGCCGTCTGCATCAGCTGACTGACCGCCCACGCCTCCCGCCCGCACCCACCGCGCCCCGCCGCTCCTGCAGCCCACAGCCGTGCCTGCCCATTCATGTCGCTGCCCCAGCTGCACCCCGTCCGTGTTGCACCCCACTGCTGCTGCACCCCCTGGCCGGTGCCCATCAGCACTGCCCCCAGCCCGCACTGTGCCCCACTGCAGCCCCGTTGCCGGCACCCTGCCACTGCCGCCCCCGTGCCTGCTGCGCCCCAGCAGTGACTGGGAGCGGGGGGTTTAGATCCCCCCCAGGCTGCGACCCCGCAGAGGTGTCGGGCTGAGCGAAGGTGCGGGAGGACGCGGCTCCGCTCTGGCTGCGGTGTGCCCGGCCCCCCCGCTCCCCCCGGCCGCCGGCGGGGCGGTGCTGCCGGCGCGGCGGGACGGCCCCGGCGGCCGCAGGAGCCTTCCCCGCCCGGCCGCGGCAGGGCCGGGCTGGCCCGCACCGCCGAGCAGCAGCGGCCGGAGGTGAGCCGAGCCGGGCCGGGCAGGGGCCGGGGTCCCGCCGTCGCAGGGGAGGCGCTGGGCAAGGGCCAGGTGGCGCCGGGGCAGGGCGGCGGCGGGGCGGGAGTGGCGGCGGGGCCGCGGGGGTCGCCGGCACACGACGAACTCACACACGGAGGGGCACGGACACACACAAAGACACACACGCAGCCCCATCGCACGGGCGTGCGCCCGCACACAAAGACGCAGAGCCCAGCGCGGCACACGCGGGACCCCCGCAGCCCCCTCGCGTCAGGGCCGGCCTGGGCCGCCCGGCTGTCCGCAGCCTCAGTGTGCCAGGCTGGAAGCTCCCCAGGGCAGAACACCTCCAGGGAACAGCCTTTCCTTGTGTCTGATCAGTGTCTTGGGCATTTTTCAGCTGGGGTCCGTGCCCCCATGTCCTCAGCTGTGCTTCACAAGCCCTGATGGGGGAGAGGGGCTCCGGGAGGGATTCTGGATGTTGCTCAGCAGTGGGAAGCTCCTAGCGCCCAAATCTGTTCTGGAAGTGGTGGCTGTGGTTTGTTTTCTGCATATTTCTATGTGTGGAATTTTAGCGGTTGGAAATCCTTTTTGCAATTGAACAATCCACAAAGGTGCTGGCTGTGTCCTTCAAGGCTCTGTCCTCCTTGACTTGCTGAGTCGCCTGCCAAAAGGCCTCCACAAATGGGGCAGTGACAGCTTCTGCAAAACATTTTTTTTTTCTTTTAATAAACCGAAAACAAACCCAGGAGCCAGAAAACAAACCCACAGGAGCACTGGCCTGAGCTGGGATGGGGCTCAGGCTTTGAAGCAAGTGCATGTTCCCCCAGTTTTGCTATCCCAGTTTCCAGTGCAGCTTGCCTGCACTGAGGACCCTGGATTTCTGAGGTGGGAGTGACACAGCTCTTAGCTCTGTCAGTCCCAAACTGTTCTGGCTCGTAACTCCTTCTTTATCCTTTTCCTCCACCAAAGATGGTGCTCATCACGTTGAAGCCTCAGACACCCTCGGCTAGGGAGCAGGCTGGCCAAGGAAGACAGCGAGGGTTTGCAGTCTGACCTGCACAGCTGGTACGGCACCTTGCACCCCACTGCTGGTGAACCTGCTGGAGCTGGGAGTTCTGCTGCCAGGAGGGCTGGTGGGGGTGGGTGCATGGAGACAGGGAGTAGGGAAAGGGGACAGATGTTCCAGAGCCCTTGGGTCTGAAACACTCTCCTTATCCTGCCTTCTAATAGAGAGCAAAATTAGTGCCTTGCAGGCAGAGAGGCAAATTTCTTTGAAGTGCTCCATTAAAAACCAGCAAAGTAGGTCACTTGTGGAATAAGAGAGGAAACAGCGGTGTTGGCGTTCGCAGGGAAGGCAGGTGTGTGGGTGGTGAGGCTGTGGTAGTGACCTCCTCTTTGCAGCAGCGAGGAACCAGCCTGCCCTTTTAGGGGTACGTGCTGGGTTAGATGCTGTCCTGTATCAGTGGCTGCTGGAGTGGGGGCTGCTTTTCCTTGGGAGCAGGATCAGGCCTCTTCTAGTAGGGCTAGTGACATGCTCCTCACACCAAGACAACCTCTTCCCCCTCTCTTCCTCTGCTCCTAGGTGGGGCGATGAAGCTGAATGAGCGGAGCGTGGCCCACTACGCCACCTGCGACTCGCCTGCTGACCACACCGGCTTTCTGCGCAAGCGGGTGGAGCGGCACCACCACCATGGCACCTCCTACCAGCGCCGCTGGTTCGTCCTCAAGGGCAACCTCCTCTTCTACTTCGAGGAGAGGGAGAGCCGGGAGCCCGTGGGGCTGGTGGTCCTGGAGGGCTGCACCGTGGAGCTGTGCGAGGCCGCTGAGGAGTTCGCCTTTGCCATCCGCTTTGACGATGCTGGTGCCAGGGCTTACGTGCTGGTGGCTGACGGGCAGGCTGCCATGGAGGCCTGGGTGAAGGCACTGTCACGGGCCAGCTTCGACTACATGCGGCTCGTGGTAAGAGAGCTGGAGAAGCAGCTGGAGGAGGCCTGCAAGAGCTTGGCTGCTTGCCATAAGTCTCCACGGAGGTCCTCGTGCTCTGGCAGGAAGAGGCATCTCTCCAACCCTGCCTTGCAGCCTCTCCAGGAGAAGCCCACCACCCTGGAGAATGGCTACTCCACATGGAGTAGTGGTGGTTGTGTCGCCAGTGGAGCCACCTGCACTGACCATGATGGGGGGCAAACGAAGCCCCCACCCCTGCCTCCACGCCGGCGCTCGGCTGCCAGCAGTGCCACAGGATCCCCAGCACCTGGCGTCTCACCAGCCATGCTGGAGAGCCCAGTGCCACCAGAAACCATCTGCTTCTCCAAGCTGCACAACTGGTACGGGCAGGAGATCGCAGTGCTGAGACGGGAGTGGCAGGAGAGGCAGAAGAGGGGACACCCGTGACTGGGGGCACAGGACCACAGGACACAAGTCACTGGCCAGCTGATGCCCGGCAGCCTGTCCTGCATGCAGGAAGAGTGAAATGAGGGACGCTGCTTGCCCCCCGTCCTCATGTGTGGCTGAGTGTGTGATGTGTGTATGCTTCACATAGGAGGGACTCAAGTCTCCTCTAAACCTCACATTTAATTTCTATGAGGCTTTAAACAGCCAGAGAGTGTAACACCAGGGGAGCCACCTTTATTTAAACTCTCTCTGCTGGAAATAGGTGCTGCCCAAATCAGCACATATGCAATGAACCTCAGCCAACAGGCTTGGCCACTTGCTGTCCTGACATGGTGGACGCTCTGGGTGTTTCATCCCCTACCTCTTCTTCACCACTTTTTTGTTTGTTTTGTTTCTCAGTGTGGAAGTTTGCTTTTGGTCAGTGCTTATTACTGTCTGTGGTCTTGTGCCAAAGTCCTTCTGCCTTTGTTCTTTTGCCGCAGATAAGGCTGGGCTCTTACGAAGTGCCTCTGACAGGCCACTGGCCCCGGCGCGTGCCTCCAGCCTTGTGCCTCTCTCACTACAGGACATGTGAGCCACTGCAGCTGTTGCTGGCCAGCAGCTGGGGCTTTTGCATTGCTTCTTTACTTTCATCTGCACTAACCCTTCTTTCAGCTAAATCCTTCAGGATGTGGATATCATGGTCTTGCAACTGTCTCTCTGTGTGCTCATACTCAGCAGCAAGCCTGAAATGGAGACACAGAGCATGGCCTGAAGCCACAGCAAGGACACCAGGAGCTCCCCAGGGCTGGTCTGGACTCTGTCAAGCAGTAACCAAGCCTGCTAATATCTCTGGCTCAAGGTTTCCCCGTTCCTAAACAGGGATGCTAAAGCCTCTTTGCCTGGGCAGGAGTAAATTTGTCAGCCTTTGCTCAGACCACAGCCCCTGCAAAGTGCCATGTAGGGCTCAGTCAGCTCATCGGGCTGTCCAGAGCCACCCTCCTGCAGGGCCTCTCTCAGCGTTGTGGCTCTGCCCAGTTCCCAGCAGTGCTGTGCAGTTGGAGCAGAGGCTTTGAAGGGTGGGGAGCGAGAGAGGCCTGTTCTCAGGAGGAGAAGTGAAGGTTGGGAGTGAGTTAGGGGCGTTGGCAGTGGCTGGGCTCACCTCTCCAGTGTCAAAGCCATATTGCTGCCTTCTGCCAAGCCTGTACCTGGCCTGCCCGCGCTTCCCTCTGATTTCATGTCAGCATTGCTTGGCTGATCCCTGCAGCACATCCCATCCTCCCAGCGGGCTGGGAGGGCTGCGGGGAGGGCACGCCTGTCACCTCACTGTGGAAACAGACTTGTCCATCAGTAGGTCAGAAACCTTGGCCACAAGGCACACGGTACAAGTAGGTGGGTGCCAAGTCCAGGGACTAGAACACCCTTGGGATGGGATTTAAAAATCTCCCTTATCTAGTTGCATGCTTCCATCTAAAAACATTAAACCTGTTTTTATTGTCCTTTTTTATTAAAGAGCTTTGCTAAGAAAGCAAAAGCCCATTTCAGATCGTGACTGGCTGGAACCTTTCTGGACTTAAACACGTTCAGCTTCCTACTTTGCAATAGCCTGTAGAGATAGCCACTGCAGAAATCAAATTAATTCTGTTAACTCTTTGTGCCTTTTAAAATATGTCTCTGGTAGTTTTGGATGATGAGCTTCTAGCCTCCTGCCTAATTATGGCTCAATGGTATATTGCAGGAAATCAGATCTTAAATTAGATCTTACAAATGACCTTGGGCAGTGAGAATGTACCGTTCACTTGTGAGTAACACAATCCAGTCCTCTGCAGTTCGTGGTTGTATTACTTCACAGCAAGGGTCTTCAAGTTTGGGAGGATTGTTTTTGTTTGGCTTCTGTGAATACAGTTCAGAAAAATTGGGAGCAGGTGGCCATGGGGCAAGGCCCTGGCTTCATCAGCAGCTTGGTTGGTTGGACATAGGGGCCATTTCTGCCTCCCTAGCCTGCTGCTTGAAGAGTTCAGTACTGCAGCTTTCCTGGCTGCAAATGTGTCCCTTTTCCCATGCCAGAGCAGCAGCATCAGGGAATTGCACTACCTGGTGCCTCCTTGCTCTGAGCATGGGTATTTTGGGACCAAGGTCAAATTTGTCAAGCATTTTCCTGTGGTTATTTTTTAAAATGTAATACAGAGACAATATTTCTGATGTCTCAGATTAACATAAGGCAGATTGACAGTAAAGACTCAACTTCCAAAACAAATCAAAATGTAGTAGCAGTTCCTACATGAGACCCAAGAATTGGGAGTGGCTTGAAAAGGAAGATAAATTAACAAAGCCAGTTGTGTCAGAACTGAAACTGAGACAGTATTATTCATTTAAGGGCAGTTTCACTTTTAAGAAGCTTAGTGTGTTTTAATAAGCCAGGATTGTGCTCATAACACTACTAAAGAGCTTACATTTAATGCTTTAATCTGTCCCATTAAACAGCACAATTTCCACGCTACCTACCTTTGCGTTAGCCCATATCCCAGCTAAATCCCAAATCCTGCATGAGGCACTGCGCTCTGCTTTCCATCTGATCGCCTTTGGAGTAATTTTGTGGTTTATTCTGCAGTGCTGACTGAAAATGGCTGAATCCTGATCCACATTATGCTCAGCCCAGCCATCCATGCCTGGGCCTTTGCTAGGTGTCCAGAGCACTGCGTGACTTTGGATGTGCTCGATCAGGTTTTCCTCACCATCCCTCTGTTGTAGCAGCCACGTTGGAGCCTTGCCCAAATTCGTACGGGGCTACAGGTTTTAAATGACCACTGCCACTTGGTTCATTAGGCAGGAAGCCCCTGGGTGCTGCACTGCCTCCTCAGAGATGGAGGCTGCCCAGCCAGCCCAGCTGAGCTGGTTGTGCTGGCAGTGCCTTTGAAGCAGCCCCGGGCAGGAGGTCGGGATTTCAGCTTCCTGAGGTTGAGCATTCAGCTGGCTCATGGAGCAGCCTGTCTGTCTTGCTGCAGGCAGAGATTATTACAGCAAAGGCAGAGAGTTTTCACTGCTCATTGTCCCTGGCAGCAATATAAGGCTGATTGCCACCCAGGGTTTTTCTCCAGTCGTTCAGGTTTGGACTGTTACCTCCTGCCTCCACTTTCCCCTTTTGTTTTTAAAAATAGAGAATGTCTATCTAAAAAGGTTCCTAGGCAAAGGGGGAGCTAAACACTGGAGCTGAATGGGTACTTGTCTTAAAATACTGAAGTAAGATCCTCTTCTAAGAGTTTTCTTTAGTGCACAAGTGATGAGAGAAAGGTGCTAAAATTTAAAAGAAATTTAAAGAGGAAGAGCAATTCTGACATAGCCTTTGTGAGCTGTGCCAGGAAGGGCTCCCAATCCTGCTAAAATAGTTTGTTAAATCCTTACATTTTTTTGAGGCTGGCATTTCAGGTTTGAGCCAGTGATATATAATTTCTGCACATCTTTTTTGGTAAAACTGTGCTGTTTTCCACGGAGTCCAGGTGAAGAGTAACCTGAAGGTTTTACCCGTGGCCACTCTTAGCCACGTGGCGGACAATGGTGGCCAAGACGAGATGTTCTGTGTTACAGGAGCTACTGCACAGATCGTGCCTGGGGGAGCCGCCCCTCCGTGTTTCCTCTCTCGGCTGCCTTTGCTGAAAAGAAACCCCCAGGGCAACGCACGGGGGCATCTTCCACCAGCAGCACCAGCCTGGTGTTCTCTCCGCACAATTAAAACACTACGGGCGACTCCTGCCTTTCCAAGCGCTTCTATTTTAGGTAGGGCGTGGTCCTTTTTTTAGGAGATGGTTTTGCATGCGCCTCTGTTTTACACGCGGAACTTGTATTATACATTGCATTACATTGTTCGGTTTGTTTTACCCGCGGAGTTTGTATTATACATTGCATTACGTTCTTTAGAGTTTGTTTTACACGCGGAACTTGTATTACGCATCTCATTACATTCTTTAGAGTTTGTATTTTATGCCGCGAAGCCGAATAAACCGGTTTGATTTGTAGCCCGTTGTTAATGGAGCCGTGAAGCCCCCTGGCGTGTCTGCTGGCGTGTCTGCAGGGCCTGCCCATTCCCGCCCGGCGCGGTTTTCCGCTGATCGGGAAGGCGGGAGCCGGCCCGGGCCCTCTCTCCCCGCGGGCCACCGACAGACGCCCTCAGGCCCCGAGGGGGGCGCGGCCTCGCCCCGCGCGTGCGCAGTGCAGACATCGCCGCCTCCCCACAAGTCTCGCGAGACCCCAGCTGACGCCTGGGCTGGGCCGCGGCTCGGGGCAGGCGGGACGATGGCAGCGGCTGCCGGGCGGCTCCTGGCGGCGACCGTGGCTCGCTCGGGGCGTGCGGGCTGGGGCGAGCCGGGACGGGCCCCGGCCGTGCCGCTGGTGCCCTCCCGGGGCGCAACCGTCACCCGCAGCGGCGCCATTTTGCCCAAACCGGTTAAGGTGAGTGAGGGGCGAGCGGGCGGAGGCGGCAGCAACGGCCGGCAGCGGTGGCCAATCGGTGCGGGCGCAGCTGCTGTGGGCGGGGCGGTGGGGCTGAGTGACAGTGCCTGGGACCAATGAGCGGGGGGCTGCGGGCGGGGATGCGGAAGCGCTCGGCAGCGGGAGGGAGACGGGAGCGGCCCCCCGAGCGTCAGGGCCTCGCCGGGCCCGCGTCCCCCGCGTCCCCCCGAGCGAGGCAGCGCTGCGAAGCAAGGGGAGATCAATACCCGCCTCCCCCTCCCTAAGCCACGGGTGTTCGCTGCCCCGGGCTGCCCGCTCGCTGTCGGGAGTGTTTGTAACGCTGCAATACGGTAACAAAGCACGGTGCGGTGACCGGGACTTGGCACTAGGAACGCAGATCGTTCTGCCGGCCGCTTCCCGGGCCCTCCGCGCGCCTGTGGAGCCGGGAGTGCGCCGGTTCAGCCAAAGCGCGACTTGCTTGGATGTAAAGACCCACTTTTTACAATCGACTCCTTGCAGACGCCCTTCGGCCTCCTCAGAGTGTTCAGCGTCGTGATCCCTTTCCTGTATGTTGGCACTCAGATCAGTAAGAACTTTGCAGCCTTACTTGAAGAACACGATATCTTTGTCCCAGAGGATGACGATGACGATGATTAAAGGGTATGTCATTAACTACACCAGCAGTCTAATTATTGTGCTTCCCGTTTGGCTTGGGGCAGGGAGGAGAATCTCAGACAAGGAAATACAGCCAGCAACAGCTTAAAATATACACTTGCAGTTAAACGCATGGACACGGATATGCCTTTGGCTATGAACTTTTTTGTTTCCTACCAGAGTAGGCCACACTGTGTCTGTGCAATCTCCACGCCATGCATTTCTTAGAGACTGGAAAAAGTGATGGTGTTCTAGATCTTGCCAGCTGAATCAGAAATAAAATGTAGTCAGTGAGGGTCTGTACTGCAGACAACAGAGAGAATTCAGTGTTCCTACATTACACATCCAAAGGACAGCAGAGCTGCTGAGGGGTCTGAACACACCTGTTACAAGGAGTGGCTGAGGGAGCTCGGGCTGTTCAGCCTGGTGAAAAGAAGGCTCAGGGGAGAGCTTATCACTCCCTACAACTACCTGAAAGGAGGCTGCAGCCAGGTGGGGTTCAGTCTCTTTTCCCAAATAACAAGCAACAGGACAAGAGGAAATAGCCTCAGGTTGTGTTAGGGGGGGTTTAGATTGGATATTAGGAAACATTTCTTTAGGGAAAGGGTTGTCCAGCACTGGAGCAGGCTGCCCAGGGAAGTGGTGCCCTGGAGGTGTTTAGAGGAGGTGCAGATGAGGCACTTAAGGACATGGTTTAGCAGTGGACTTGGCAGTGCTGGGTTAGCAACTGGGACTCAATGAATTTGAAGGTCTTTTCCAACATAAACTATTCCATTATTTTGTTCTACTTGTTTATCTGTTTAAAAGTCTTCTCCTAACTCACAGAATGACTCTTTTAAAACAGAATCATGTACTGTCTGAAATTCTGATATAGATGAACAATTTAAGAGCATTCCAGAACCCATCAGGACAAACTGTCTGGTGGGTGTTACAACACTGATCTCTGGAGTAGTAAGACCATTCAGACTCATTGCAGAAAGGAAGAATGGAAATAATTCACCTTTATCTGCACTGTGCTACACTTTCTACCCTTTTCTGTTATTCTGTTTAGCTTGTTTTTGTGTAAAGATTTGAGTTTAGGTGTATTTGATTCTTTATAGAACAAAGAAACTGTTTTAGAGTTGTTGTAAATAATGTAGATTTGTAGTCAATTTGGTGGATGTATTCCAGTTGATAAGGGGTTTTCCAGCATGCACTGTGCAGCTAAAAGCTAAGACTTAAAATACTGCAAAGTCTGCAGTGGCCTGTTGGAAACTCCCATTATGTAAACCCCATCTTGTGTAGTTTTGGGAGGAGGATGCAGGCTGCAGCTCAGTGGTGTATCTGTAACAGCTTGTTCTTCTATTTGCAGCACTGGAACAGAAGACCAGAAGGGAGAAAGCCATTGACAAAACAATGGTTCCAACATCTGTCACCTGTGTTTTGTCCTTCCTAAAGGGGACAGGGGTCTTTGTATCCCCTTTTGCCAGTGAGTGTCCTGCACATCTCTGTATGCTGGAAATCTGTAGATCAGGGTTGAAGGAAGTGCGTGATAGGCCCTGCGTCCTTGCACACACCTTGATGCTCACCTCATCAAAGACTGCTTGGGATGCCTTTAATTAGCAACATGGGAAACACTTTAATTAAAGATCAAGAGATTGACATGTGCAACTTTGGTCCCGTGGTTTTCTTTTTCTGTCTTAACCTTTCTATCTCTGGGTGTCTGTTACAGTAGGGAACATCCTCATGCTTATTTTCTCTTCTGAGTCCTTTCAGTAACTCAGTACTGATCTACAGGACATGTGGAATCCTAGGGGAAGCAGCAGCTCCACAACACAGCCCTGTTAAAGAATGGAGTGCACGTTGACAATGGCACTGTTCAACAACGTAGCAGCTGTATCTGATGGGGTCTGTGTCATTAACTTCACCTCAGTGAGGATGAAAGACAGTATTATCATCACAGAGTTAAAGCTTTGAGTGGCTTTGGTAAAGGCTGAGATCACAAGTTGCAAATGAACTTGCTCGTGTGTTTTATAGCATTTCATCTCTGAACACTGGCTCCAAGTATCTAATATTTCCTAGGTAGCTCAGTACTTCCTTCTGAAAGGGTCCTAAGGTATTTATTTTCTTCACTGTATGAACTTCAACTCCTCTTTTCATAAAAGTGTTTGTTCTTGCACTTAAATCCTTGTGTCATAGACTTAAAAGGTCTTATTTGCTGTTATGGCACGGAAGAGTATCTTTAGTCACAGCAGACCAGCTGTTCTCTCAAAATGAAACCTTGAGAGGTTGGTCAGTTGTTTCTTTTTCTTCAGCCAGCACTGCCCCACTGTCTCTTGGTTTCTGGTCACTAGATCTGGCCTCCTGACTGCCCACTTCTTCCTTCCTAATTGGTGTTGCTGTTGAATTAGAAGCAGTGTATAGTTCCAAAACGACATTTGTTCCCTTATTCTTTGGCACAGCTTTTAATGTTTGCTCAATAACTCTCCAGCATGGCTACTGAGAGAAAAGGGAGCCTGTAATCTGAGTAACCCCAAGAGCTGCAGCTAAAGGCAGCTGTCAGGTTCTTGAGGCACTTGAGTTGCCCCCTCCTTGTCCAAAGCCACCTGAGAAGCAGTTGTTCCAGTTTATCTGCTCTTGGGAGCCAAACATCTACCTACTTCTGTTTTATATGCTGCCAAAATCCTTTTCAATGCTGTCCCACAGTCCCTCCTGGGCCCCTCCTGACTCCGTCAGCCCTGTCCTTAAAAACATGCCAAGCCTGGAGCTCCAAGGTACCTATGCACACATCCCTGAGGAGTGCTGTGTTACAGTCCTCATGGGAAAGAAAGCCCCAGCACTTACAGGATAAAACGATGTTTATTTAGGCTGGAAAAAAAATAATTTTGAGTGCACTACAACTATCCAGTGCTGGTCACATCTGGAAGAGCTCCAGTACCCAGTTACTTGCTGAAAACCTGTTCTCTGCTGAGAGAATAAATTCTCCTTATCCCTCTCAAAAGGGAACTAGTAATCCCTGGTTCAGTGGATGAGGTGATGGTGGGACACCATCTCCTGACAGGCTTCAGAAGCTCTTACAGAGCTTTCCTATTCTAAAAAACAGTACAAATCCCCCTTTTCCAGGTAATTCATTTTACAGCAGAGAAATTGACTCTGCTGATGTTTTATTGCACAAGGATTTATTTGCCTACTTGATTTGATATTTTCTCTGTGAGAAACAAAGGAGACTAACGTCCAATAAAAAACATAAGGTCAACACAAGTCATGGGATGCAATTGCAAGACACTGCATGAATAAACGTGTCCCTCAAGCACAAGAACATTTCTGTGAGTACAGCGGCTTTTCTGAAGGCCTGCCCTCTTCCTCACAGAGCTAACATCTACAGATGGGGCTGCAGGCCAAGCACAAAGACCCACAGCCAGGCTGTGTTGTGGTTATTCAGCAGACACCCCAGGGCAAGTGATGGGATAAATGCCATCCGCTGAAAATACACACTGGCAAAACTAGGAAATGACAGCTCTTCAGACAGATCACAATCACTTGCACATGCTCTGGATTCACCATTAGGCTCCTAAGATGCTAGAGAATCTCTTTGTATGGATTTTTTTTTTCTATTGTACAGAACTTTATTTGTAATATAAGGCAGGAAGACACAGAGTCAGTTCCTCAGGGATTGTGGCCCGCATAAAATTTGGACAGAAAGTCTTTAGGTTGCGGGGTTTCTGTCTCGTGGAAGTACCTCATGACGTGAGTCCTCTGCTTCCAGACATGAATGGTTTCTTGAAGCTCCATTTTCCCCTGCACACACACAAAAGAACTTTAGACTAGTTGGCAGTTAGAGCCCAAGACTAAGCACGCAGTACTGTGAATGAACTTAAAAACACCTACAAAAATAACAGCTGCATCAGCAGTTCTGTTCTCCTACAGCCTGCATGCATCATCTGCACTGTGACACAAATATACTGTTCCTGCCTTGGCACTTACATGGATTTCTCTGCAGCACAGCTTCCCAGCCCTGTGAAACAGGCAAAAAAAAAGACTGTCCCCTTCTTAAAACCTGCTTTGTTTCTCTCCTGACCCGCATCTCCCATAAAATTCTACACAACATTCCTAACTTTTGACCACCTCTGCTGAATTTGGGTGAAGAGCAACACTTCAGCTGTAAAATTAACTGCTGCCAAGTGTTTTGCACCAGTATCACTGCCACTGAGATGTGCAACTTCTTCACTATTTCATTCTTTGTACGGGTTTTATAGGATGGTAGCACAGAGCAAAATGAGACTGCCTAGAATTGTCACCTAGCATACAAAGATTTTGTTATCAGATTTTTTCATCATGTAAAGACAGAGTAATTGTCTTGAAATGCAAGAAATAAAACGGGTGAGTATGGCAGTCCTTGTTTGGAAGCTTTCTGATGCATTAGAACTGCAGAGGTCAGTTACTGCTGCTCAGACACATTTTGAAGGCTGTGGTGCTGATTATTGCTTTGAAGCAGACAGGTCTCACCAGGTGTGTTACAGAGCTGGAGTGTTCTGCCACCCAAAAACAGCTTCTCACCGAGCACTGACACTGTAATACATGTTTCAGAATCAGTAAAGAAAATAATTTTCCAATCCAATGAAGTACTGTAGAGGGTAGAAAGTTCATTTTTAATAGTAAACTAGAGAGCAGCACCTATTTTCTCTTTGATTGCTGTTGTTAAAAAAAAAAAAAAAAAGACAAGCAAGCAAGAAAAATAAGGAACAAACTTCGTATTTTAATTGTCGCTTTGCTTGACATACACTTGCTGAATTCTAAAGCCACCTGATCCCTTCTCCACAGGTTTGCTGACATAGGTATTACCAATCCAACTGCAAGAGACAACCACTCCACAGTCAGGCTGGTACAAAGTTGTCCCTCTCCTCCATCACACTCGCCACCAATCATGGCATTCTCTGCAGCTTCAACAAAGCAGAAGGAACTGTGTGTACCTTAATAACCAGCATGTCTATCACGCGTGGATCCGTAACGTGAGCGTTCTTCATGAACATCTCCCGCACCTTGTTCCGCCCCTGTTTCACCGTGATGTCCAGCTGGTACAGGTGCACTACGAGAAACACAACACCTACTGCGGTCACCCACGGCGCTCTGCCCTCGCTCCACCGGCAAGGTGCGACTCAACCCTAAAAATCGCGACGCTGTCACTCGTTCGGCTTCACCAATGTCATTAAGGCCGTTCCGACCTTGAGCCCGCGCGGCAGGCCCGGCGTCCCTCACCCACCCGTGTTGGGCACCTCGCGGTACCAAGCCCGGTACAGCTCCCTGACGCGCCGCTTCGCCTCGCCCAGGTCCCGGCTGAAGATCGGCTTCACGGCGGCCGACACCACTCCCTTGCCCGCCACCGCCATCTTGATGCCGCCGCCGCCACCGCCGTCCCCACCGCCCTCGGGAACGCGCAGGGCACGGCAACTTCTCCTATTGGCCGGCCGAGCTGCCACTCCAGCCTTCCGAGCCGGCCGCCTCCCACCCGATTGGTCGGAGGAAACGCCAATCACTGCGCTGCAAGGGGCGGAGCTGCTGGGCGGGCCCCGCCTCCTGAGGCCGTGGGTCCGCAGCGCCCCTCAGGGCCCGCTCCTCCCTCAGAGCCCGCTCCTCCCTCAGGGCCGGGCAGGGCAGGGCTGGGCTGTGCTTTGGAGCGATCCAGTTGTTCCCTTTGCCCTGGATCGCCGCAATCGGCTGCTGTTCGGTCTGCCAGCTGGACTTTCTCCCGGTACATTCTTGCATGCTAGAAAAGACACTCCCTTAC
Organism: Pyrgilauda ruficollis; assembly: GCF_017590135.1. Classification (NCBI taxonomy): domain Eukaryota; kingdom Metazoa; phylum Chordata; class Aves; order Passeriformes; family Passeridae; genus Pyrgilauda; species Pyrgilauda ruficollis. Next base: position 5,001,943 of record NW_024527266.1, read on the forward strand.
TTCAGCTATACCCAAGTTTTTATCCACACACACGGGTCCCAGGACCGCTCCGAAGTTAAGTTCTCTTTAAACACACTGGCGAATGTGCTGGCCCCTATAAATCCGAACAAATGCAGTTCGGTGTCAGTGAACGGACCAGAACAGTGATCTTGAAAGACGCAGGTGCTGGATGTGAGGAGAGAAACGTCAGGTGAGTCTCTGAGGCAGGAGCACAGCACGACTGAGGCAACCACAAAGAGGAGGGGCCAGAAAGAAGATTTCACATCACTTTTATTCTTTCAAGTTATTTTGTTGATGAAAAGCGTAAATGTTCAGTTCCCGCTGCAGTTCAAATCTTAGTAACATAAGTAAGTATTTGCATCATGCAATAGCTTTCATAGTTTCCAAAATTAATATTACACAAAATTATTACTGTACACGTGCACTTAATTTCAGATTATTTTTTTTAGTGGGGATTATACATAGGAACTCCTTTGTGCTATTGTCTCTTTAGATGTAGTAAAGGAACTATTGCTAATTTAAAAATCAACATACCTTTGCAACTTGCAAACAATTTGTCAGGAATATTGCAGGAAGAAAGAGAAAGGTAGCTCTGAAATCTATGGCCACACACTTTCAAACAGTGTAACTCTATCCCTTTGTGAGTTCCAAACCTGCCCAAGAGCTGACTTGATGTAATGCCAAGAATAAAACAAAGTTTTAATTGGAGGAGATAGTAAATCTAAACACCAGGATTTCTCTTTAAATGTATTTATCAAAATTTCTGTATTTCACAAATGACCTTCTTCTGTGGCTGAAACACCATATGGATTGTTTATGTACTCCTTGGTATTTACTCCTGCTGGAGGCATAGTGTGACATAAGGGTTGTCAGCATTAAAACGTACTTTCTTTGAGGCTATAAATGAAGACAATGCAATATTTTTTCAACGTAGAGAAGTGTGTAATAAACAGGAAGAAATGAAGGGGACACATATGTCCTGGACGGTAAGATTTTCCAGAAGCACTACTCTGAAACTACATTTTATTGTCACCTTGTTGTTCAAGCTGAAGCTCTCTTGTCTGATTCAAGAACCATAGCTAGAATTAAGCTCAACAAGATATTGGCCTAGATCCTTACTTTACACAGCTAGAATTAAGCTCAACAAGATACTGGCCTAGATCCTCACTTTACTCAGACGTGGCCTTGTGCACAGCCTGGAGATTGAACCTGGCATGATCCTGCCTAGACCTGCAATGTTCCTGACAGAGTTTGGGGGGTGGTGGTCTGTCAGTGAAAGGAGTGGTGTGCTCCTATCTTGGGAGAGCTCGCAGCAGGAATGGGTGTGGAGAGTTTGTGATTCCAAAGTGACCATCCACCCGTGGCCTGGGCTGGTCTTCAGGGAGCACGAAAGTGAATTTCTGCAGGAGAGTGGTAAAGAAGAGAAAGAGCTCCATCCTGGCCAGCTGTTCTCCCGGACAGGCACGGCGACCTGCAGGAGAGGGAAGAGGAAGTGTCTGTCAAAGAGGGCAATAATCGATGCTGGAATTGCCACAGGGGGAGCAGATCACCCTCCAGCTGTGCTTCTGACCTGCAGCTGGACCCTCCCCTCAGATTTACCTGCTGAGAAGGGCAGGAAGGCCTCTGGTTTCACAAACTGCCCCTTTGCATCCAGGAAGTGTTCGGGGTAAAACTCGTTTGCCTTCTCCCAGACTGTCTCATCCTTCAGCACGGAAGACAAGTTGGTGATGACTGTTGTCCCCTGCAGAAGAGAACAGCAGCATTATCTCGGCACAACAGAACAGTGCCTGTCCCTCTCTAGTCCCTGTCTGCAAACCACCAGCACCATTTCCACTTCTGCATCTTATTTGAAGCAGAGGTAAAGCAGGACCCTTCTCCAATGGCATTTGGTGCCGGCCCTACACTCGGAAGCACCAGAATATTTGCAATTTGTAGCCTTTCAAAGGCTGCTGCATGCAAATGCCAATTTCACGGTTCCACAGTGGAAACAGCCTCTGCTTCTCAGATCCTCCTGGACTTGTTCTATAGCTGCAGAGAAGAAGCTGACCGACAGACTTCAAAGGCCAGCTTTCGCAGGGAGCATGGAAAATCACAAATCACTTGTCAAGGTTCTAAATCAGAGGAGATACCACACGGCTACAAAAAAATTACAAAAAATATCCCAGACTTGAATTCTGCCACTGCTGCCAGGGCAGCTGCTTGTCACAGAGGAACTGGTCTGAATGCCAATGGCATTTGAGTAGCTTCAGAGGTTAGAATTTAACTGCTACCATCTCAGGAAAGCCAGTAAGCTGGTGTTGAGTGCCTCCAGAGAGCCTGTTAGGCTTCTTCTGACAGGCAGTGAATATTACAGCTCATTGAGAGGAAAGGAAGCCTTTGCACTGAGCTGCCACTGCAGTTGCATTCCCTTACAACAAGCGGAAGCCTAGAACACAGATAGGACCGTCTGCCTGGATTCAGCACTTAAAAATGTCCTATTTTAGTGCTCAACAGTGACTGAAATTGGGGCTGGAAGTGCAACACTGCAGGGTTGGACGGGATCATCCCCACCCCATGCCTGGCATCTGCACCAAGGAGAGGCTGCTGTGTTGCTTATCTGGTCACCTTGGGAATAAAGAAGCCTTGCAACTCGGTGTCCCGGTATGTCCTGTGAGGTAGCGCAATTGGAACAATATCCCCACAGCGCTGGACTTCGTGGATCACAGCATTAGTGTAAGGCATGCTTGCTTGGTCTGTCATGGTGGGGGCTCTCTCTCTGCCAATCACGTTATCAATCTCTGCCTGGACCTTACCTGAAAGCAGAAGAGATAAAGAATTAGAGGACCCTTAGAGAACCAGATGCAGCTGGTACTTGCTGATGGGAGACTGGCTGCATGAGATTGTAGGCACTGGGTGAGAACAGGACAGGCACTTAGAGACAGAAACAGAAACCAGACTGGAAGGCGCTTCTCAGTTGACTGGTGACTCTGTGTAACTGTTCTTTGCTCAAAGCATCCTTAATAAAGGCCTTGCCACTTGATATGCTACCTTACTCCTCCTCTAAGCAGCTTGAAGGATACCTGGTCAAGCAGCATTAGAGAATTTAACCAATCAGCATCTATTGCAAATACTGGAAGAGGGTACACTGACCACGGCCATTCCCCAGGGGAAGCCCTCAAAATGAAGGTGAGAGTGAACCTGCCCTTCGAACTCCAGTCTTGTTATCGTGGCAACCCCCCTGCCAGAACAGCTGTTTGGGAAGTGTTTCTCCTCTGTTTCTGCGAGACCAACAATCACCAAAGCTGTTCCTCATTGTGAAATCCTTGTGGAAAAATGAGTCTTGAAGGAAAGAGGCTACACTTCTGTAAGTAAGTTTCTGACTTACTCTGTATTTCTGGGTGGAGAATCATGTACAGCAATGCCCACCGGAGAGTGGTGGAGGTGGTCTCAGAACCAGCTGTAAACAAGTCCAAGGCCACCAGACGAAGGTTGTTATAGTGGAAACCCTTCTCTTCAGCTTCCTTACCCTGTGGAGAGCAAAAAAGTGGGTGACTGGAGCTGAGGAATTTGCTAGGCAATAAGACCACTGCCCAGAGAAGTGCTGAGAAACACTAGATCCATTTTTTAGCATGTGTTCCTCTTTCTTGTTGGGAGAGTAGAGCACAGCACAAGCAACAGTCTGAGCTTGAGTGACGTACTTTGTAACCCTGTTACCGCCTGTATCTGAAGGTCCTCAACCACCACCAATATACTCAGAGAAGAATGCTACCCCTGCCTTCAGGACAGAAGCAAACACCTTGTGCTTTCAGCTCAAACAGACAGCAGGCCCTTGTCACTCACTGCAACATCTTCCCACAGAGGAGGTGGAACACAGTTATGCATGTTTGATCAGATGATAAAAGCCACAGAGTAGAGAGGAAGCTGCATTGATGTGGCAAATGAAAAATTGGCATTATTTTAAGGGCATTATCTCTAGCTATGCATTACAGGTTCTTGCTGCTCCTGCCCTGGTATTTCCTTGCAATTAAAAAAAAAAAAAAATCAGGGTTATCAGGTTAAAGGATTATTGCTGCCTATTAATCTGCAACACCACTTCTAGCAAAAGTGGTCTCTCATCCAAATGCTAACTGAGCTCAAATTTGTTAGCATATGAGATATGACAAGCTCTCTGCATGAGTTCATCTGCTTGTCTTTTCTAATCCTCTTTATGCTTCCCTTTCCTTGGGACTAGCTTCTGTTAAGTTATTCGGTATATTTAGATGCTGTTGTAATATGGGTAGCAATTAATAATGCATTTAAGACTCAACTGTTATTCAAATAAAAGATCTCAGACAAGGGAGTTTGGGACGGACTTGACCCAAGTTAACTCAGGAGAGGGATTTATCAGACTGGCTATCAGGTAATGGTAGTGAGCACAAGAGAGACAAGAGGCAGCACCCACCCCCAGGCTGTAGTGCTCAGCGCACAGTAAGGTGGGTCACGTTGCTCTGCCCATGGGCTGGAGGTGCCCGACCCCCACAGCATGGCAGGGTTTGTTATGCAGAGCAGCAGCCCAGCCTGAGGACTTCAATGGTGGAAGCGATGTGCAAGCAGAATTTGCTAATATTGCTCATCTGGCACTTGAAATTTAGTGAATCCATGTGCAGAAACATATGGCAGATGGATAGGCTGACCAAAATACCTTTGTGCATGACTGATTTCAAGGAAAGACTCCTTTTAATTTCAGTGAAGTTCAGATTTAGGCCTTCCTCTGATATCTAGCAAACAATTCAAAATTATATATCCCAAAGGAGACAATAGTTTCAAATCATAACTTGGTTTAAAGGCAGGCTACGGATGGGACAATGACACCAAACGTCAGTCTGTTGCTCCAGTTTTGTGACTGATTTTGAGGCATCAGTCACTGAGGCACTGACATTACACAGAATCTTGCATGCTGACTTGTTCCCTGGTACAAACTTAGGACAATTAGTGAATTCTCAATCATTGCCTTTTAAAAGCCTTCAAATTTTGGTAGGCTGGAAAGAAGGAAGTTCCTAGATTCTGAAGGAAATGTGAAGGCAGAAAATGGAAGCAAGAACATCAGCAGACAACATGGTGTCTTAAGACAATGAAAGAGGTTCCAGCATGAAGGATACCTTTCTTCTCAAGATACAACGTGGAATGAAAAAATAGGATATTAGTTGGTAAGAGGTTTTGTGCAGCTCTAGGAGGAAAGTCAGCTTCACAAGCTTGAACAGGCAAAGAAACTACTCCTGACCCTGGAGGGTCTGCTAGTGTCACCCTACCTTCTCCATTTCCTTTAAAAACACATCCGTGATATCTCGGGTGTAAGCAGGGTCCCAGGTCTTCCTATGCTTATCTAAGGCCACATCTATGAAGTCCATTAACTCCTTTTGCGCTCGAAAGACTTTCTGTGCCACTCCAGGGACGCGCACCAAAATGGGCACCACGTTAAGAAGCTGGGGTGTGAGAACCAAAGAGAGCGACAAAGAAAGAGAGAGAAGATATTACATGATGCAAAACAAAAGAAAAATTATGAAAACACAATTCTCTCAAGCAATAGAGGGCAGCTTCTTACAGCTTGTGGTTTACCTGAGGCAGGAATCCAGTTTCTTCATCCAAGGAATTTTGAAATAATGGTGACAGCTTCTTGAATGTCTCATCATCATAGTCAAAACGGTCTCCAAAGACAATGTTGCAGATCATGTTGCAGACAGCATTATTGATGAGAATGTGTATATCAAAAGATTTACCTGGAAATGGAAATTGAGACCAAGCCATGAAGCTCAGCAACACCAAACTGCTGGACCTCATCTGTCAGCCATGAGAATACACAAATGCCACCTCGATGACACCAGGAGAAAAAGCCCCCAAACTACTCAAAGCATCACACTATGAAAAGATGATCATCTCATTCTTACTACTATTTGGTTATCTATGTTTATAGAAGAAAACTCCCAAGAAAAACTGAGCTGCAGGGTTGTTCTGTGACTTGACACGTAACACTTTTTTCTCCGTCTAGATGACAGGCTGTGAACTTCCAACTGCACTTTTATTGCATGTGATAATATCAATATGTTTCACTAAACTTCATCAAGTTAGAGTTACTGAGCTCTGGCAATCATTCCATTTTACCTCTCTATTCTGAATTTCCTATTTGTTCACTGTTTCAAATGGATTAGTGTTACGGTAGCCCCACTGTGTAAAGCAGAAGTGGCTCCGAGGAGGGCACATAGACTGGAAACACTGCATTTGCATGGGAAGAGAGCACTGCATGCAAACAGGAGTGGCTGTAGTATTGCTTCTCCCTGCATTACCATATTGCCTTTTCTGTGATTTCCCCATCCTTGTGCATGTCACAAACCTTCTTCAGACTTGATTTCAGAACAAAGAAATCCAGCTTCCTCTATCACTCGCTCCTCCAGGGATTTCTTTCCCATCCCAAAGTTCCTCAGCGTAGAGAGTGTGAATCTCCTTAGCTCCTTCCAGACGTGCCCGTATCTTGCTACAATAATCCCTGGAATTGTAGATGAGCAAGAAATGTCAGATATCTGACTTGTACATCAAGTGAATTTTGCTAGAGAACAGCAGTTGTGAGTCTGGAGGCACAGGTCTGTATGGATAGATGAAACAGTCTGACCTTGTGCAGCTTGTTCAGACAGCAATTCAGAAATGGATCACTGCACCTTCTACTGCCTGTGTGTGGCTGGCAAAGGTACAGGGGGATGCAATGGGAACAAAAAGGCTGCTAAGGATAAAGGAATCAACCCTCCAAACCATTCAGCACTGTTCCCATAGCTTGTGTGAACTGGGTAGCAGCTTGTGCCACCACACAGCAGCTGAGGATGTGATGTGGGCAGGATGCAGGAAAATACTCTGTCTTGAACGAAAGTCACCATGGTTTTTTACTACAGCTTACAAGTGACATTTTGCATCAGCATTTTGTCTTACATAAGCACCATAAGCACTAATTTGGGGCTGTTGGGAGTTGGCAGAAAGGTTGTACCACTTACAGTGTCCTTACACAGCTGAAGAAGTGTGTGCTTGCTGGAGCTGTACTACAACCACTAAGGGGAGCCCCCATTTAATCAAATCTGAGTTTGTCACCACCAAAGGGTGCCAGACATGCAAGGAGGTTGACCAGAAGGACACACAAAGGTGCACTGCACTGAGAAAGTCTTGCCTCTACCCAATCCTTCTCATGCTGGTGCCATCAAGGAACGTCCATTTCCATGGGACTTGCCTTCAGAATTCTCTCCGTAGCCCATATGTTCGTATATTGGAAAAGGCGGCCGGTCAGCAAAATCCTCCGATTTGTGGACCAGGGCTTCCTTCATTGTTTTGTACCCATTCAGCACTACCACGTTGGTCCAGCAGTTCTGGAGACTGAAGATGTTTCCAAACTTCTTCTGGAGCTGCCAAGATAAAAAAGCATGTTCCTGAAAATGAGCTGAGTGTAACGTCAGAAATTATCATCGTATCCTTCCTGAGGGCATTTACTAATGAGTGACCTTTGAGGTACTTTTATCCAGAGATCTACAGCTGATCTTTGACCTTTATCTTTGCAGTGCAACAGCTCCAAACAGTGCCAAGCAGCAGCTGTAGCAGGGATCAATGCCCTGTAAGTGGAAAAATTTAGAATGCCCCTATCCTAGCCAAACTGTTGTCATCAACATTATGCAAGTACTTTTAATGTTGTCAAGAACCTTTTTGGGGACTTTTAAAGACTGCATGCTCAATAATGAATTATTTCCTAATGTTTCTATTTATTTTGATCTGAAAGACTAAGCAAGTTCTGAGTTAGTTTACTTCTGCTGAAGGAAATATTGATAATAAGGTGATATGTAAGCCCTTTAATGGGACATGGATTCCTGTGAAGGCAGGTCAAAGCTCCCCTGCTAGTCAGGAGCACTGAGCAAAGCTCAGAAGCACATTGTTTAAAGACAGTGCAAGAGCAGCAATACCCCACAGTTTTCTTCTACTTTCTTTTCCCGTTTTTTTTTTTTTCTTTGTTTAAAAGTGAAGATTCTTTATTTCTGTACTGTACCATTGCAAGGAATTGAAGTACATAATACTGTATTTGCAGTAGGGTTGAAAAGGGCATTAGCACTTCACTGGCACTAGAGACAGATCATTAAAAATGATTACTGGTCAAGATTGTGGTCAGCATGACTCTAACGTGATGTGATTTGAAAATGGTAAGCTTTTGGACTACATGCAAGCAAATCATACAAATGCTAAATTAGTTTCTCCACTTGGCAGGTTTTGGACAGGCAGCTGAACTAGAAAAGAGGTCTTTAGAGTTTGCAAGCTGAAGCACAAAACACCCCTGGTTTATATGCTGCAGGCTGTGAAAGCCTTGCCTTCCCTTTCAGAAAAGCTAAGCCCTGAGTTTGAATGGGAACCTACTGAGATTTTGGGCATTGCTGCAGGGGCAAATCCCACAGGCTGGTCTCTTTAACTCAAACTGTCACATGCCTGCAGGCGTGCTTCACTAGCTCCCAGGGAAGCCTGTCATTCCTGCAGCCACATTCCCAGCGCACAGATATTTGTCTCCCTTGTTTGTACAACGCCTGCTCCTTTGTCTCCAGGCCTGGCCACAGGTCAGGCTGGCAGCCAGCTCTACAGCAGCAGCGCCTCTCACTGGGGGCACAGCCGTGGTCTCCCACTGAGCTCAGACAGAGATGAGGAGATAGAGGTTGGGAAGTGTTGGTGCACGATTATCTCTTGGGCTGTGCGGGCCAGCTCAGTGTCCTTGAGCAGTGACTTGCTTCATCCTGGACTTTGGAGAGCGTAGTGATACTGAAGTTGGCCAAAAATAAACTAACATAATTTGAAGTATTGCAAAGCAGGTATGCTTTACTGTAGCACTGGACTCCTCTCACTGAATGGGTGTCATGAAATACCCTTTACAACAGGGTATTTATTCCATCATGATCATACATATCCATAGCAGTGTGCTTCCCAAGTACTAAATAAACACCATTTTTCCTAGGACTTACCTGCACGCATCTGCCTCCTACTGGAAGTCCTTTCATGGTCCTAGAGGGTCATTGAAAGCTGTCTCTGGGATTCAGACTCGCTGAGTGCTTCAATATTACAGGTGACCTTCCCTTGAACTTTTTCTTTGGTCATGTGCTCTTGTTTCTTGTTACATACCTTGCCAAAACGCCCACCACATTCCTCATTATGTGTTTATCCACAGTTTCTAGCTATGTTTATCATCCTGTGTGCATACTTTTACATTCTTTTATCTTTTTTTGCTAGTTAGTCTAAAGCTCTATCTAGAGCTTTTCCGGGGAAATGGAAATTCCTGTTCTCTGTGTTATGTAACTGTAGCTGGTGCCAGGGTGTGACCCATCCCTCCCGGGCCCATGGTGGATTGAATGTGCAGTGTTTTGTTCAGGGGCTGCCACTCACCTGGCTGAAGGAGTGGTGGGGCTTCTGGAAGTCAATGGAGAACATGGTCCCGACGAACGGCAGCGAGGTTGGGCCTGGTGGGTAACGGCTCCACTTCTTTCTGCGCTTCATGAAGTCAAGCAGTAAAGCAAAGACTGTAAGAAAAACTCCCAGGACAGAGATGTTGCTCCAGATGGATGACAGCTGGGACCCCAGCCACAGGAGCAATGCCATTTTGTAAACTGTCTACTCCTTGTTCTTCCTCTTTTGACCCGAGACTGTCACTGCCAACTTTTGCCTTTCCTCTTCTCCTCTCTCACTTTCTTGCCCTGACAGCTGCCCCTTTCTCCTTGCTGCTGCCTCTTCCCCACACTGCCTTTTTCTGCTGCTCCCTTCTCCCTGCACTGGCTGGCTTTTGATTGTGAAACTTGGCTCTACTTCTAAGCTCCTCCTCTGCTCAGTTCAGCCTTCGGGGAGTGGTGATGAAGGTCATCCCCCCTCCTTTCCTCCTCCCCCTCTTCATTCCCCAAGGCCGGAGCTCAGAGGGCTCTGTTGCTGCTGGAAGTGGTGGCTGGTGCTGACAGTGCCCTCAGTGGGGCAGGGCTGGCTGAGCCCTGGCTGTTTGGGTGCCTTCTCTCACAGACAAGGAGAAGTTCACAAGCAGCCAGTCTTGCTGCATTCTCATGGGGCGATTTGGAAAAAGGTTGTTTAAATTTGAGTCACTTTCTTGTTGGTACGGGCAAGTCAAGGAAGAAGCAGTTCCTAAACACAGATCATACAGGTTTCTGTTTGCAGGCTAAGGGTGGGTTCCATTGGAACTTAAGGAAGTCCAGGTTAGATCAAACATTCCCTTACAGAAAGCACGTACTACAGAAATTAGCTTAAAACAGTCCCCTGAGATTTTAAAAATAATTTGTTTCTAGGATTAAATTTTTTTATCAAACTCCAAGTGTCAGTCAGCACAATGACCTTGGCTTTTGTAAAAGGCAGCTCAGGTACATGGAAGAAGTCACACTTATTACGAGGTGCCTCCAATATGCAGCCTTTGGGGCAGCGGTGATGCCAACACAGTTATGGAGTTAGTCAAAGTATTTCCTAAAGCAGCACAGCTGTGTGCTCCTGGCATCCCTGCCACCGGCGATAAATAAGCCTTGCCCTTAGGACAGTCAGCTCTAGATAAAAAGAAGCAGTAAACCCATCACAGCTTGATCTGTGATCTCAGCGTGGTCAGAGGAATGACTCCTAATGGAAGAGTTGCTGCAGCAGTGATGGAGAGCTCAGGCTGCAAGGCAATGCACCTGCAAATCTGTGCAGGCAGCGCTGGTGTGTGGCCAGGGCCTCCAATGGCCTTTCCCCTGCCAGGGGAGGCACCTCCATGCTCATTATCTGTGTGCTGACCTTACCTTGCTGGAGTCTCCACAGCAGAGTCCTGTTTTGAAAGCATCATGACTCAGGGTTCACGGTTTGTCTCAAGTAGTTTGAAACAAACATGTAGAATGGGAAACAACTGAGGGAATTACCAGCTCCCAGACCAGTGCAGAATTATGATTTCTTTTGAGTTACAGAGACATGCCGGGGTGGTTCACACACCTGGAGAGCTGCCCCAAAGGGCACAGTGTCTTCAGGAAGGACAGGCTGGAAACAGTGAGGAGAGGTTGTGTGCTGTGCAGAGGAGTGCCCAGAACTTGGCCATGGCAGAGGTGGTGGGCCATCTGAGAGCCTGTGGACAAGGAGAAGGTGGCAAAGCGCTATGGGCAGTGCTGTGCCAGGCACTCACTACAGACTTCTTGGGAAAGGAGACAAAGTCAATAGAGCCATCCCACGCAATCACAGGCCTTTGGGCTAACCCACAGTGTGCCTTGACTGAAGGGCTGCGTGGTCAGGCGCAATCTGGAGGTTTCTCGAGTGTGCTCAAGACACCTTCATGACACTGGAGATTGAAAAGACAACAGGAGGAGACGCTCTGCTGGGTTTGCTGTTCACAAAATAGGAAGACTTGAATCAGGATATGATAGTCAACAGTGAGTTTGCCTGCAGCAACCATGAAACTGTGAAATACTAAATCCTACAAGAAATCAGCAGTACCAACAGCATTACTGCCCTTACCTGCAGGAGAACAGGTTTCCTTTCATCCAGGGATCTCCTTGACAGAATCCCAAAGGGAGCTGCCCTGGAGAGTGAAGAGGCCCAGGAGAGCTGGTTGCTCGTCGAGGGCAAACTCCTCAAAGCGTGAGATCAGTGTGTCTCATTTATCTCCTGGACACTGTAAAGCTTTTAGCACCATTTCCTACAGTACCCTCTTGGCTAAATCCATGATATTCAGACTGGCAGGGTGGCTGATAAAGTGGGTGGATGATTGTTCAGATTGTGGGGCTGGAAGAAGTGACAGAGTACAGACAGTGACAACAGTACAGAGTCCAGCTGGTGGATGATCACCAGTGATGTCCCTTAGGTCTTTCTACTGGGGCTGATAAAGTTTATGTTATTAACAACGTGGCTGACGGGACAGAGAGCACTCTGGGCAAGTCTGGCCTGGGAGAGCTGCCAGAGCTGAACTCTGTTTGCGGTGTAGCCTGGGAGCTTGTTGGCTTTTGAGTACCCTCCACATTTCAAACAGCTCTAGTGCGAGGTCTCAGGAGACTGAGCTGCAACAGTTCCCTACTCAGTGGGCTGGCTTGAGCAGGAGATGGCTGAATGGTAAAAGGTGATCAAGGGCTTCCTCCCACATCGATTTTCATGACCCATGAATTCAGATGACAGAGGAAAGATGGGAAACGTGGTCTCAAGAATGCCAGTGGACATTTCCTCATCACCCCACCAGTAAAAGGATGTTACCTTGCTTGTTTCACTTTATTTTAATCTTGACCCTAGTGAACTTCTGCTGAAAAATATTCACCTAGGTCCTTTCAGTTTTGCTTACCCTGGCTAGAGCCAAAGGCTGTTGGATTCCCATCATCCACCTGTGGGCTCTAACAAGGATAGTTGGTCAGAGTTCAGGAAGTGGATTAAATTCTAATGAACATCACCCTTCTGATGGAAGGCCATCAGAATAAGAACTCTCCAGCTACTCTGCTTTGTCTGACTCAGCCTTGACATAAAGGGACAAAGCTGCAACCTGAGAAATGCATCAGCTTAAGAAAAAAACTCCTATGCTGACACTGACTTCCCAACTGACATCTTTCCAAAAGGCCACTTGGTAAACGATCCTTTCCTGCAAACTTGACAGCTCCTCCACTTTTGGCTAGCAGCATGGATGGCCAGTCCTGCAAAGGATTGGAACAAGTGCTATAGCTTCATAATTGCAAAAGAACAGTTTTCAAAGCCAGCAAAGAAACAATAGACAACAAATCTCTTTCTGACAAAAATAAAAGGGTCATTATTCTTCTGAAGAATGAAAGCTGTTCATTTGCATTTCTTTTCAATAAAGTAATATTTTGAGCAATTTTCAAGTCAGGGAAAAAATCCTCCAAATCCATACATATTAATTTTAGCTAACTGCTGCCCTGCTGTGCTGGGTGCATGTCTTTGGCTGTGCACAGTCAGTTTAGAGACTGTGGAGGCCTGTGGGTGAACATGGAAAGAGTTCACTGCCCTCCCTCGAGGGAAAACCCCTCAGGGCACAACCTCAGTTTAGGGTGAGGCAAAAGGCTTCTCCCAGCATGCCTTGCTGTGACATGCAGATTGGATGTCTCCCATTGGCCCTTGCCCCTCACTCCACCCCTGTTCCCTCATCCCATTGGTCCTGGTGTTCTGCTCCGCCCCTCAAGATCCCTATCTATCCCCCGCTTTCCCTGCCTGAGCGGCACTTTGGCCCTGGACCCCTGTGGGGAAGAAGGTCAATGAAGGCTCTCCTTGGAACCCCACACAAAGACCCCGTCTGTCCTTCTGGGTCACCCAGATCACAGAAGAGCTGAAATCACGTCTGTGCCTGTGCCCCCAAGGGGTCTTTTTCAAGACGCTTCTTTGGGAAGGTCACAGCACTCTGAACAACGCCCGCCATGGCAAGAGACAAGCTGAGTGGAATTACAGAAGTTGCATGCAGACATCACCATTCTTTGAGTGAAAACACTGAAATACAAACAGAAAGGCAGCTTTATGAAAAAACTTATTAATATTGCAAAACAAAGCATCCAGAAGCAAGATAATGCTGGACTTTTTAAAAATTTCTTTTAGGCAATTTTAGTTGGGCCTTTTTGCCCATATTCTCCATAAGATCATATTTAATTATAATCACATGCTATATCTCCTTTTTGAAGGACCCTCCTTTTATTCAGTGCACAGAATAGATGATGATCCTTTACTAATGTAGATTTAATGACAGCATTTTTCTTCAAAGTCTATTTTGCCACCTACTCTTCACACCCTGCCCACAAAGATGGTTTAGATGGGCTTTTCCACAGTGGTCATCAGTGCCTGCATGGGTGAGGAGCAGGTAGTCATTTGTCCCCAAAGCACCCCTCAGAGATGCCACCAGTGGAGGCAAATGACCTTCTAAGTGTTGGAACCAAGAGTACAAGTCTAGAAGGTGCCACACACAGCTGTCCATGGCACATGCCCAGCTCCCAGCTGAGGCTGCAAGCAGCTTCTGCAGATCTTCCTGCGGGATCACAGCTTTGGCACCCTGGACACGGAGGTCACAGATTAGTGCCTGGTTATGAAAACTGCTGTTTCAGTAATTACCCACCATCACATACTTCTCTCTCCACAACGGTGGGGTGAAACCCTGACAATGGCCACAGAAACGCTCCACCTTCCCTCCCTCTTTGCTTCAAGTCTGGAGCCAACCAGGAAGCACTGGTCACATAGCACGGAATGAATATTTCCGTGTGCTTTAAGAAATTTTTTGTCCAAATCCCAGCAGGCTGACTGCTTTCCCATTAACACCTCAGATGTAGATGGACACAAACCTCAGCAATTTTTCATTCTGGAGAAGCAAAGTCTCTTGCAACAACATTGGTTAGTGTGACGCCTGCTGTTCTCATTCCCTGGCTATCCATCTCCCAGGCTACAGCAGAGCTGGGGCTGGTGAAGATCCCAGAAACCTTTCCTCTTTGGTGACCTCTTCTAAGGCAAAAAACCATGGTCTCCCACCTAGTCCCACCCAGGCCTTTATTTGGATCCTTCCTCCACCTCCTTTTTTCTGCCCACAGTCTCTCTTTTGCCTCTTATGCCTTCCCTCAGATGGTTTCTCCCCAACCATTTTGGTGCTGGAAGGGGCAAGGGGTGCGTGGCAGAGACCAGCTTCACACTTGTCATTTGCCCTTAGCAGCCCCTGGCAGCTGGCAATAACCACCACCTGCTCCACTCAGACATCTCGGGGGAATTCTAGATGAAAAACTGAGAGCTCCATCAGGTGCACGCAAACTGGGTTTTCAAGTGCTTGTAGCAGAGCCAAGTTTGAGCACAGTTTTAGAGAGCTGCTGCAATGTGTCTTCCTAACAGCAAGCTGCCTACTGCCAAATTTGGTGTGTAATGCTTCAAAGCATTCAACTGAGAAAGGAAAATAGCACCAGAACGATTCCTAACGGGTTAGGAGAAGGTCAGATAAACAATGGATTTCTAAGAACGATGTCAGCCGTTAGAAAGGCATGAACAAACTTTTGGCTGAATGTTCCCAAACAAATTTAGCCTGAAGCCTCACCCCAACTCGGGAAATTTTAGTCTCAGCTGGTTCATTGTGACTTTCTTGACCTTCAGATGGGGGTTTTAAACATTAGAAATACTTCTACAGCCTTAAGATGGACTGTGCTAACAGCCTGTTCATAAGAAAGCAATCAGCAGAACTGAAATAGCCAAGTCTTTCATAGATACTGTTACTATGACTTACTGCCAGCCTTCCCACATTGCAAGGAAATCTGTTCTTCAGGCTTTTCTCCCTTAAATTCCCCAAGGCTTCCTACCCTTTTTCCTATAGCAGTCACAGCAGTTCACTTATCACCAAAGTGAGTTATAGTTGAACATTACTTCTTTCACCCATCCTGCCCATGCCATTACCCCCTGTGCCATCCCTTCCCCATCCATGTCCCTTGCCCTGAAAGAGCAATGACTCTGAGCTGGGTACCAAAAGCAAGGCATGTCTTGGGTCCCATCTTTCGCCTCAGAGAGACAACTCTGTGCTGGTGCTGGAAGATGTCAAAGAGACGGGCTCCAGGGATGCTGTGAGCAGTTTGGCAGAGTGAGCTGTGCAGTTGCTGCAAGCATCAACATCTGGATGAATAAAGCAGCCACTGAGATGAAGTCACCCCTAGAAAAGCCTTGGACAGTAAGGGCTGAAAAATCAAAATGACAAGAGCGGAATGGCTTTATTTTGACTTGACGTTTCACAGAGCTTGAGATGATCCAGGGCTGAGCTCACATGTACACGTAACGCTGCCCAGCAATGGCTCCACCAGCTCAGCAAGCCCAGAGCTGTGGTTATGGGCCCTAACCACAGCATCCTTGTCATGTTGACTGGGGTTAAGCAGAGGTCAAAGCAAGCTGGCTTGGTTTTAATGGCCAAATTCAGTTCTCTCACAGGCTAAAATGCTCCCACTGTCACTTCAATCTGAGCTAGCCAAACAGAGCTCAGCACGTGCAATTTCTGATTCATTACAGGGAGGTAATGAATCAAGGGGCTGCTTTGCACAGGTTGTGGTTCCAGCACTGGTCCAAAATGCCTCCTGAAGATTCCATTAAACCTCTGTGATGTGTCTGAGCTCTGGGAAGATGCCTGCTCATTTGGAAAATGACTGGCAGCAGTTGCCTTGACTCACATTCTCTTGTGAAACTGTCAGAAAAACATGGCTTACGCCCCCGATACCATAGGCTGCTGATTTCTCTCCGCTGCTGGTTTTGGTTTCCTGCTTTTTAAGCTTCTCCAGAGCTGTGAATATATTGCCATTCTTTTCAGTTTTGGTTTAATACTGATACCTTGGGGTTTTTCTTTGCTGTAATGAGAGCATCCTGGGGAATTCAGGACACAGCTACTGGCTAAAACCCTCTTATTATTGTTTTTTTTTTTTCATAAGAGATGCACTTAAGTCTGTCTGGAAAAACTCATCCTGCTTTTCTAAAGTGTGAGATCAACAGACACCTTTGGACAGAATGGTGTCATTCAATCCATCTTTTGGAAGCCAAACAAAAGCATCTTGGTTTAGTTTCTGCCATTGATTTGCCCTGTGACACTGAGCTATGGCACTGTTCAGTTAATAATAATTTCATTTGCTTATATTTTTCCTAAACTTCTTGAGTTGGAGATGCCCTGGTTGTGATTTGTGCATATTTCAATTGTGTCATTTAGTACCAGAATATAGTAAACTTTTAACAGCTTTCCTATCTACAAATTTGTATATGAAGCCTACAAATTCATGTATGTAATGGAAAATGCAGACAGCAATAGAAAACTTGTTTTGCAAACCAGCAGATTGATGCTGGAACACACTTTCTCTGAGACCTGGACCAATACAGAATGCATTTTAAGGTTCTTTTTTCTCTGTTTTCTATGGCTTCAATTAGCCTGGCACAAGTAATTTCCTCTTCCATGAATGTGATCCTGTAAGACTCTTCTATTTAAAGGTTCTGAAGTTGCCAGGAGAACTACATGGACTTGCCAGGGCACAGAGCTGGGCTTTCTCATGACTGTCTGGGAAATATTGAATACCTGGTCTAAATATTAGTATTTTCTAAGGAAAGAGCACAATGTTTCCCAGCACTAACTTTCCCACAGCAATGTTCATGAACCCAACATGCAGAAGATGGAAAAAGGCTAATATTTCTACCAGATACATTTCTGGGAACATGGACAGCAGAGAGTGGTTGTTGTGTCAGATAATTTTCCTGGGTTTAGGATGTTCTTTGCACTCAGATACCAGAATGATAAATGCAACTGCATTTCTCCAAACATTAGATTATATTGGTGATTTACCATCCTCAAATGCATGGTGTCCATCCTCAAATGCAAGGTATCACTACTTAGCAATGCAGAAAAAATTTGTTACCAGTAAAACTGTTATTTCATAAATCTTTCTTCTCTTTATACTCTTCAAGCAAATACTGGAGACTAGCTTCCAGTTAAATTCTTCTAGTTTTGCTGTTTACTCAGTGCTTTATATATTAAAAGCAATGACACTCTGCTTTTAAGATATTGTTTACCTAAGTATCATCTGAAGTGTAATATAAATATAAGGAGTCTGTCTTGCCTCAAAGTGGCTTAAGACACTAATTTAGTTTTAGAAAACATTGCAGTTTGAGAGTGGACTAACATTTTCCTTTCTGTATCCATGTGAATAAACAAAGGGATGTTACATGAAATGTCTTGAGGCAGGTCCAGTAGAAACCCAGAATGGAATTTGGGTGCAGAGATCAAAAGTTCTAAGTCTGGAGGCATAACTGATTATCTGCTTACCAGGTAGGCATGTACTTGGTTCTCCATTGTACTATAATTCTTTTGCTTTTTACTGTCTTGGATTCCAGATGCTGTGAATGTTAACATGGACACAGTAGTTTTGATAATTATTTCATGCTTGGTCTGTTCAATATCTAGAGACTAAACTTCAGAGTGTTTCACTCTTCAGAGAGGCTTATTATGTTGGGAAGTTTCAGACCATGTGGGAAATGGAGGCTGATTTAAGAACCTTGCGAGGTTTGGTAAGAGCTATTGTTTTTTGAAAAGAATATAGAAAGAAGAGGCTCTGCCCCACTTTCTCTATAAAGCCTGAGCAGATAGTGAACCTTGCCCCAAGTCAGAATACAAAGTTGTAAGAATTGCTCAGCATGACGGGGAATCAAACCAGAGCTTCCATCTGTTAGGACTGTGGCCTCGCTACCAGGCTTTGGCTGCACAGTTTAAGAAGATGCATGAACGATGCTTTGGAGGTAGCACCACTGTGCAGAAAAGAAGTGTAGGGGAAATGTGAACCTGCTGCTGAATGGACAAGTCGTCCCATTCACTTTTATTGTTTGCACTTTGCTTCAGAATTTCTCTCTTTTTTTTTGGAATTCATTTCTTCCATTTCTTCTGCTGTGTCTTTGTTTACCTTTCTTCTCAGATTTTGGGATTTCAATGGGAATAATTCTGGAAAGTTTCAGTGTTTTCACTGCACCTCATTTCATCTCAGTACATTTGGTTGTAGTCACTCCATTTGCAAATTTTCTGGCTTTTTTTCAATTGCATTTTATTTCATCATATCTCATTTCCAGAGGGTTTGTTAGATTTTGTTCTCTGGTTTCAAGATTTCAATGAGGCTCAACTGGGCAAGCTTTGCTCCAATTCCCTGCACTTCAGGTCATCCCAGTCACTTTTACTGCTTTCAGTTTTTTCAGAATTTTCTCTCTTTTTTTATTAGCATTTCATTCCCTCAATCTCTTCTCCTGTCTCTTTGTTTACCTTTTTTCCCCTGATTTCGGGGAATTAGGTGCAGTGTAAGAAGCAAAACTTGCCAAAATTATACTCATTGAAAATTATACTGATTGAAATCCTGAAATCAGGGAATGACATGAATGGACAGGAGAAGAAAGGGATGAAGTGAAATGCTAAAAATAAAAGAGAGAATTCTGAAACAAAGTGAAAACAATGAAATGGTCTGGGATGACACGAAATGCATGGAAATGGCCCAAACCTTGCTGAATTGCCACTCACTGACATCTTGAAATCAGAGAAGAAAGTGAAACAATCTGAGCACAGTAGACTTATAATTAATCAAAATTCAATTTAAAGAAATAAAGTTCTGAAATGAAGTGATTGTAATCAAATGCAATGAGATGACATGAAGTACTCCACTTTGCATGCATTTGGGAGTTGAAACATTCCTGAAGGTCTGGGCTTTGTGGTTTTCACAAGCCTAACCTGAAGCATAAGCCTAAACCTCAGTGGTTGTGCCTTAGAGGGTAGCACTCAGCTGGCTGCTGGCTCCGTTGCCCTGCTTGCATAATGTGTTTAGTGGAGCTGTTTACTCAGTTGTGATAAAGAATCTACAAATCCTGGTGCAAAGGGCATTGATGAGCACTGATACCAGAATCATTACAAAGCAAAGATATGTGTTGGTAATGATCTCAAATGGAGATTACAATAGATAAAGAACTAACCTGAAAACTCTCTTTGGTTCCAGGAAGTGTCTAGTTAGGATCTTTTTCTTCTGGCAGAGGGAGTTTTTCACAGGGAGCATTCTGCAGCTGTTTCCATGCCTTGGAAAGACAGTCAGGGACGCTGCTTTTTCACAGTTAGGTCCTCAGTTCAGTCATTTATGAATCAAAAAATAAAAAGAGGGGAAGCAAATCTGGCTAAAAAGAGAATGACATTTTTCTCCTGTGCTTATGGTTCTCAGGAGCAGGCAGAATAACCTTGGGTGATTCTCTCTCCTCATAGGAAAATCAGATTTCAGGTTTCAGCAATAATTCTCTATCTTTTCACTCATTAATCATTAATATCAGATGATATTAATGCACTAAAATGAAACTATTCAAACATACAATTTTGATTATCTAAACCCTCTGTTAATAATTTCTGAGAGAATAGTATGCTTGGTAGAGTACAGAGTTTATTATTTTCACATATAATGCAGCATCAAGCTCTTATTAACAATTTTCCATGGTTTTATCTGAAAAACCCCTTTCTGTCAGGAAAAACAATGACTTGAATACAAGTCAGCATTTAGAAGTTTTTCTCAGTGTGCTGGAAATAGAAGATTGCTGTGTGTTACTGACAGTGAAATGGGGGTTGTTTGTATTTTATTTCTGTGTGATGTTCCCAATGATAGTTTATGCTTCACAAATCCAAATGTGCATTGGAACTCAGAATGTGTATTTTGTATTTCTGTAGGAATAGAAAACCCTCAAATAACTTTTGATTTGAAATATTGGCGCAGTTGTGCTCACAGACGAATTAGTAACAGTGGGAGCATATGGAGTGAAATAGAAATTACGGAAGTGCAAGCAAGACCTTACTACTGGGCTTTCAGTTTGTCAGTTGCCTTTGGAGCTCCACACCAGATGATCTGCAGGTTCCTTTTGCCAACAGTACTTGCTACACTCTCACAGCAACCGTACGTAACAAGCCTGATTTTCTGTGCTCATTTGTAATTGTGGTTTTGTGTCAACAAAAATACTCGCTCTCTTTTACTCAGGAGGTTTCCACAGGAAGGAGGAAGGATCAAAGATGGTGGCTGCAAGGGAAACTAAGAAAGTATTTTTGTGATTTTTAAGCTGAACAAAAGACCAGGTTGATGCTGAAATGTAATGCAGTAGGTGAGCGGTAAGGAAGCACCCTGGGATGTGCTGGGGCCTGCTCCTTTCCTTCTGATGGCAAAACAGCAAGCTCCTTGACATAACCAGCTTCCCCACCTGCACAGAAGCAGCAGCTTCCTAAAACTGCTGCATCCCAGGTTCCCTGGGAATGGCTGCGTGGCCCGGCACCTGCAGCTCAGAATGAGGTGTCCCTGAGAACCAGCAACATGCAGGGCTGAGCTAGCCAAGAAAAAGGAATGATTTTGTGTAAAGGCCAATCTCTCCTGGGTGTTTGGGTCCAATCCAGCCAGCTCTGGACCCTTGGCCCCTTGCAGCCTTTACAAGGATAAAAGTAAAAGACGCGAGGCACTCTCCTCCTCAGGACAAAATTCCTATTTTATTCCTTGAGAGGAGTCACCTCAGGATTCAGGTGGTGTCCCAGGGAAAAAAGAGAGAGAGACGGGCTTTTAAGCTCAGGGGAAGGGGAGCAGAGGAAGGGGGCCACAGACAATGGGATACAAGTGAGGAAGGGGCAAAGGGAGGGGTAAACCTGGGACAAATCGTTACCACTAGGGCTTGGGGGGGTAAGACCATCTGATAAGAGAGGATACAAACATACTATTCAGTGCAAATTACCAAACATCTAGTGCAAAAACAACAACTAGATAAACTATTTAATGCAATACAACACTTTTGGGGTAATAACACTTTAAAACTTTCTGTTGGGTTGCTTAAAAAAACCCAAAAAAACGGTGAAAATTTTCAAAGCCGTGACACAGATGGAGGTGAAAAACCTTCATTCTTCTGTGGGCTGAACACAGGCACTGTGTATGTGAGTTAAAGCCTTTCTGCAGCTCCTTTCTCATCTGTGCTACTCCAGGATAAAACATATTGGCTCATATCCAGAAAGAAGGAAAGACCTCATAAAAATCCTCAATTGCTTCATTTACTTAATGACGCTTTATTGCCTAGTTCAAAATCAAAAGCTTTTTGATTTGTGTTCACTTAGTTTTGACCTAAAGCCTAATACCTGGGATAACCTTTGCGCTCAGAATCAAAAATGCCATCCCTGCCACAAAGGCAGGCTGTAAGAACCTCTGAGAGAGAAACTTTCATCTCCTGCCTCATCTGCTCCGACTCTGCCCTTCACATTACAAAGGATGGTTTCTCACAAGCCACTAAATCAGGAGGTGCACGCGAAAACTTTCGTGAAACCCCGCGGCACTTTCCCTGAGAGGCGGTGGAGGAGGCAGCGGGCTCGGCGAGAGCGGCCGGAGGGCTTCGTGTCACCTCCAGCTGCCACAGACGGCCCCTGGCGGTCCCCAGCTCCCCGCCCTCTGTCCCCGGGGAAGGCGGGCAGGGTTTTGCTGGAGTACGAATTTACAGCCTTAAGGTGGCAGCAGCAGACAGCGCTCAAGGCCGCCGCCAGGAGCTCGGCAAGGACAGAAGCGCCGAGGGCTGCGAGGCGGCAGCGACTGAGGAAGGGGCGGCTGGGCAGGGAGGCAGCGGAGGATGCGAAAACTCGGGGCTGTAAGAAGGAAAGGGCTTTCGGTCCCGCTCCCCTAAAGCAGGCTAGGCTTGGCTGGAGTCAGGATGAAGACCTTGGTCTTCACCTCAGCATCAGGTTTGCGGGAAAGTAGGAAAAAAGCAAGCAGGGAAGTAGCAGGGAATTGCAGTCAGAAGTAAAGCTTTGAAGACTCGAGTCTTTGACGCTCTGGTACCTCTTTCCCAAAGGAAAGAGCTTCGGAAGGCAGGCAGTGATCTACAGCCCCCTGCCCTGGCTGTGGAGGGAGGGATTGGATTGAGGCACAGCTCCCTGCAGGAACTGGATCCACAATAAACACACGCTGCTGCCCCAATTCCCCAAGCTGCTCTGGACAGTTGCACCAAAGCCCTGCAGGTGTGCTGGATTTTGGGATTAAAACCACTGCTAAATATTTTCAGGGATTCAAGCAGCCTGACGTCATGTCCTAACCTGTCATACCACCATGAACTGCAGATTTTATAGGCAGGGTGCAGTCAGATTCTTCTCCAAATGGCAAATCACAAGCTGCAACAATCAGGACTGTGACTAGATACAAAAAATTGCTGCTCCAAAAGAACAGCTCAGCATAGAAACACGGGCCCAGAGATAGTGTGGAGTCTACCCTGGAGGTTTCAAACCTTGACTATCCAAAGCCTTGAGCAGGCTGGTATAGTTCTGAGGCTGACCTTCACAGAGCTATCAGGTTGGACCAAAGACCTTGAAAGGTGCCTTCCAGTCTGTTCTATAACAGGATTTCTGGAGAGCTTTAAAACAGCAATGTAGATGACAAGGAAATATGTCATGTGTGTCCTGTTTATAATAGTCATGGATGCTGGATGGCATTCCTGATCACAGTTTGAATTCTTTTTTTTTTTTTTTTTTTTTTTAATCTAGAGCAGGTATGCCTTTGCAAACACTGCAGAAAATTTCTTCAGTTTTGGAAAACAAAAAAACAAAGTTGGTCAGTGAACATTTTTTCTCCACTTCTGAACCCTTATGTATTTCCAGACATATGTACAGGCTTACATATCAAAAAGGTAAGAACATATGCTCTTAAAAACTACCAGTTGGTATATCCTTAATGCACCTAGTGAAGACACAGGTAGGCCAAAAAAAGGCTGTGGCTTTTTTGCAGGGGGTTGTGGCTAACAGACATGAAGAGGCTGCTCAGACAAGCCCCTGACTTGTTCTTTCTCTTGCATTGTAAGGAACAAGAAGTTCCACCAAGCACCACTGCACACTTAGCTGCAGACTGGGAAAGGTTGCTCAGGTTTTTGATCTGCTACTCCTAAAGTCCAAGTAACTCAAATAAATATTAAAAATAAAGGGCAAATCTCATTCTCTCTCTGTCTCTCTGTCTCTGCAAAAATGGTAAATACAGGTTGCAAAGACTTCTGGTGTCTGTCTCAAGCAGCTCTTTCAAAGAGGTCAAATGAAACCCTAGAAAATGAACATCAGCTGTTGTGTTCCAGTTTCCGTGGCATGCCACTGACTGGAGGTAGAAACTTATATTGATGCATTTATGAAGAGGGACCAACCAGCCCTGGTGACAACAGTCCCCCCAAAGCACAACAAAGACTATCCCCTATTTGGAACAACCATTTGGATGCAAAAAGGGTTTTCTACGTTAAAGGGTAAATTTCAGGGCCTGTTGCTCTAATA
The DNA here is from genome assembly GCF_017590135.1 of Pyrgilauda ruficollis. Classification (NCBI taxonomy): domain Eukaryota; kingdom Metazoa; phylum Chordata; class Aves; order Passeriformes; family Passeridae; genus Pyrgilauda; species Pyrgilauda ruficollis. The sequence continues at coordinate 5,025,710 of NW_024527266.1, forward strand.
AATGTCTAATAAATGGCACAGAATGGATTTGGCAAGGTACCTACCTGGACTGCTCTTCCAAAACTCACACACAGAGCTCCCCACAGAAAAGGTCATTAGCAACAGCCACCTCCACCAGTGGGGCCCTCAAGCACCTTTCCAGTGATCTCAGGGCATAGCATTCCCTAGAAGGAGCCTCAGGAAAAAACCTTCCCAGACTTCTACTGACCTGTTGTTTCTCCATGACTCTTGCACATGACTGGGCCACTTGTAGAAGGTTTTCTCACCTCTCCTTATTTTCAATAGGAACTTTGGATCACAGAACTGCCATGCTCAGCTCAGGGGTGAATCCATCCAACGTGGGTGAGGGGCAGTGGTTGGGGCCAAAGGGCCGTGCTCCAAAGCAGAATTTTTCCCAGTTACTGGCAGTCTTACAGTCACTGCTGCTGATGAGCAGTGTTCCTAATAATAATTTGTGTATCTTCTGATCCATTAATCCTCTAGACAGCAACAAGTCTGCACAGTTAAAAAGATGCACCTTCTTTCCCTCTTCTGAAGCAGCAGAACAAAAACTTGATGTTTGCTAAGTCCACCTTTCACATGTGTCATAAGGAATGTTTACACTTCTGCTGTAACAGCATCTTTTCCAAGTCTTTGGTGTTCCTGTGGCAACGTGATGCTGCTGGTTTTAGTAGAAATGAGTGGTGCAGCTGGAGTCAGTCATGAGGCCTGCAAACCTTGCTGTCCTCTTTAAGGCTGCAAATGCCCACTTCCATCTCACAGCTCTGGAAACTGTTTCTTCTCCTGGCAAACTTTCCTGTCATGTAAAGCCAAGAATGATTCCCACTTGGAGCAGAGTCAAACACAACCCTGGAAACCTGCTTAGAAGCTACAAAATTGGGCCATTCTGTATGGCCTCTGCTTTGGGTTGCAGGAAAAGTCTCTATCAGCAGTATTTATTTTACTGGCTTATTTTCTTGCAGAGTGCAGCTCTTTGGCTTCATTCCCAAATGGGCAGTTGTATTTTTGCCATCTGTCACCTGTACAGGTAGTGGTTCCTCCTCAGAAGTTTCAGCCACAACAGAACACCAGGTGAACAGAGAGACTGCAACGTCCACTTTATACAGTGACTTCCTCACATTGGTTTCCAAAGCAGCAAAATATTACAAAACCCAGGAGTGTAACATTAAATTGGTCCTTGTTCTGCTTACAACACGGTGCTTTCTTGCCTCTTTGAAATCCATTGCCACCTGCCAGTTCTGAATTTCACAGTACAACACTAAACAGTAATTTGTTCGCTCGTCTGTATTTCTTCTGACTACAAATGTGAACTGTGAGATCTGTCTTGCATGCAAGTTACTTCAAACCCAAGGTGATGAAAAAGTGCACAAGTAGATATTGTTATGCCCCATAATCCAGGTTGATGTAATTCCAACAGCCTTCAAAGTAATGTCCTCAAAATAATCTACAATTTGTAAGGATCTGATAATTCCATTTCTCTTCTGAGAGGAAACCCAGTTCCGGTGGGCAAGAACTTGGGTGAAAGTCCAATTAAGTTTTTATCATACAAATGCTGTGAAGTGTACAGACTCTCATTTTTTAATAAAACCATGAGAAGTGGTGACATTTCTTTGATGAACTGGCTTCAGCTCAGAGGACTCTTGCTACACAATGCAAATTTACCCTTATTGGATTTTACCAGTACTACTGAACGGGACTGCCTTGGCTTGCCTGGTCCCTGCTGCAGAGCCGAACAGCGGCACCTGTGGTGTTTTGCACCCCAGAGAGCTCTGGCTCGCTGTGAGTTGCTGCTGAGCACGTGGGGACGAGTCCAGGCATGTCCCGAGCTCCAGTGCTTACGGCTGGAGCTTGTTGGTAGAAGAGGGTCACTCCTCAGGCCTCCCTGAGCTGGAGAAACCTTTTAAGGTGATGGTGAAGGAAGGAGTGGGTGCTGATGGAGGGTTTAATCCAGAGCTTTTATTCTGGGCCGCATGGCCTCTGAATCCAGGAACAGCTCCACGAGAACCCCCAGCGCATGGTGTGCTCACCCTTTTAACCTGGGGGAGGAGGGGGAACACAGGGAGCACAACCAGGTACGGGGGGAGGGGGTCTCAGGTGACAGGGACACCTGGATGGGCCAATCACCCCCCAGGGGATGGAGAGCATCCTTTGAACCTGCCAATCACTCGATGCTCCCCTGGAATTTATGGGATGATAGACTGTGCCCAGCAGGAGTCAAGGTGGGTCAAAGGAGAGGTGACTGACACCTGGGGAAGGACCTGGGTAACTGAGGCAAGCCATGACATCACACCGCAACATACCCTAACACCACCTTTTTATTTTCAGTGTAAAAACCTCCCAGCTCTTTCCTCTGGGAATTTCTCTGCCATTCTTTGCTGCTCCCCACTAAAAGATGTGGCACTGAAAATAAGCAATTTCAATAAAACTCAGAAAACCACTGCCATGCTGTATCTCAAAGCCAGGGAGCACCTACCTCCAAATCTACTGTGAAACCCAAGTTTGTCTGTCAGCACGGGTAGCTACAACCTAAAAGCCCCTAATGCAATACAGGTGCTATCTGCAGGTAACCTGCAGGACCATGCTCATGTTCAGTAGCACATGCAAGACGTTTTTATCATGCAGAGAACACGTCAGTGTGAATCCTGAAGGCCAGCTAGAGTGGAACGTTTATTTCACAGGGGGTTTGCTGTGAGCTAGAAGACTATTTTTCCTTTTCAAATTATTTGGATGGGAGTTAAGTCTCTCTGGGGCTGCTAAGAAATATCAGCATTTCTAAAGCTGGCCAGGTAAGGCCAGAACCTTGAAACCACAGCTGTAAAACTGAGTTAAGCAATAAATTGCAAGAAACCTCTGGAGGATGAAGGAGGAAGAGAAGCAATCTCAGCTCTCGGTATTGCCCTGTGGAAGAAGCCAACAAACAAGGGATGCTTTCCTTCCAGTTCAGGCTAAACACACTAAACAGGAAGAGGGATCCACTTAAGAAATTAAATCCTACAAAAAGATTCTGTAAGCAGCACTCTTCACTTTCCAGCTGGATTACAGAGTAAACCTTTTGGATTCTGCTAGAAGTACAGACAGAACAAACAATTATTCACATGTAGGGACGATAACAGCAACTATTTCACTGACCTTTGCACTCTAAGGAAAAACCTCATAATCTCCTTCAGAGCTTTACATAGTAATTTCTGGCTGAATGGCACAGGTCAGGTAGGGAGCTCATGGTGCATGATATTCGTATGGAGACAATTTTTCAGTGATGTGCATTCGCCAAGCTCTCACTGGCCTGTAGCAATGCCAGGAGAAAGCACCAGAGTGTTACTGGTCTCCCACAATTTTCTAGTAATTACTTTTGTCCTCTACCTTTGTTGACTAAATTCTCTGACTTTAATAAGCTGCCAGAGTTCCATCTTAAAAAATGTGAAACGAAAAACTAAACCCAAACCTAAACTTGTTTGTTGGAACTTCACAGCCAGACAAGAATCTCGTCCTGTTTCACAACAGGAATTTCTAACCCAAAGCCAAGACTACAACTACTCTTTCAGCATCTCATAGCAAAGTCAGTAAAACCATATCTTTGTGTTTTCTAGATCTGTAACTGAACCTGGATTAGCTGTGCCCTGTTCCTTTTCATGTAACTTTTAATTTTAAAAATTCCACAGCAATGGTGAATTATTCATCCTCAACCATCTAAATATCCTGTTCCACTTCCAAAAGTATGATATTTACACTTAATTTTCTACATTTTGAGATAGAGGACTGCTTCTTTCAGTCATTCTGGTAAGTCAGGGACTAGATCAGACAAACCAATGCTGTATCCTTCTACTAAATATTTCTATCACATCCAGGACACCCACTGCACTTGGGACAGCACAGGTAATTCCTTACATAATAACTCAGCTAATAGGCATGATAGTTTATAAAGTTTATATCCAAATCAGCCCCCAAATCAGTTCCCACTGTAACTGTGCCAGTTTAAGGTAATATCTTTCCTAATATTCCTTTTTATGTACATTACTGCACCTTAAACAGTCAAAATTCCAGAGCTGTCATTCAGTGGCCCATATCTCAACAAACTTTTTGTTTTTTACACTCATGTCCCACCAAAAAAGCATTTCTTTAGCTTGCCATTAGCTGGACTCCATGAACTAGATGTGCACCATTCTTCAGCAGATCCTGCATCCTGAACCCCTGAATGTTTTTTATTTCAATACCATTGAACATCATCAGTTTGTCTTGTTCTAAGCAATTCAAAAGGTTCAAGCATGTCACAACCCCAAGTAAAACTCGCTCTCCTACCTCTGTGGTACAGTTAGTGAGGCTGGCCACTGCCCTCTGCAGGAGCAGCTGAGCTGGCTTTCTCCTGTGCTGCACGATCCACAGCGGTCTGCGCCTCGGATTCCCAAGCATGGATTTCACATGCAATACATACAAACAACAAATCTATCGATGGGCAGCTCCTGGTATCGAGACCTGCTCTGTACACATCCCGGGGCTTCCACCAGCTCCTGCAGAGCTCCCTTTATCCTTGTCATATCAACCAACATCCTTTTCATGCTGAATCCATTCCCTATTCTTGATATGAAAACATCTTTTCCTTCGACCCCATGCAGCAGTGCTGACTCACTCTGGTTAGCTTGGAAAGGCTGCTAAACCATCACATTCAATTCCAGCACACTGGTGTAAGTCTCTTTCAAGTCAGCACGGAGAAACACTTTGAAAATGAGCTGCCTTATCCAAGCTCTCGTTAGTTCATTCCTCATCCAAACAGGTAATTCCCAAACGGATGCCATTCTCATCTATAAACAGTCTCTTTTAAGGTTCTGCTGCAGGTCATTTCTGCTCCACAAATTCCAAATTAGCCAAGACTTCCAAACCTTTTCTTTCTTTCCAGTTTGGGGTATCCACAATGTCGAGCTGTTAATTGCTTTTGCAAGATGGAGGAGGTAAATGTTTCGTAAAACAGCTTTCAAAATCCACTCAGCACTTTGTATTTTCTCAGCCAAAAGAAATTTTTATTTCCAACAGGATTGTATGACTCTTCTGGATAATTTCCAAGTTCTCCCAGGAAGCCACTACACAGTTTGAATTCCTCCTGGCTCGGGTTTAGAATCATGACAGCTCTGGTTTCTGTAAAGACTTGACCACCAAGCACAATCCTGCTCTACTGGAGATCACCCCTCACCTCTGACCACAGCACAGGGGGGATTAAGCCACAACTGAGTCGAAGGATTTTAAGCACTTCCCACCGTGAAATACTTCCCACGGAATTGACTGTGGTACCATTGCTTTATTTGCTCTGCACAACTGCCACCACTTTCCAGCCATGGTGCACGAGGAAATATTGAATCTCCATACTTGCCACAAGCTCCCACATGGAAAACCTCCAAGGCTCCCTCCCAGCAACCCAAAAACCTTCTGCCTCTGCTGTGACACCACCCTGAAGAGCCAAAGTGAAAGTGTCAAATTCAGCAGTTCCAGCACACGCTGTTCTGCTGTCACAGTGCTACATACAGAGTTGACTCTTCAGCAACAGATAATCAATGCAATAACAGCAACTTTTTTTTTTGAATACGTAGAATAGAACAGACACTATGAAAAAAAAAACCAATTTTTATTCAGTTGAAAAGAAGTCATTTACTCAATCACATTAACTATGCTAAAAATGACTTTTTTCTGACTACACCAGCAGTTAAATATTTTCAGCACCAATTCATGACACATTAGTGACATTTATCACAACAGGTCTATTTCTTAATGTAAAGGACATACTAACTTCAGTAGCTGCTACTGGGAAAAGGACTAAGCAGAAGGCTGCCTTTTCTTTCCAAATATTTATGAGTGAGAGTAGCAACTTATAGAAATAAATAACTGCCAAATTATCTCCCAAATCTTTAAATCGATCTTTTAAAAATAGAGTTAAAATAGATATCTTAATATGAGCTATCATAGATTTTATTTTTATGTGCTGAATACTCCAAAATGTGAGTAGCTGAGCAAGCATCCAGTACATAACTTTTAAAATAGTTCTTCCCTCCCCACAATATCAACCCCATTTTTTAATCCATGTCATGCTGGTTAGATCCCTATCTCTAGTGACTTCCCAGTAAACAACACGCTGTTTGATACCGCTAGGATATGCGACCATCCTGTGAGTGAAAGAAGTCAGTGACCTGGTGAAATACCACCAACTCACACGAACAGAAAATTCATCCAGTCATTGGCTTGTTAACTCTGAACATCAAACAAATCCTAAGCTTTAGTTTTTCAAAGCCTTTGTGGTCTTCCTCTTGCTGGGCCAGTTCAGAAGGTCATCACTGAAGGCAGAACCGATGAAGGCAAAGAAACCAAAAAGCAGCAGATAGTACTGTCTCTGTCCTTTTAAACAAATCAAGTTCGCACAAAACAAAAGGAGACAAGGTTAAAATGAAGTTTATTAGTTTTTTTGGTTTTTTTAAGCTTTTTTTATATAAAACTGTTTGTGAAACAGCTATTTTTATTCCCATGGCAGAGTGACCCCTGAAAGATGCACTAACCCCTTTCTTAAGGCCTTAACAAGAAAAAAAACATGATTTTTTTGTTGTTGTTCCTAAAACCCAAATGTTTTAAAATTACATAATTTACAAAAAAAAAAAAAAAAAAAAAAAAAAAAAAAAAAAAGAAAAAAAACCAACCCCGAATAACCATATAGTGTAGACTGTTACACTGACATTCCCTCTTCCTTCCTTAGGAAAAGCGAAAATATAAAAATAAAAAGAGGGCCAAGTGGATTTACCCCAATCAGTTTGAAGATACATTGACTCCACCAACATTCAGACTTCCTTTCATTCCCCAATCTGGCAGGTAAACCATGTCTTCCTCTCACCTGCCTTCCAAACTGAAGGCAGCTTCTTGGAGTGATCTGGGGGTCACATTGTTGCTCCCTTCCCCTGTGTGGTACAGGTGTTCCCACACCAATGAGGGGTATGGGACCTAGCAAGCAGCAGCCGCCTCTTACTTCATGAGTCTCATGACCCAAGAGTCTGCAGATGTTATTCAAGCTTACATTGTTAATAGTGTTTCTCAAAAATGGAAACCTCGCTACCCCCCCAGACACAACTACTGACACCAAATTACCTGCAATCACCCAAGCCTTCCTCCCACACCCTACAAACAATTTATCAGTATTTCATTTGCCTTTCAAAATTGAATTTCATCAGATGTTGTGAGAAAGAAAGCAAGAGGAACAAGTCCTGTTTGGAGTACTCCCAGTTTTGCTATTCTTTCCCACAAAATGTTATGCTCCACATGCCTTGCTTTAATTTTGGATTTAATATTTACTTTAGCTATAAGTTTCTTTTTTATTTTATATGGGGTTTTTAAAATCTTAATCAAAAGCATCAAAAGGGATATAGCGCACCTTTCATTTAAAACAAAGTCTTTCAAGACTAAAAAATAGATCTTTATATATATATATATTTATCCCTCCCTCTTTAATTCCCCCCACCTGTTTCCTTTTTCCCCCTCCCCTCCCCACTGTCACTATGGAGATTGTGTCCATGGAAACAGCTGGTTCAGACTCCTTGGTCAGATTCTGTGATGTCATCAGTCTTGAGTGTGATGTAAGAATTTATGAAGGAAGTGCTGGCATTGGCAGGCACGTCGAGAGGGGGCATGGCTGCACAGTGGGAGAGATTCCATTCAGTCACGAATGTCCACCGCTTTTTATCTCAACAGCCTAACCTGAAAAACAAAGTCAAAATAATATTGGAATGGTTCCTTCCCTCCATTTGCAAACAGGCCCCTCAGGCTTTGGAAAAACCCGCTCAGCAGCCTACCACAGCAGCAACACCAAGAGCTCTTTAGCTTTGTGGACTGAAAACAGATATACACAATGGTGAGTAGCTCATGAAAGCTAATCCATACGATAAAAACTCTTTGTTTAACAACCAGCAAAAAAAAAAAAAAAAAAAAAAAAAGCAAGCCCAGTTCTGAAGGAGGTCTGGGATGACAGGATGATCCATACTACAATGGCACAGCACTCACCTCTACCTTCAGCAGCCAGGCAGGAGCTCACTCACCTCATGTCTCCTCCTCTCACTGACCGTGAGATTGGGAAAGAGAGGGGCCGAGCTCGTCCCAACATGGTGACAGCTCCTGGGATGCCATGAGGGACTGCACCCAAATGTTTCCCTATGGGTCACGCTGCTACCATGCAATGGTGGTTTCCAGTGAATATGTAGCAGATAGTGAAACAAGTATCAAAATTACAGGAGTCCAGGAACCAAACCTGGGAAATTGCCAGATTTCACCAACTAAAGGTAAAGCTGTGTGTGGTTTAACTAACTGAAGGGCAGGTGGTATTTCTTTCTGATCTAATTTTCATATTACAGAGACAGTTCATAGAAGGACTAAGCTTGTGATGTCTTTCAAGACAAATGTGGAAATGTCCAAGTGCTTGGCACATGTTCTCCCTGTCCAGAAATTCTCTGAGGTGAGAAAATGAAGGAGTTTACTAAGTTAGGGGAGGCTCAGCTCAAAAGAGAAACTACAAAGTTAAAATTTATTTTCTCTGAATTTGGGTTCTCATTCTTACTCTGCATAGAGATACAGCAAAGCTTGAAATAATGTATTCCTTCCTTCCCTTATCCCGTAACACAAGTGAGCCCAACAGCAATTTATTTGTTTAGTAAGGTTACTTAGATATGACTTAGATAAATCCCTTCCTACCAGCTAGTGAGCTTGGGAAAAGAACTTGCACCAGAAGTGATGCATATGGAAAGCAGTTAACGGAATTAGAGGTGTGCCTGGGAGCAAAGTAACACCCATGTTTGTTCATAGCTGCAATTAAACTCCAGGAACCCTAACTAAGTGTGATGCAGAAGTCAATACTGCTCTGATCATCAGCACACCAATTAGATTACATCCCAGCAAGCCCAACGCTTGGCTGCAAATATCCCCCATCCAGGGGTGCCAGGCTGCGAGTGAGTAAAGAGTCAGGCAAGCACATACAAAAACCAGATGGGCAAGGTCAGGAGCAGCAGCTGAAGAGGAAAGGGGGAGGTTCCCAGAGAGTTCAGGCAGCTGCCCTTTGTGGTTTCATTACCGCGCAACTGCGAGCCCTCACTGAAGGAGTGTCAAGGCCATGTTGCTGTCTCTGGCTCCCGTACAATTGCAGCTTGCCCATGCCTGGAGTTGGTCCAGAGCATTAGGCACTGGCTCAGGGAAGAAACAGGCTCAACACACAGAGAGTCCTGCCTCATTCCTGGACAAGATCCAGAGCACCAGACTTGCTCTCACAGTCACTCTCCAGATCTGGACTTGATCCAAATGTTCTAGAGGCAACTGGCTCAGGGAGAGAGAAGCAACGAAGATAGAATACACTGACTTGCCTGGATGTTATCCAACATGCAGGATTTTTCTTAACTTGCTAGGCCTGGGAGTGAACCAGGACTAAAACAGCCCAATAATCTCACAAATGAGTATCCATTGTATCATAGACTAAAGCCAGCAGAAGGACAGTTCCAGTACTACCTGGACTGCTACAGAATTCCCCTGAAGCTCTTCAACTACCACAGTAATACAACCATTTTTTAATTTTTTTTTTTTTTTTTAATAAGGGTCTTTTAGATTTGCATAACTACCACAGTAATACAACCATTTTTAAATTTTTTTTTTTAATAAGGGTCTTTTAGATTTGCATGGCTTTTATTTTGAAATGCAAGATCAGGTTGGAATTGGAGAACCTAATTTTGAAGATATTCTAAACATTAAAAGGGGGTGGCTAAATAGGACCTTCTGGTAAGAATTACTTGAGGCAAAATTGGATTTCAAAAGAAATTATGCCTTAGAGAGATATCTAGAGCATATAATGAATACAGTGCAGAGATTCCACAGCCTGCAAGATCTTAAGTCAAGACATTCCTATGATATATAAAAAAAGAGCTAGCACTGGAAAATAATGCAGGGAACGAAGCTGTGTAAAGGTCTCTGGGACACAGTAATGTTCACCAGTACCTTAAAGGAATGGCACTTCCCTAGTGTTAAACAGCCAGAAGAGGCACTTCGGCTGTGGGACTCTCGTCCTGCTTTAACATTATCAATTACATTGCCTGTTACATTTTAAGGAAAAGAGAAAAGCTTAAAGGAATCCCAGTGACCTTTACCATGGAAGGAGAAAGCTACTCAAACACTGAATACTGTTAAACACTGTTTACATGGTAACTGTTAAAACAACACTCCAAAGCCAAGAACGAATGCTATTAAAAATGGAAACTCACAGAACACAGCTGAGCTAAAGCAAGTCAGCAGTCAGTCTACAAAAAGTTTATAAGGCTCTTCTGCTACTGCACTAAAACCCCACAATCTTCCAATGAATCTCTCACCCTTCACACAGAACACCATTAGAAGTACTTCACAATCACTTTACTTGAAAAAACAGGAAAGATTTTAAGTCAGGAGAGGTGCCTGGGAAGCAAGGGAACATTAATGAAGGAAGGGGATTACCATCAGCAGTTCCAAGAACTGACACGGAAGAGCAACTTCCCCTGCATGATTGCAAGAAAAAGAGAAGCAAAGAGCTTGAGTAAGAAATGCAATTGAGTAGAGAAATGAAGGCAAGAGACCTTCTTGGGCTGCAGTTTCATGGACATGGTGCCAACAGGTATTAATTTGAAACCGAACACTTATTTAATTTTAATCCACCCTGTTGCCTTTGAACTGCAGTGCACTTGCAATTGAGTAAGAAATAAGAAATCCCAACCTCATCCCATTCCCCAGGTGCTAACTCCCACCTCAGTGCTACTCCCTCCTTGTGCCAGTGTATTTTCCCAGCCACACAGTGAACCAGATTAGGAAAATGACCTGGCTCTGATGCTAACACGGCAAAAAACTGTTTCAGACAAATTGAATTCCCAACCAAGTTCTCACCTGGCTGTATGAATGCGGGGCCTAGACAAAGGAGGAGGCAGGAAGAAAGTGGAGTGAGGAACTTGGAGCATATTATAAAGTTATGGAATTGTGACCACTTCTGGATACAGTTCTACCTTCTATGCCCCACATCTGTTTGCAAAATAGAGAAAAAAGCTGGGCCAAAAGAAACACAGTGGGGTCCTGCTAAGACTGATTTACTTATCCCTGGATCTATCTACATTTCCAGAAAATGGGAATCCTGGGTTACAATAATCCTGAACTCATCAATATTATTTATTCTTTACATATAGAATTTTAAGATACTTTGATAACTTTATTTATACAGAAGCTTACTAACTACTCTGAGACTCACAGAAAAACACCTTCAGATCCTTACAGACGTGATACAAAAGGAGATTTCTGCCACTCCTTTAGCTGGGAGAGTAACCAGGCAGTTGTAACAGCTAACAAGTGTTGCCTTTCATTGTTTAACAGAAGGAACTGCTGCAGAAATACAAAAAAAAAGTAACAGGATGGTAGCAGGAAAAAAAATTACAAATTTTCTGAATATATACAAAAGTGCCTTAATTTCTCACAGAAATGGGGAAGGCACTGGATGTAAGACAGCAGGTGCAACTGGAAGCTCTCCCCCACTCACCTGTGCTTGCTTTTATATCCATTCCCAGGAGTACACTTCCCCCCTCACCCCCGCTCCGACTGCTCTGTGCTGAGGCTGCCTTTCACCATCTTGTTCTGCAAGGAGGGAAGAGAGCAAGGAAGGAGGGGCTGACGAACCAGCAAGCCAAACAGAGGAGGAAAAAGAAAATGAGGGAGAAACGGAAGACAGGGGTAGGGAAAGGGAACATACACAAAGTGAGAGAGAGAGAGAGAGAGAGAGAGAGAAGTCAGTATTGAAGTCAGAAATAGACTTTTCAGACAGAGTTTTCCCGAAGACAAAAGCAGGTAATTCCACAAAAGTAGAGTCTGAGATATGAAAGCCTGGTTAATTCTAAGAAAAACACAGAATTTAACACAGAAAGTTAGAACAAGCTGAGAAGCATCACTTCAAAATTGCCCAAACAGATGGCTTGAGACAATCTAAGATGCTGAGCCACCAAAAGGTGAGGCATCCATCCCCTTTATAGCCTCTCCACGGCTCAGCATCCTCATCAGGTCTGTTGCAACCTCACTTGCTGTGATGCAGACAGAGCCATTTGGATCTGTGAGAGGAACCCTTCAAAAGATGACAGTTTTCAGACAGCATTTTCCCTGTGATAAAAGCTGATATTTTGCATAAGTAGCACATTCAGGACATGGATGGTTGAAGCATCACTCCTGACAGAAGGAAATGGAAAAGCTCACTGGGGAGCACATGGAAAGGCAGGACCAGTCCCCTCTGTACTCAGCTCGCTTATGCCCTAAGTGTCAAGCACAGCTAATGAGGCAATAAGCACCTTTGCTCTCCAGGAGCCGCTTACTTTGATGAAGTGTATTTACCGGTGTGAGGCACGGACTGCCAAAGGGTAAGAGGCCCTGTACTGGGGGACTTAATGCTGGAGATTTATAAAGTTAGCTCCTCCACCCATTAGCTACAGAACAGCAGAGTGAGCTATGAGACAGTTACTAATTTGCTAATAGTGCTAAGCTGGTCTTACCTAAAAGCATCACTTTCAACAGACTAATTGAAAGTCTTTCTTCCTCTCAATTGCTCATACTGATATCATGCAAAAAAAATGGATGCAATTTGTTCTCCAGTCATTCTAGAGCAATGGTTTTCAGCCTTCCTGTTCCTGCACTGTCACTGTCTGGAATTCCCCTTTCCAGCCACTACAATGGAAGGAACAGAGTGAGCTTACATTCTGCTGTGCAGAAGGACTGGGAACAAACCAGTAATGATTAGTGAAATACATGATGAGGGCAGAGAAAGAAAGCAAAGAAAACTCTACTTGGCTTCAAAGAAATTATTTGTGTCTTTACTAAGCAAAAGCCAACAAACTTCAGTGTCAAATAAAGGCTGATGGTGTTGAATTTATGTTTTTGATGCAATAAAGAAAGTGATCTGCAGTGGGATAGTTCTGAATAGAATTCAAATTTTTTTTTTTGCCTCATGAAAACCGTTATGAACTTAACTGGTAGTTGTCCCACTCCCATTCTGCAAGATTACTTTAGAAATCCATGTGCCTTCTCAGAATTTTCTCTGAGAAGCTGGATTCTTTGCCTGAATCTAAACCAGTTCTTTCCTTTCATGGTTTGAGCACCATCACTGGGAAGTGCTCACATACAGCAGCAGTGACCCAAGCCATCTATGTAACACCGTATTTCCCTGGAATACTTCAGGCAACAGGCAGCAAAAATAAAACAGCCTTCAAATGCACAACCCTCTGTAATAATTTAACCCCAGCTGGCAACTAAGTACCAAGAAGAAAATAACTATCCCATCCAAACCCAGGACATGCTCAAATTATCTTTAGTCAAGTATCCAAAGCTGAGAAGAGGGTGGCACTTAGGCAGTTACACTACACAGAAAGGGGAGCTCATCCTTCCCGTTTTTGTTTGGCAAGATCTGCAGGTTCTTGCAGTATTAATGCATTAATTTAGGCTTGCTGTACATTGTCAACATTATTCCACAGTTGTGCAAAATAATTTATTTTCTTTTATACAATGAAAAGTAGGCCAATTCTGGATAAGAGCCTGAATGTGCACTGAATCTTCGAGCAGATTTTAAATACGTGTGTATAAATACATCATTTTGTGGTAGAACATCCAGAAAGGAACATGAGGCTAATTCCTGTATGTTACAAAAGACAGATTAAGAATAAGCTGTGAGAACAAAAGACCACCAGATGTCAGTCTAATTCTAGGCAGGGATCTACAGACAAGAACTAGATGGAGACTAATCTCTGCTAGAAAGCAACACAATTCTTCCTTATTAACTTTTCCTTTTCAGCACAAGCCATCCAAACTCTTGCCCAATTCCTGTTGTATTCAACTGGCAAAAAGAAGAGGTTTGTTTTTTTTCCTGGATACTCTCTGACCATTTAAAACTGCACGGCAGGTATCCACAACCTCCCAGGGATGTATCCTCCCTTAAGGGCTGGGAGGGGTATTCCCAGCACTGTATCCCATTACTTATGGCTACAACACTATGTATTGTCTACCTTGTCCCCTCTTGTCATGCAGACAGCTCTTTGCACCACTGTGTTTGTAGGCTCTAGGGACAATCATTAAGGATTGTCTTCTGCCCAGACCCTGGGCAGAAGGAGCACAGGGGTCTTCTGATGAACCAAAGATGTACAGAACAACCCCAGAGATCCACTGAAGGCTGAGGGGCTGGACTCAGTCCAGTTACTACTGCTAAACTAGAACAAGATGTTTCCAAAAACCAGGAGAACTTTTTCATAAAGTAATTTTTCTTCTTCCTTGCATCCTCAGTAAATCCAAGGAGAAAACCCGACAGTTCAATGAAACATTCAAACACGAATAGCAAGCAACATACTGATTCTATCACAGAATTCAGGAAATGAAGCTGAGCTTTCTGAAGAGTCATCAAGGACCTAAAGAAACACTGAGCAGATGGAACAAAAATTTTATCTTCTTAAACTTGTAGTCTTCTTGAGTTGATGTTTGCCCCCAGTATATACCACAAGCACATATCACAGAAAAACTGAACTAAAAGCATCTCTGACTACAGACATTATCCAGGTAATAAAATTACTAATCCAAATTTAGAAACCAGAAGAGGGCAACAAGAGACCCAGGTATAATCCAGGAGAGGATTCTTACCTTGTGCTTGGGGCACCTCACTGAGAAATTCTCTTCGTTTAGTAAACAATCTGAAGGAGGAGAAGACAGCAATGTATTATTTTTTTTAATGAAAACCAACTTGAACAATACATCACATGTGTTAATCTTGCCTCACAGGTACACATTTTTCATTAGCAGGTTCATTCCTTCCACTCCCAAAGTTTTAGCAAACAAAGTAACTGAACACCCCAAGTGACAATGTTGCTTGGATTACCAAGCAACCTTGGTTTTCCCAATAACCTGTATGCAGTAAGAATAACAACAGCAACCCTACAAATCCTGTATCTCAACCCCCTTCAGCTATTCCAGCCTTCTTTGCTTTAGCACACAGAAGATGGACACATTCATCCAACCTGAACAGACAATCCCTGCATTTGATAGACAAATGCTGCCTTTCACCCTTACCCCAAGGCCCTGCCAGCACAGGGAGAGCAGGGGTGTGTGTCTCTAGGTATGGGTGTATACAGTTTACGTGCAATCACAAATCCTGGTGGTAAGTTTAAGTTTACACTGTGACACTATGTCTGGTAGTCTGGTCACTCATGCTGCTCTTAGATCTGCTTTCATGAATATGTGAAGTTTTTATGATCTAAAAAATGGTTTAGTTAATTATTTAAACATATTACATAAAGTGAGGCACCTATATGGAACTGCTTATTTAGGAACAAATTAAGCAATACTGCCATTTGCAGAGCACTTATTTAGCAGCACTGCCAGAGTACGGATTGCTTCTCCTCTCATCCCCCCTCCCAGACTATGCCTCTAAGTGATGCAAGTCGGCAGCTCCCAAACTTCAGCCACAGGAAAAAGCAGCACTCCCCTTGGAGCACTCAGCTGCCTCCCCTGGGCACCCTGAATTGCAGGGTCACCACTCAACCTGCCCAAACGCCTGGTACCGCTCAGTTCCAATGGCCTCTTGCGTCGGAGGCTGACCCAAGGCTGTCACCTCACGAGCAGGACCCAGCACCCATCCCCACCTCAGCACGACCGAGCAGCGCTGCCGCGGAGAACTGAGCAAGGTGCTCATGACCTCCTGCCTGCTCCAACACACCCCAAGAGCTCACAAGTAGAGAAGTGCAATGGTAACTAAGATGTGCTAATTTAAAACGCTCTTAAGTATGTAGCATAACCAGTGCTACCTGCTGTTTCAATCTGCTGGAAGAGTTTAGCAGACAGCAGGAGACTGGAACTAAAGCTTGAGGGAAAAGCTTTCTAGATATCCAAGCTTTGGCAGAGTATCCCTCTGCTACAGAATGCTTAATGTTTCAACATGAATGCTTCTGGCCTGAATCAAAGGGAAACAGCATGCAAGAGGCTAAGTTACTTGAGAGATTTTAGCAAAGGGGAGTAAAACCCTTAATCCTGCCACAGACAATTTCAAATGTAGCATTAGCAAATCACAAGAAATAAATAAAATGTCTTCTCACTATAAGGGCAGGCATCATACATTTAGACTACAGCATGAATTATCACTGCATAATACAGCAATCATCAAAAATATACAGAGCAATCATCAAAAACATACACAGTATGTTAGAACAGAATGGAGTTTTCTTCTTTGTTGGAAACCCAACATCGGTAATGAATGCAGTTCTCTAGCAAGTACATCAGAAAGGAAGATTGTACAAGGATCAGAAAGAAGTGCCAGAAACCTTGTACCTAATGCCTGATCTGTGTATGGAGCTCTATTTCTTACTAAGGTCAGCATTTTTGTTGCAAATACTAATAGCAGATCCAATTAATAGCAATTTTTTTGGTTTCTGTTAAAGGACAACTATGAAAAATGTCATCAGCACACTGTAGAAAATCAGCTGAATACCAATAAGGCAGAAATTGTTCATCATTACAAAGCTGGCCTGGATTTTGGTTAGCAGTTCCAAGTATTTTATATAACAGATTACAATTTGTCATGAAGTCAGCAGACACAGAGCTATGATCAGCTCATTGTGGCAGAAAGCGAAAAGAACTGAGACTTGTCCTTGTTTCCACAGATTTTTCTCCATAAAGTAGTCAGGGAAAACCTAAAACACTTTTAATGGAAGCAATTATTCTTCTGTAAGCTTCATACTTTTGTCTCACCCTCTGTGTTCTGCCTGTTACTCATCTTTAATGATACTTGTGAAGACACAGGATTTCTGTTCTCTAAAAATTCATTTTATTTTCCTGTTAATCTTTTCCTAATTACAGTCAAAAATCTTCTGTAAGTGGAACTGCCTGCGATATATGTTGTAGGGACAAGTGTGCTGCAACCATCAGGATCTGACTCCAGGTGGGGAGGAACAAGCGAAGGGAGAGGATATAAAATTTCAGAAAACAAAGATCCTGTTTCCATGGAGACATCCCTAGGACTAAGTTATCTTGAGACATCAGAGGCTCTTCATAAATTTGGACAGATGAAAGCCAAACACAGACAATGTTAACCACAGTCACTTCCATACAAAAATTACTTAAGTGGCACTACTGATCTTGATTTTTACATAAATGATTAAGAAATGTCCAGCCCTCTTACACCCTATATTGCCAAAGACTATTTTCTATGAAAGGAAATTAAAAGACAGCCTGAATTATGCTATATAAAAGCATCCATATGTACAAACTGGCAACTTACAGAGCCACGTGCCTTGCACAGCAATCCATTAGCACCAGTGGGGCAGAGCCTGGCCCCTCACCGGGGTGGGGCTGGACACCGACATGGGCACAGAAGCCGGAGCCCAGGTCGCACCCCAGGGCTGCCTTCAGTGCTGCAAGGAACTGAAGCCGTTTGACACATTGCAGCCTCCAGCCCTTTCCCAAAAACCTACTGCCTTTCATGAGGCACAGTAACTGACTGGGACCAATTTCTAACCCACATGGACCCAAAGGCAGAAACGCCTCAGCTCACGCTGCAACTGCTCCAAAATGTAACATGGGTACTTCATCTCAACTAAGGCACGGTCACTTCCAGGAATTCGGACAAACCAAGTGTGTATGACTCAACACAGCCTAAAAACCACTCCAGCAAGTGTTTTCTGTTTAGCTTTATTTCTTTGAGATACAAAACCAGGCATACGTATTCCAAAAGCCTGAAAGCCCTTGTAAATGTTAACACAAACTTCTGAAGATTCAGAACAGATCTGTGACAGATCCTAAATAAAGCAAGGTGGCACCATCCCTCAAAGCAGGAAGGTTGATTTCAAAATGGAACTACCACTGAGCTCAAGGAAGCTGAGAAGTACAGTTTCACTACAGAAGACAGTAGAACTGCAAAACCAATAAAAAGGGTTTAGAGGCTGAGCAAAGAGAAATAATGTTGATTTGTTTCTCAAGGAAGCCTACGTTTTCTGCTTGGTCATAAATGAAAAGCAGATCTTATGCCATATAGATTGCTTATTTTTTTTACACAGATTTATTGGAAGAGTGTCTATAGATTAAGACAGCTTGATTACACCCACAGATAAAACCAACTGCAAACAAGGTCTTTTATTGTCACACCATCAGGCTGAAATTTTAAATGCTGAGAATCTACTTCAAGCTGGGGCTTTTTTATTTGCTTTGGTTGAAAACTTCAGCTGAAGCAGCCCAACAATTTCCTTAAAACTCTTTCTTGGAAAAAAGTTATTCCACCCATGATAAACATCCCAGGATTTTTTTCTCTGAAAAGCTCTACAATATCCTGATTTTCAGTAGGACCTGGACTTTAGCTAAGGCATGCCCTTGCCAGCTACCACAAAACCAACAAACAGAACTCCTTGAAAAGCAATATGGGGATTTTCATGTGCACATCCTCAGAAGAGGCCTATTAGATTTTAGTAGCTAGGTACTTTTAAAAATTCCACCAAATATACTTCTGTTCGGGGGTAATCAGGCCCTTCCTGTAAAGGGACCTCTGCCCTCAGATTCAGGCACCAGACCCAAAAGCAGTGAAGCTGTCAGGGGACATTTCTAAGACTCAAGCAACCCAAAAGGAGAAAGTGACCATTTCAAAACTGCAAAATGGAGAGCACTAGTCCAGCAGACAGAAGTGAAAACAGTACTGAGAAAGGCAGTCAAGATACAGAAAGAATGAGGCTAGCAGGAGGGAGACCAGTGCTACTGGAAGTCAGGAGCAGGGAATTAAGGATGAGTGCCAGCAGGAGCCTAAGACAAAGAACTGACTGGAACAAGGCATAGAAAAGTGAAACAGAGAATAGAAAGGACAATATACGAGAGCAAACCAGGACTAGCAGGGTGAGGTGTGACAAGGAGCTGAGTTAGGAGAACCAAATGGCAGTAATAAAGCCCAGAGAGGAAAAAGAACTAGAAACAAGAAAGGAGAGGAGGAGGTGAAGTAAGAGCAGAGAGGAGGAAGCCAGAGTGAGAGCTAGGAAACTGGAAAAAGGAAAAGTCAGAAAGAATTAGGAGGAATTAGATCTTAAAAAGAGACTGGAGTAAGAAATTTGTAAAGAGGGGCCTGAGACCAACTAGATGAAAGAGCTGTGGCTGGTATGAGAAGCCAAAGAGAAGAACACATCAGACATGCAGATGAAAAGGGAGAAACTGATAGGAAAATGTATTTAAAAAGCACCAATGAAGTATTTTATTCTCACTAAACCATATTCTTCCTGAAGTGAACCAGACTCACCAGTTTTACCAACTCCTCCACTATTTTTTAAATATGTTTGTGAAACTCACAGTCCAAGTACCCCATCTCCATGCAGCTCTTGCAATTTATTACTGCTGTATTACTCAAAGGAGGGAAATTAGCTTGGAATTGTGCACTCCGACAGATGGCCACATGACAACATGATGTCTCATAACAAAATTAAAAGAAGTAAGCACAGCCTTGGAACTTGAACACGAAAAGCTACTCTAAAAAAATCTCACAGGTTGCAAAGTCAAGACAAAAGTGAAAAAAAGCCAAATTTAATCTAATCCAGGTCTACAGATTATATAGCAGACATGTTACATTTAAAATGGACTAAACAGTATGATTATATACTGGGTTTTGTACATGAAGCTGCCTCTTCCAGGCATAACACAGAACTGGCTCTTGGGAATCAGTCATGATTGTTCAGGAGATTTCTCATTTTGGAGAATCCTACATTTGCTGAACTGGAATAGAGTTAATGAGTGGAGTAGAGTTAATATAGCTGAAGAAAAAGGAGAGTATGTGAATTTTGATATCTGAATTTAGAACCCAGGAAATGCTACATACTGTATTTAGTAAAACATAAATTTTTGTTTTTTCATGGTACTGAAAAGGGCAAGTCACAAACCAGAAACAAATACATACTAAACACAACATGAATGTGAATCTGATTGGTGATTGTGTGTCTCAAATACACTGTACAAAAACAAGTTTAATAATGTTCATGAAACTCTCAGGCATGACAGAGATGAACATCATAGGAAATTTCCCAGTTCTGCTTTCAGAACCGAGAAGGAATCATCTGCAGTATGACACAGATCCAGCAAGGACAACATATGTTCATGAATGAATACCCCTCCATCCCACAGGCTGAGGCAGGGCCTTATGAAAAGACTTATCAGCCTTTAATTAAGGGATTACTATAAGATAGATTCATAAAAGACCAAAATTACACTTACATAGACACCTTTATTTCTGGTATTTTTTGAGTATGTGATTTTTGCAACCTGAATAATCTTTCTTTTATGTAAAGTCAAGGATTCTCTCTGCTAGTAGTATTGTGGTACTAGAATATTCCACTGCAATATTAATTTAAAAATAACATTCCTATTAGAATAAAATGCACATCTCCAATAGGGCGGGACTTCACAGTGAGAGGTGCAATGCAGTCATACAGAAATGAGCATTCCTACTTCAAATACTCTAACAT
This sequence comes from Pyrgilauda ruficollis, assembly GCF_017590135.1. NCBI lineage: Eukaryota > Metazoa > Chordata > Aves > Passeriformes > Passeridae > Pyrgilauda > Pyrgilauda ruficollis. The sequence continues at coordinate 5,046,217 of NW_024527266.1, forward strand.
TTGGAAAACAGCATAAAATGGTTGGTGAACAAATGGGACAAACAGGAAGCTTGCAATTATTTTCCAGTCTAGAGTTGTAATCTTGAATCCTTTCCTGTTTGTTATCAGACGAAGTTTTGTATGACAGAAGTGAGTTACAGGAGACTGGAAAAGTGGGGTATTACTTACTCTGAGGTTGAATTTTTTTTACCCAAGAACAAAGTTTATCTCCATGAAAAACTGTCATTACTTCACAAAACCCACCAAACTCACAAGCCCAGGCTCATAGCTGGAAATAATATCATCCAAACAATTAGCTTGTATAAGGATGAAAATTGGACCTACTCAAGAGACTGGCTGAAGTGCTTCTTAGGAGGAAGAAGGATGGTTGTGCTGCAAATGGTACTGATGATTCTACAAACACAAACACTTGAAATCTTTACTAGGACCACCCATAGGAGTAGAACCCTGAAAGAAGAAACCCCTTGCTGCTTACTTACATCCTTTTAACAAAGGGTTTCTATTTTTGGCAAGAAAAGAGTGATCAGTTCTCACACTGCAGCCAAATTTCCGTCACTGTAGCTGCACTCCCCCAAACCAGGCTTTTTCTGCTCTTTCAGACAGATTCATTACAAGCTCCATCTTGTCCCAACGTGTTACTGTACGCTGTTTATCGCATGCTGTTTCTCACCATTTTCGTTACTTTATCTTCACAGCAGGAAAAAAACTGAGAGGGAGTAATTTGTAAAGTACCTCAGAATTATTTAGTGTCATATGATTTGAGTAATTATGGAATACCGTTGTCATTTGTTCCTACCTGCATCGATGGCACATGGGTAATGGTATCGGAAGGAGCAGCCTTTGTTGTAGCAGCCTAAGGTGGCTCCTGGTTCCTGGCAATGGGAACATTTCTGAAAGGGAAACCAAAAAACAGTAATGAAGATTGCAGCCATTTTTTTGAATACCTGTATTTTCCTGGGAATTTTATCAACCACATTCCAGCACAATTGTTTTGATAAATCATGTTAAACTCTATCTTTCTACACCACACAAATAAAGGCCTTTCAAACAAGTAACAACATAAGCTCTTTCAAACTATGAACTTTTCAGTTGTGCTAAGCAGGCAAGAGATACAAATGTTCAGCCATTCAGAAACAATTTGAAATACTTCTGTTTTACCGGCCTGTATTTCAGTACCTGACAATGACATCACTATTAAAATAGGAGGAAAAAGAGTGTTTTTGAACCTACAGTAGCTTTAAAAAGAGAATTAGCATGACAATTAATTAGAAGACACCACCATAAAAGTAATTTGGTTACATCATTCTCATTATCACTAGCAACTGAAGATGATCATGGCCAAGTTCAATGTTTTTTCACAAGTGATCAAAAAGGATTTATCTGGAGCAGAAGATGCCATCATGGGGAAACACCTCATCATCACAGAAATTGCACATGTCCAAAAAAAACGCACTTGCAGCGCAACAAGGATGCTCATACAATTATTGCCAAAGTAGCTCAGACTCATCTGATGACCACGTTCAATTTTCATTAGTTAAATCCTATTAGTTCAACTAGTCAATGATGCATTTGACCATAATATCAGACAATTGTGAAAGCAGAAAGTCTCTCACCCACTTAACTTCATCCTGAATGACTTAAGAAATTACCTAAGGAAGTATTTCTAGAGCACATCTCATTCAGACAGCCATTTTATTTCTTGAATGTATACAGTAAGTGATTTTTGTTAACTAACCTGATTCTGATGAAAGCTGATTACTGATTATTGCCAAAGTAGCTCAGACTCATCTGATGACCACGTTCAATTTTCATTAGTTAAATCCTATTAGTTCAACTAGTCAATGATGCATTTGACCATAATATCAGACAATTGTGAAAGCAGAAAGAAAGTCTCTCACCCCTTTACTTCATCCTGAATGACTTAAGAAATTACCTAAGGAAGTATTTCTAGAGCACATCTCATTCAGACAGCCATTTTATTTCTTGAATGTATACACTAAGCGATTTTTGTTAACTAACCTGATTCTGATGAAAGCTGATTACTGACAGGTTGACATTTTCCCTTAAAAAAGATGTAGCCATACCTGGTAGAATTCACCAAATGCTAGGAGACTGCTACTATTTAAAAATTAAAAAGTGAATTAACTACTGGCAGAAAACAAAGACAGGAACTACCATAAGTTTTGAGTCATACTTTAGAAAGACAGGAATTTTGTGTATTCTGCTAAATACAACCAACACCACAATAAGGCCCCGTATAATTGGTACAATTCACCTTGAATTCAGGCTGTGAGAAGTTGCCCTTGGTTCCTGCCTGCACACAGGGATGATGACATGATCTAAAATCACTGCTGCTACTGGAAAAGCTGGTGTCAAACTACGGTGCTCTACGGCCGCTACAGCGAGCTGCACCTGCACCGCACACCAGCAGCTGTGCTCGAGCCAGCAGCACACCTGGCACTGACACGAGCACGGCCTTCCCACATATGGGGACGCTCATTTGCCAACATGGCCACATCCCCTGGACCACACGTCCTCAATCCCTGATCAGCACACAGGCTCAAGTGGAGATCTGCAGAACAGACGTGGTCAAAGCTAACAGCCACAGCAAAGTTCCGCACTTGGCATAGTAAAACAGGGGGTTAATTACAGTATTTCCAAAGCCTCTGAGAATATCTGACAGTTATTGTTCTTCCTACTATTCTGTACTATGCAGAGATTACTATAGTTTGTATTTAAATGCCTGAATGAAGATGAAAGCAAAACTAGCTCCAGCCATAAACCAGGGGGCCCTCTTCAAATCAAAGCAGATGCAACTAACAGAAAAGCTTGTGAGACGTCAGTTCTCGTGACATCTACAACTGCAGTTCTGAGTAACACCTTCTCTTTATGGGTATGCCAAAGCATCCTGAGCCTGATCTTCAGTGCTTCCTACTAAATCGTGTCTATATTCTAAGCACGACAAACTACTGCAGTATTTATGATGCAAGAGAAGTGTCCCTGAGGCCTAGGAAGAGACACACAAGCAGCTTATTATTGCCTGTCAGAACATCAATGCAAGTTTCCAAAGATTAAAAAAAGAGGCTAAACCAATACTGAAATGTGCACCAAAACATACGGACCACTAGCCAAACTGCAACATAATTCACTCTCCCATGGGAGTAAAACCAAACTTCATCCACAGAAAATGTCTTTTCCTGGCTCTGAAGTCAACTCTAGAAAGATATTATGTACTGGCGACAGTCCCAGATTCACCTATGCCAAGTACTCACAAAGTGCAGCTTGAGGAGTTCTGAAACAGAGTTCTGTACCTGTGTACTTTATTCTCGCTTTCAGATGCAGCTGACTGGGATTAATTATTCTAACAGGAGAGAACCCAAACTGACTATTCTTTTTGAATGCAGATATGAATTTCTAGTCTTGTTCCTCGGAGGCATTCTGCCCTCCCCACTTTATCTCATGTTTTACGTACCATCACACTGTTGCAACAGAAGGTCATTCTCCCCTGGAACACTGTGTCCCGTGCAGAGCAGTCAATAAGAGCATAAGAGCTACAGCAGCAGAGATTGAACTGCAGCTATATAAAATATTTCTTAACACTAAAAAGGTATGTCTTAAAAGAGTATGGTGTGTGACATAAAAAAATCCAAGACCCCTAGCAAAATCTTTGATACTTTTCCAAAAGGTAATTTATTTTTTGGACTTACTCTTTGGTGCATCTAGCATGGTTCACGTTGCTATTCTGAAAATCACATTCTGAAACGTGACAGCCATTTTGACAAATTTTCAGCTGAGAATGGGTAAGGAATGCTTTAAAATTGTTTGTGATTTTAGGAATGATTAGACAGTAAAAGTGGGTAGTTAAGATGCCAGTGCATGTGCATCGAGCCTTCACTGTCCCTTTTTTTAAGTGTGGCAGACAGAGATTTTACCAAGGTTACCTGTGCTACGCCCACAACAGCAATTCCCGGGTGGATGACTATGCCACTGACGGCTCAAGGCAGAGATCATCTGCTGCTGCTGGCTCCCCTGCTGCTGAACAAGTCTCCATTCTGGCAGATGCTTCTGCTTTTCACAAGCCACTGACAGTCTAATGGCCCCATTTCTTCTACCTCCCGGGACCCCCAACCATCTGCTTCTTTCAGGGGAAGCTGAGGGAACCACGTACACAATAACTGCTCTTTTTTTTGAGTTCTTCCTTCTTGGCACACCTGAGTGACTGAACAAAGCAGACACCCTACAAAGCTGTGTGGTTCTAAAACAACTTCTGAGTCTATCACCTTATCTTTGAAAGAGACTATCATCATGTAGTGCCACATGGTTTCCAAACACACCCAGGTGTTCCCATGAAGACAAAGTGCTTAAAAATTTCTGGATGGTCTCACTCTTCTTTTCCAAGATATTGCTGCTCTGCCTTAAAGGTAAAAAGATGCCTCGTTCCTGCTGGTACTTTCTGTAGCTTTGGTTAGAACTCTCATCTCATGTATTTATGCTTCAAAACAAAAAATACACACACTACAACTAGGAAACATTCTAACACCAAAAAAAAACCACAGAACTTCTTACAAGGAAATGTTAAGTTCAGCATAATGAAGACTAATTGTTTTCTTGGTCCACCAGCAAATTTTCACCCAAACTCCACCATCCTGCGGCCATTCACCAGCAGATGGTAGCAGCCTGCTTGTCACTTGTAAAGGAATTATAGCATTCTTAGCCAGAGAAACAGCACTCCAGCTCTCCTGGGAAGAGAAATTCCTTTTGCTCAGTAAGCAGCCTGCTTAACCTCCCCTGCTTGAAAGAGCTGAAGGCTGGTACTTGGAGTGTGCTCCCAGTGGGAGGTGCCAATGGATAGTAATCACTGCCAGGCATCTAATCAACTCCTGGTTTAAATGTAAAAAAAAAAAAAAAAAAAAAAAAAAAAAAAAAAAAAAAAAAAAAAAACGAAAAAAAAAAAAAAAAAAAAAAAAAAAAAGTGGAAAAAAGAGACCACACAGCAAAGACTGATTCATAGGTCCTATCTCCACAATTCATCTCTGGCCACAAGGCACATATATCTCACTTAGAATAGGCTGGAGAGACTGAAAAGTGCCATTTAGAAGACACTCCATTCCATGAACTAAATTATCAATAGTATTAAAGCCAGATACATTGTCTCTACCTCTCCACGCTATTAGCAGCCCATTTCTTCCTTGCTACAGCTCATCGTTCTATGTCTACCAAAATGAAGTAACAGCCAACCTGGAAGTGTGAACAGCTGGGGGACAGCTACCACAACAGCAGCAGAATGGCTCTGGTGCATTTAAAACGCTACAGCACCTACCAACTATATTTCTTTTGCTTTATGCTTGGCTTTTTTCCCCCTTGCAATCTGTATTCTTTCACTCCTCTGAGATCACACTGCTATATGTAATAAGAGTATACTTTTGAGTACCTTTTTTTGCTTCCTTCAGATTTGTACCCAACTCCACATAAGTGCTGTAACATAAAGATGTCCTGAGCTACCTACCTTCTTCCTCCTGAACAAGCACAAAGCTCTTAGCCCTGTGAAAACCAGTGCCCCAAGCTGCTCAAGTAAAGCACTCACCTGCTGACTTTGGCTCTGCACTGACAGAGATTGTATCTTTGTCCCTAGACAAAGTACTTCTTAGTACTGGAAACCTACAGTGGACATGGTTTTGCTGGTGGGAGGATGGAAGCTGCTGACTAGCCCTTCCAAAATATTCTGGGCAGGAGCAGGGACAGTTGCTTAGAAGCAGAAATTAATTGCTTGTAACACTAATGTAAGGTGTTTTCAGATGACTCCTCAGCAACCTTCCTTGTTGAACATTACCAAACCAGTTTAAACCAGGACATTCACAACAGGATCATATTTTTTGCTGTCTGTAATACAAAGCACCTTTCTTGATCAGCAGTTATATACCCTATACTCAGACCTCCTGGCTTCCTCTCTTCCAATGACCAGCTTTTCCTTTGGTTTGTTTTCTTTCTTTTTCCTTTGCTTTGCTTTCTAGGCTTCTCCTTGTTTTGCCCCTTCTCCCATACCAGTGTCAAGAATGCATAAAAGGAGTAAAACGGAAAGCAACAACTGAAGGTTACTAACAAGCAAAAAGTGAAATATACGTGGCATTAATTATACAGGTACAAGTCTTTGCTTTACATGTTATATATATTTTTCACACTCTCTCCTTCTCCTGTTTAAATTATAAGCTTTTAGGAAAATAATTGCTTCTGTATAATTGTACTGCACAAATGCAGATGTAAGATAATGAGGACTTCAGAGTCAGCTGCAATATTAGGAAGGAGGGCCTTCTGACTATTTCTGATTAAACAGTTGGCAGGCTCGGCAGAGGCTCAGATTTAATATCCAGGCGAAAGGGCAACAGAAACAGCAGGCAGCCACATTCTCTTTCCTGGAAAGTGGGATGCAGAGAGACAACTTATTCCAAAAAGCTACAAGAAAAAATAAAAACAAATAAGTCTGTGTGTGCATATACATACATATACGCTTACGCTTACTACAGGAGAAAGAAATACATGATTTTGGAAGACTTCTGCAAAAAGGAACCAAGATAAAAGAACAAGGTGGGAAGACATTTTTAGGAAACAGGAGAGGAAAAGAGTACTTCCACTCTGATGTGCAGATACTGGTTAATGAAAAAAATTGTTTATGTGACTGGGGCTAGAGATAACAACGAGTACTGAAGGACACAGAGCTCTTAGTTTACATTTCCTGATAAACAATTTTAAGTTATCAAAAAAAAAACAGGCACAGAATATCAGTAAAATGAACCCCACAATTAAAAAGATAGAAATCTTTAAACCTGCATCATAAAAAGGCATCTCTCGCCAATGATCATATCTTCCTGTAGCAAGCAAATCGAATAAATAATAAAGGATAATAGTCCAGAAGTAAAATTGGACAGTTGTCTTCAAGTCAAGAAACTAAGGACAAATTTAGATTCCAAGATTTCAGCAAACAGACAAATCAACGATCTGGAAGATGCCATACTAATAAAGCTGCATTAGGAAACATAATAAAAAGTTAGAACTGCAGTGCTGCACAGGCTGCTGAAGCACAAAGGGAAGCTGCAGCTCAAAATGGATGGCATAGAAAAAAAAACCCACAAGAAATCCAAGGGCTGGAAAATGTCTTAAAAATGGAAAATCCTATCCAATACATGTGAAACTGATTATGCTACAACAGAAGCACTTGAAAGTAAGAGCAGAGCATTTTATTACCCTCAACTAGAAGAAAAAAATAGAATGCAACAAGAACAGAAATAAACGTTTAGTTTTAACAAAGAATGGTTTGCTACAATAATTTTAAGGTCCTATGCAGACCCTTAAGCTATTCAACTGCACTTATAGAGACTCTCAAGGTGGGGGGGTGAACAATAAGATGTGAAAACTTGCAAAGTTTGTAAAATTATTCAGGGCAGCCAGACCTCAAACTGATATCCATCTCACAGCCATGATAACTGTATGATAAAATGGAGATGAAAATTACTATTGTTAAGTGCAAAGTGATGTATGTGGTAAAAATATTTTCACCTATACATATACATGATGACAGATTCTAAATTAGCTTTTACTACTCATAGGAAGGTATTAGTAGTCATCCTAGACAGAAACATCATACAGTCCCCACAAGCACAAAAAAGGACAGCCAAAATGTAAGCAGTTATTTAGGAAAGAAATCCATAATGAAACTCAAATGTTCATGATGTCTGTCTGTTACTCTTGTAGCAGTCTGACATTGTAATATTGCATGTGGTTCTGATGACCCTCTTAAGAAAGGAGTACAACTGATCAGAAACAAAAATGGACAGACCACTGAGATAACTAGGACTGTAAAGAACTTGTAAATAAGAGAAATCTAAGTATTCTGAAAAAGAGAGAACTGAAGGGGGACTGAAACCTACAAAATCCAGTACGATGCACATGAGGGAATGATTCTAAGCCATTTCCAAGAAGGAAGAGCAGGTTCAAATGTAACATAAACCTGGTTTTTTTCACTCAAGTAAGTAAAAGTCATTGCTAAAGAATGCTGCACTAGCAAAAAGATAAGCAAGTTCAAAAGCAGATTAGACAAGTTCATCAAGGATAGGTATGCCTCTACCTGGTAAACACAGGGATACCAAAGCTACAACTCTAAAGCTGTGGTTGCTGAAAGGAGGGAGAAAATATGCAACTATCATCCTGCACATGCCTAGTTTACTACAAATCTCTGAACACATGCAGTGAAGTGGTAAATATTCGGCCATTCCTGGAGACAGGACACCACAACAAAAGGTACTTTTCCACCTGTCTGGAAAGGCAGTTCTTGTCAAGCCCAAGCGATGTGATTGTGAAATTCCACAATGAACAACAAACCCCTCCCCCCACCCCATGATTATCAAAAAGAATGCAGGCACCAAATAAATACTGTTTGGGTACACATTTTTAAGACTCTTTAGTTTTACCTCCCTAACAGGAAGGTTGAGCCAAACTGTACAATATTTAAAAGACTGAAATTCAACCTAAGTGATAAATTCATGCTCATTACTCCTTACAAGCCTGTTTCCTTCACTTGGTGGAGCGATCAAAGGCTTAAATGTGCATGAATACATGAGACTGCTGAAGAGCCAAGTAAGACTTGAAGGGGGATGAACCCTTTCCACCTCTTCCACACAATGGAAGGAGAAAAAACCCAAATGAAAAAGACCCATTGTAACTGAATCAGAACAGAGGCTAGGTCCTTCAAGAGTCAACCAGTGGCTAACTAAAACAGATTTAGCAAAATTAACAAAACTAGTCATTTTAAATGGTGCTGCAAAAGCATGTTTAATTTCAAGTATAGTTAAACAGGCTAAGTACATACCTACATACCCATTTCATATTTTAAAAGGAATATTAAAATAATATATATATTGACTTGGACCACGAAGTCCAACAAGCCAAGAGATTTGTAAATCATGTTTCCTTTGATTCAAAGAGCCACCGTGAATGAGGGAAACATTTCAGAAAACCATGTGTAAGTACAGGGATTTGAATTTGCCGAAGTATGCAAGTCTAGCAGAAAAAATAATACAGTTTATGTTATCTTGACTATTCATTTGGGGAATTAAATATGCAACAATAGTGCAATTTAGTTACAAAAAGGTTTGAAAGATAGAAAAGCAGACTTAAAAGAGGAAAAAGAAATTCAAATTTTCAAGCAGTGATTATGTGATAAGGACACACAGAGTTAGTGGGAACAGCACAGTCAGCAAGAGAGCATTTACTCCGGCTGAATTTTCTACCAGTACTAGATTTATTTCCCAGCCATCTTAGATACTGATTACAGGAAATATCCACATATATCGTGAATTTCTATTTAATGCAAGACCTACCATGTAGAGCATAAAACAACAGCATGCAGTTACCTTAAAAGAAAGCAACATCTCCATCATAATGAGAGATTTTGGATAAATTAATTACCAGAAAAGCAATAGCTTTGAGTATCAATGTTTGGAGTGATATAAAAAAGGAAAAAACCTGACAAAAACAAGAAAATGCAATAAACTCAAGGTTTTCAAGAGGCAAACTGCATAACAGAGCCAGTTTTTTTCTAATGAAAGAAAAAAAAGAGATGATGCTGAGTATTTACTAAATGGCTCAAAACAAAAAAAAGATTGGTTCATTAAAGACACAATCACTATGTTATTAGGAGCAGTGGATACAACAGAAACAAAATATAAAGGCTTAAAAATAAGGAAATACTTTTGATAAAAGCAAACTGTAAATGCAATATATTTTGACAAGACGTTACATATCTGTGCAACCTGACAGGAAAAAGGGTGCAGCACAAACCCATCCCGTCCATGACTCAAAGACTTGTAACACTGGACAGAAATACACCATTTGTCATTATTTGTAATAATCCCTGCAAGCCTTCATCATAAACAGAGCCCCACTGTGCAAGACACTTCGGTAACAGAGAACAAAGCTTTGGTGGATGCAAAGGGATGAAATAGGAATGGTGAGACTGAGCCAGCAGCGTTGGGCAGAGTCCATCTCAGCAGCAGGCTAAGCATATCCAATTATTCAGCACAAATCCCAGACAAGAAGGGCTTTGAAGAAATGCATGAAGAAAAACAAAGGTAAATGTGCAGGGTTTTGAAAGTGAAGCACTTAATTTAGGAAATTATAAAATTAGCCAGGGTGTATTGATTGGAAGTAAATCTTCAGTTCTTGAAACTGAAAGAAGAAAAAGCAGCAGGATAAAATAATAGGCAGATAAAACAATGACGAGTACCTTATGTTTGAGGTGTAAGAAAACAGGAGGTGGGCAGGTGAATGTGACAGAAGTAGGAATGTGAAAATGACCGTTTAGAACAACAAATGTTTGTGAGAGCATTCCACCAAAATTGCACTTAGTACTAAAAATACCAATTCTTAAATTGAGGTCTGAACAATGACTCCTGCACAGTCAAAACACATTTTACTGCAAGGATAGGTGAAAAAAAGGCAATGTTTATCTTACTGGAAAATAAATAACCTTTCTCTAGAAAAAAGGTAGCAAAGAAAACTACTAGTCAATACCATTAAAGAAAGAAGACAGCTCCTCCAGAAAGCCACAGAAGCAGTGGCTGGAAGCAGAGCTCCAATAAGGAGTAATGAAGGGCACACCAGTATTCCTGAGGTCACTGGTGGATGTTGCTACCACTGAGGAAAAGCAGCAGAAGGTGAATCCAAGAGAAGACGTAAAGGTGCAATGCTTTGCAGAAAGAGAAATGCTTGCAAGTCAGTAGATCTCTCTTTAGTGATAAGCTGTCAAGTAACGTATCAGTATTTAAAAAAAAATTACAATCTTATGAACCACAGCAATAAATCATCAATCACAGTTGAGGGCAAGTAGACAATTAGCATATACTGATGAAATGTCCTCAGATAGACAGAAGATGCTCTATGTAAAGTAACATTCACTGGCCAAAAATTTGAATGAGTTTAGAGAGGAATGTGTTATTTCATTATTCAGTAATCAACAGAAAAAAAAAACCCTAAAAACCATAATAATATATGTGCTGCTTAAACTGCTCATTGCAATAATAGGTACTGTTTATGAATTCTAAACTGAATTTATACAAGAACATGGAGTGTCTGTAGGCTTGTCAAAGACACGACACAGGAAAACATGGTATGAGCTAGCAGCAGTTTAGAAGAGGCAGAAAATATAAATAGCAGCAGTCCAAGCCTGGATGGCATTCCAGCTGGATATTACACAGCAGCTAAGGTAGTGTCAGTAGTTTCTTTAACAGACAGACATAATGTGGCTCTCCTGAAAGAAGAACTTCCTCCATCCAAGGATTAGATGGAGTTCTCCTGAGAGCTGAAGGGAAAGGACTAATGAAGATCTTCTGGGCTCAGAACACTGCTGAATCATGGTAAAGGCAATAATATTCATTTGCAAGCCACACCTTCAGTTTTATAAACCTAGATTCAATCTGTGCTATGAAAAAAGGGCTGGGATGAGCCATAGATTACTAGAAATAAATCACTGGACAAGATCAAAGAGAAATTTCAATCTTTTTTTCACCTGAGGTAGAAATCAAAGGACACAGGCATTGTTTTGTTTTTCTTTTATTTTACATAAACACACCCTCTTCTTACTTATTCCTTCATCTTCTGAAGGCTCTAGCCCAAAAGCAGAAGAGTTAGTCAACATTAAAGTCTTCTATGTTAAGACAGCTCCAGAATAGACAATTCTTCTTTTGGCATTACCCTTATAGCTATTTGTCCAGGAAACTGAATTTATTGGTAGCTATTTGTAACTCCTGCTCCCCAGGAACTGCCTCTGAAGGTTTCTGCTTCAAGTGGTACCATGTGGCATCACTAAAGAATCCTTATACCTCCCAAGGATAAACTGTAACACTTCAAAGGAAGAATAATTAAATTTAAGTACAGGACTTAAGACTGCATAAAAAACACTGTAAAAGAGTTTTATGTACCTATAATGTGAGTATTGGATTTTTCTAAACAATTTCCTAAAGTCAACCTTAAAAAAAAATTAATAATGTTGGTTTTCTGGAAAGCATCAGTTATGAACTCTGAAATTTTAGTGATTAAATTTAACCTGGAGAGTTACTCCCCAAGAAAAATCTTAACAATTATATATAACAATGAATTTACATATGGGACCACTACATTGCTATTAGTATTTTCAGCATTTTAACCTTTTACAAGAAAAGAGAAAGCTAGCAGCAAATGAACACATTACAAAACATTTTTATTATCTTTTTGGACCTGACTCTAAACGATACATGAACAAACTTAAATTTATCTTCCTGCCATTACATCTATGCAACTAAACCATGAAACCTTGTATCAGTTCCCTAATCTTCCAATTTAATTGAGAACATCTGACAACTTAAACACATACTGTACTTTCAAAGCACCCTACCAATTTGCCTTAATGGTCACAAAATAAGTGATCTTAAAGCCTACTTTACAGAATAATTAGATGACTTGTCAAGGGCCATGCAGGCAATTTCTGACAGCACAGGCACGATGTCAGAAAAGTTCACAGCTCTCATACCTGAACTCAAGCACATGAACTTACTTCTCCCTCCCATCCCCACCCACCTTTTTTATTTTCCTTTTAAGCTTCACATTGAGCAGCAGTATCCTTCAGTGAAAGTCCCCATTTCAGAGATTCATGCCAGGATGCCCTCCTCCTCCTCCCCCTCCTCTAGCAGTAAGTCTTTTATGAAGCTGGTCAGTTGCCTTTAATCATCAATAACTTTCTGAAACTTAGCAAGTGTGAGCTCTCAGTAAGAATAAAGGATTTGGAAGCACAAGAAAAGCTGCAATTAACAGCAGTCTAGTGCAAAGTAACAACAAAACCATGTTGTGAAATGAGTAGCCATGAGAAAAAGAAACAGCTGAGTTAAGTCTCCTAGTTGTAAGCACAAATCAAAAGAAAATACACAAGATAGAAATGTGGGGGGGAAATCACTAGTAAATGAAGACTGCACAACCAGTTTTTAACATCAACTTTTAATGTTTTCTCAAATAGAAGGAAAGCTTATGACCCAGGCAACAATCAGCTGGCTAAGACCTGATTGTACTTACGCTACAATCAGTTGTGCAGCCAGACCTCAGGAAGGCATATGCAATCTATTTTTACCACCAGTAGCTCAGCTGGTGACAAACAGTGCAGCTACAACACCCAGAGCCCTGGGAAGGCTTTGCCACTCCAGCACTGTCTTGTGCCAGAATTTCAGACCAGGTCCTCCACTGGTATTTTGCTTCCTATGGCAAATCTGAAGACAACTTAAGTAGATCTGCATCATTAAAGTCACACACTGTGCACTGTCAGAATTTCTCAGAAGAAACTGTAGTTACTTGAGACCTTTTAACTGGAAGGAAATGTCTGGTTTAGGCTACTCCAGCTGGCAAACTAGGCTAGGGGAGGGAAGGGAGCATCCAGTCCTTAGTGCTTCTGAATCACAGGATCATCATAGTAAAGAAAAAACCCATCTTTTCCTATGTCTAGACAATGAGATGGATGCACTTGACATCAGTAATAAATACATACATTTGAGAATCTTTAAACGGTTCCTTTTGTTTTTTGGTTTTTTTTTTTTGTTTTTTGGTTTTTTGTTTTTTTTTTTAAATTTACTACTTTGTATAATTAGTTATATCATTTTGGAAGAACTTTCCATCCGAAGTCATGATCTTGACCAGGCTTCCCCACTTCCAAATCATTTCAAGACCTGTGTTTGCTCTTGCACAGCCGGCAGCCCTCTCCTATGCCTAGCATTTCTCTGTATCCGTAGTGACACTGAAAGCCATGAAACCTAGTCCAGCCAAAAATTAGCCTGATTAAAATGGGAATGGGGTGAGGGAGGGATTTGCTGGCTAGATCACCCACCTAACTCACTGCAGTCACAGAGCACTACTGCTGGCAGAAGGGGAGGTGTGGACAAGAAGAATGGCTTCTAACAACCCTAATTTAGCCTAGATGAAATTACCACCATATTTCACCTTCACAACAGAGTCCTCAGTGAAGCAGGAATGGTTTACATGGGGCACTCTTTTGTATCTCTAGCACGAAGAAGCCTTGACCTTATGCTACACTCCTACCTCCCTCTGCCCTCATCTGTTTCACTTCCCCCAGCCCTTGCCCTGCACTCATCTTTCTCCTAATTTATCCCACAGTGGCACAAAATAATCAAGGGCTGCTATCAAAGTAAAAGAAAGAATTTCACCAATTCAGAGGGGAATTCTGAAAAAGGAGTTTTAGTTGTGACAAGGAGAGGGACAAAACGTAACTGTGAGAGCAACTCCGAACTCCAAATGGCCTTTTCATGATTATTTTGTTAACTCCCTACACTCGGGCTAAGCCACAGCCAGCCTCTGTGCCAGATGTGCAGGCTGTGCTCTCCTGGACATTTGCTCCATTCCCCACTCCCATCCACCCTCCTGGCTTAATGCTGCAGTAGGAACGAGCAGATGAGGTCAACTAACCTTAGAATTCTTATTCCCATATTGCAAACAGCTCTGTGCCCACATCTCCAGCTACTGACCCTCTCCCTCAACATGGCTCTAGCCACTTATGCTTACCCATAGCTTTAGCAATACAAGACTGCTGTTGAATGCTAATTGCTTACTAATCATCATGCAATTAAACTTTAATCACTAAGCAGCTGGCTGGGATCCAATCCGTAACAATAAAGGCTTATTAATAACTTTTTGCCAAAGTGCTCTATCCATGAAGACTATCCTCTACACAGAGTCCAGCTAAGTGTATAAGATTGTTTGAAAAATATTTCCTCTGCCAACAAACTAGCCAGAGCACAACAGGATAAGAGCAGCATAGTATAAATTAGCTAAGAAGGATGGGTTTACAAGTCAGGGAACCCAAACTACTCTTCTAGCTCCTTCCATAACCTCAGGCACAATGTGCTGCACAGAAAGAACTTCTTTTCTCCAGGTTCTTGTCTCTATAGAGTAACATTCTTTAAGGCAAAAAACTAGTTATCATTTTGCTGTAGTTTCTAAAATTATTACATGAATACTCATCATACTTCAGTTTTATTTTTACTCATCTTACTAAATCTAGGGAAATTAATCTAACCTCTTTCAGAACACATTTCTCTAATTAAAAAATATATTGAGGTTATATAACTAGGCTTATAATGGACAGATTGAAATCTACTTTTGAAAGGAAGAAAGTTTAAAACCTGTTTTCTATAAAGCCACAAAGATGATGAGAGGGCAGGAGCACCTTTGCTATGAAGACAGAGAGAGCTGGGGTTGTTCAGCCTGGAGAGAAGGCTTCAGGGAGACCTTACAGACCCTTCCAGTACCTAAAAGGGCTTATAAAAATGATAGAGAGCAACTTTCAACATGGGCAGACAGTCACAGAACAATGGGGAATTAGTTTAAATTAGGTATTGGAGGAAATTCTTTACTGTGAGGATGAAGCACTGGATGCCTCACATCCCCAGAAGTCTTCAAGGCCAGGGTGGATGTGGCTTTGAACAGCCTGGTCTCATGGAAGGTGTTCCTGTAAGGTCTTTTCCAACCCAAATCATCCTGTGAATTCATGATTTTAAAGTAATTTCATACCATTATCAGTAAGTGTCCCAGTTTTGCCTGCAGAATTCCTATCCCAATCTGGCATAAAGCCTTATGTGTAGATAACTTTTTATGAACTTGGTTTGCATTGCCATGCTTGGAGAGCTCTCCTTTATTATGAATAGTAGAACACTAGTATAACTGAAGCATTATTCTTGTTTATTCAGTGAAGAAAAAATTCAATATAATGCTTATTTTCAAAATAAAATGGAAAAAATGTAGTTTTTTATTTTAAAAGGTCTTACAAAAGACAGAACACAATTCTAATAATCTACTAAATATTATCTAAAAGAAAGTAATGAATTCTTACCTTCAGAAATTGACCTCTTTTCAAAGTCAGTAAGACAGATGAAAGATTAAAAAAAAAATCTTTTTTTTCCCAAAAATCAGGAAAAATACATTTAAGTCTGCATTTTTGCCCAATTGTAATAAAATATACACAATTTTAAATACAAAGGCATGGAGCAGAATAAACTTATTTGCTAGTAGTGTTCTTCTAACAAAGCTAAAGGAATACAGCTGAAGTGACAACCATCTGGAATTAGTCTAAGTTAAAAAAATTGGTTCATTTTAAGTTAACAAAACAAAATAACAACAATGCAACAACCATCCTCCAAAATTTTGGGGAATCTTAACAAGCTTTTTTACCAGCACAGCTTAAAAAGGTTCAAGCTAAAATGGAACAAACTGCATTGCATTCACTCACTATTGAAAATTTAGTAAGAGTTTGGCAACCCTATGGTAACAGGCAATTGAAAACTTACAAAAAAAAACCAAAACTTTGTGAGTTCGTGGGTAAGCCAGACAAAAAGCTCTAAAGCTTTGTCTGGAAATCTCCTGCACAGAGAAGGCCCCATTCACATTTGGAAGAACTTCTCCAAAATTAAGTTACTTAAATGTATTTTTAAATTAAAACTGTACAGAAATTATGAAGATCCCTGATGCTTTACAGAAAGGCAACTGTGGAATGAGCAAGCTGCTTTTTGCATACAAGTTTCCAGTGCTCTTGGCTACAACTCATCTAAGTGGGTAAACATCCTATTCTTTCCCAACACTCCATTGTCAGTAAATCTATTTTCCACTTTCCTCACTCCACATGCAAGACAAACAGTAAAATACAAAACCACAGGCAAGCACAGACATAATGCCTGTACTTTGGGATAACTAATGACAAAGGAGTCTGCTAATGAAGATGCACAGAAAGCACTTCCCTGCATCTTCTCTCTTCCCCATTACAAAGGGGTCAATACTGGAGTCTTTCCTCTTACCAGCATCAACTTTAAGCTCAAGATCACAACTAAAATGTGCTAAAATGTGCTTCCTATCACCTTCAGGCCATAATCACCAATAGGTTGCACCAAATTCACCTCACTTCTACTCACAACAAAGCTAAAGAAAACCAACTTCATTTCACAAATGTAATTACTGGCTTCTGATAATTTAAGATATTGAAACATTTGCATCAGACACGTACATGTGGATTCTATCTGCTCAGCTCTTTAGCATTTAAGGCTTGTGGTACCAATGCACAGAGCTGCTGTGAGCTACCAAGTGCTGCAGCAGTAGTGATTCACACTTCCAGGTCCCCAAGAGAGTAAGGCAGTGAACTGAGATACAACAGGGGCTCCTCCAAGGTTCTCCTCCCTGCGGAGGATTGCTCTTACAGACCAGGAGTCATGACAGCACAGCGTTTCAGTGGCACAGCAGATGGCAATGCCTTTCTGGGAAAACCAAATCTGAAATTCATCATTCAGCTGTCTTTCAGAATTTCTCCTCCACCCAAAATTTCATGCTTTCTTATTTTTGTAACACTGCAGAAGAATATTAAAGATGCTGCCATTTCCTGAGGAATGAAAACGAGTATTATGCTAGTGTGCACATTTCCAGCTCTGATAACTAGATATTTGGGCACAGTCTGTCAATGAAAACCAGGAGTTCAGCCACTTTAAGGGTAACTGTAGAAAGTGCCTCAAGGTTCTGTGGCAATCCTCATTTGAAGGGCTAAAGCACACTAAAAGCTGTTACCAGAGATAACAACAAGCAAATGATGTTCTCAGTACACTCCTTTTCCAACCACTGGTGGCAGTGATTTTAAATCTGCCACCGGTTTCCCTTTCCCCACAGTGAAAAATTAAAAAGCTCCAGCTTCACTTCTTCCTACTCTTGAAATGTGTCCCTACTAACACAGCTCTAGGTGTAGAAATACAATTGCTCCTTCCTGTGTGTTGTCAGGCATGTTATTTTTGAAGCAGCAGATTATTATTTCAGCTGAACCCTGACCTAACACAGAACTCCACCTGAGGGTTTTTTTTTTTTTGGTTTCATGCTTCGGTCTGGCGGGAGGGGGGAATGAGTGTCGGTTTGGAGGAGAAAAAAATTATTAGGTTCTGCGTGTTTTTCTTCTCTACAAAGAAAGATGATGAATAAAAGCTTAACGTTCTTCTCCCAACGCTATTAAATAGTAGTACCATAGACCTGAAATCCCTTCAAGTACTGGTGGCATCTGGGCACAATTTTATGTTACAGCTAAATTGATCTAATTGTTATCATTATCAGTGGAAAGGACACTCCCTCTCAGGTGCAGCAAACATCATTCAGAGGGTAAGCAGTCAGATGGCTGATCTGGCATAAAGATCCCCCACCCCAAGCTAGTCTTCTGATGGATTAGCTGGCTACAAATGAGCCCACTGTGCAAATGCACAGGCGGTAGATCTAGCGCAAGTGAAGTAGTGGAAGCAAGCAGCTTGCAGAGAGGATAAAGCAGGATTCCTCTTCATGACAGCAACTCCCTCCTGCTCTGGCTTAGGAATAAGAGAGCCCACCTGTGCCAAATGAGACATTCAGAATGAACTGACACCTTTATACTTGTATGCTACTACAGCAGACAGGTTTCTGAGCCTACAAACTGTTTTGCTTTGTTTTGCCAAAGGCAGCTAACCTGCCACAATTTTCCCAGTTCATACCAATTCCCTGGCTTAGCCACTTGATTAGCTATGCAGCCAGGAACCTTTTATAAGCAATTACTTACAGAGCGTGGGAGCTTTTTTGTTAGCTTTCATTTCCCAAATTTAAGAATATAAATAGCTTAAATCCTAGTGATCCCTCCAGGCACCTTTCTTTACCCAATTTACAGCTAGGGTCCAGAACGGTAAACAAAAGAAAATGGTTCTATGAAAGCATCAGAGTAAACAAAGTATTATAGAAAGGCAATTTCCTCCAAATAAGATATTGTGGAAGATCAACTATCAGGAGTCTTAAGTCAAGAACAACTTACCTGTGCAAAACCAGGAGCTGTTCTCTGTGAAATACGGGTAACATGCAAACCTACCTCTAACACTACAACTAACAAAGACATATTCAACATGAGGCACAAGGCTGCCACTCCCAACAGTCATGAAAACTTCCAATATCTAGTATCAAGCTGAAGAGAAAGAGACTTCAGGCATTTAGGTTCTAAACTTCTCATCACTAAAGTCTATCAGACCTTCAAAACAGGCCTGTTAAGAGCCTTAAAGCAGGTAGATTTCGCCACTTTGCATAAAGAGCAGGCTTTGAAAGAGAATCCATGGAGAGCTGGACAAACAAAATTACAGATTGGTGAGAGAAAACAATCTTCTGCTCCACTGTAGATCATGGGCAGGTTTCATCCTTCACCATTTGTTACTCTAAAGTTCACCTGACTGAAACCCAAGGTGATCTTTTCAATAAGGAGCAGCAAAGGAAACAGGTTCCAAGGACTCCTTTCCATGTATAAGGATTAAAACATTTCTAAAGCTGGGAGAGATACAGAGATTGATGAGAAAAGCGTTACATTTTTTAGACCTTTTAAAAGAGATCTTTAAAAGGGGGATAAACAAGCTTTCCTTTCACAGAACACTCTCAGCAGGAACACAAGCTACATTTATCTTCAGCAAGGTCAATTCGGATAAGAGCAGGGGTAAAGAACGAAAAAAAATACAAACAAAAAAACCCCATCCTAACCAGAAGTAATACATGTGCTAGGCCAGAGCCCTGCCTTGGGAAAAAACATGTCTTATAAAAAAGCCCTGTAAGAAACAGCACACCACCTTCTAGTGAACAGATTTTTAGAAAACAATAGCTGAACTACCTTGGATTCAACTTAACACAAAGGATGTTCTCTGCACTCTTCTTCTCTTCATTTACAGCTTCATATATTTAATACTGAGAATAAAGACCATCAATTCTGAACATTAAAACTGCTGACAACTACCAAAGTGACTCCATAATTCTCCCAGTTTCAAAGGTAACCAATACTTCATCTTACATGGAAATGAACTTCTCGTCATTAGAAAAATGGTGAAAAAATAGACAAGACAGGAAACTTTCTGGTCACCTACAGTATTTGAAAGAAAACATTTTATAAGCAACAGGATCACCTAGCACTAAGGAGATGGCATTTTTTCAGTTTAAAATTTCTTCAGCATTGGAACAAAAAAAGTCTAACTGCAAGAAGGCCACTTAGCACCGTTACTGTGCATTAACAGTTTATGAGGGAGACAGACTCCTTGGCAGTTCGGCTCATCTGCCTGGGGTATCTAATTTGAGCCTCAAATTAAGGAGAAAGATTACGTCATTCTGCATCGAAGCAGCCCAATTAATTGGGCCACATTCTCAGAACCAAAAAGCACAGCAGAGTGACCAGAGTAAAAGGAGTATCTTTTTGCCTTCAAGAAAGGCAGATTCTAACACTTTGGAAACCACCTGGATTGCTGCTTAGCAGATAACACACACCATTTTCAGTCCAGAGTGAAAACAGACCTTAAGGAAAGCTCAAAGCTCAGGAGAGTCACTTCACAGTTTGATAAACCTTTTTAAGATAACACCTTCTCAGGAATTCTTCTTGAGCATCTGGTAAAATTTGATCTTTGAGCACCTTCACATACATAAAAATCCTTTCTTGAGATTGACTATGGGGCAGTTGTCAAAAAAACTGCAGTAAGACAGACATTTATTCATATAAGAAACAATTTAGCAAGAAAAATTATTTTCTGATCTTGGAGAGCATGTGAGAAACAGGTGTTCAGGGAGAAAAAATCTATAATGAGCTTTCATGTGATGAAAAATAGGTGAGCTTGTGTGAGAAGAAGAAACACAGGACGGGTTACTTGTATCACTACCTACATCAATGGCCTTTGACTACAGGTTTTAAGTTTCCTATTTCTATACTAGAGTGCTGCATAAACAACAGCAACTGAGCCAGGTGGCTAAAGAAAATATTTCAACTCACTTAATGGTATGGATTCAGTTTAAATTGGTGCATATTTACCCTGTTGGTACCACAGACAGTTTACATAATTTTTAGTTACAGGAGTATTTAATTTGCACAGAATGAGTTACATACATGAATTATTCACTTCCAGGATCATGACCCTTCATATACCATATGCTAATGTCCTTCCTTACCCATAGACAAAATCCAAGAGCTACATTCCTGTGTCTGTGCACACATTTCTCTACTTATTCCTGGGAAGAAGCAGCTACTTGATTTGCACATCTGCTTTTCCATGACAGCAACACTAATGAACTGCATGTCAGAGGAAAAAAGAGAAAATGAACTTGCAAAGTACAGAGGAGGTAAAGAAAAAGCATATGCAACAAGCATAGGAAATCAGCTGTGTGAGCCAGAAGGCTTTCCTCAGGCAGCAGGGCAGGAGAGTTGAGCTCAACAGAGCCTTTCCAGTGCCTGGGGATGGCTTCTGGCAGGCACACCTCTGAATACCCCATGGCCATCTCTGTGCTGCACGTAACCCTCTGCGAGCGGAAGGGATAAGGTTACACTGCTTCCAGAGGAGAAGCCAGCACAACAGCCTGCTACAACAGGAAAAGAAAAATGCTAGAAGAAAGTCTTTTCCATTATTTGTCACAGGGTGATAAATGGATTATTCTTACGGGTGTTATACAGATGGGCCCAGCATCGTGTTAGGATACTGTGTTTGCATGAGACACAATACAGAGCTTTAAACTCTGATTTGGGAGGGGGACAGCATTAGGCTTGTCCTTGGCAAGCTTTGGGATGAGATGCAAAGGTTAGAGGAACAAGGTAGTAGTGAGGGCACTCTGCCCTTGACTCTGAAATGTGCTGGCCACACTGGGGCACACTTGGAGTCTTACAGAGATGAGCCAGGTAACAGAAGCCAGCAGGGATACCAGCAGGGAAATAATCTCAAAGGAATTAAGGGGTTTTCCTCTGGGAAGGTGATGCAGCCAACAGCCTGGCCAAGGTGCCTTTACACCAAAGCACACAGAATGGGCAACAAACCAAAGGAGGGGCTGGATGCCACCACGCTGCTGGAAAGTTACGACCTTGTTGCCATACTGAAACCTGGTGGGACAAATTGTGTGACTATCAATGGCTATGAGCTGTTCAGAAGAGACAGAAAGGAGGGAGAGGTGGAGGGGTTGCCCTCTCTATCAAGAGGTGCATGGAGTGTGAAGAGCTGTCTCTGAAGAACAGCCATGAGCAGGTTGAAAGACTGAGGGTAAAAATCAGACACTGAGGCAACAAAAGGAACCTTGCAGCCAGGCTCTGCTACAGCTGCCTGACCAAGGGGAGCCCACTGACAAAGCCTTCTTGCCCCAGTTACAGGAGGCATCGTGCTCACACCCTCCAGTCCTGCTGGGGGACTTCAGCCACCTTGACATCTACTGGGAAAGTACCAAGGTAAACTGCAGGCAATCCAGGAGACTCCTGCAATGCATGGAAGATAACTTCTCAAGCCAGGTGATAGCCCTACCAGATGGAACTTGATACTGGATTTGATGATCACCAGTGTAAATAAACTAATTGGGAATGTCAAGATAGGAGGCAGCCTGGGTTGGAGTGATCGTGCATTGATGGATTTTGCAGTCCTGAAGGATATGGGTCAGGTAAGGAGTATAGTTAAGCCCCTGAACTTCAGAAAAGCAAACTTCCAGCTCTTCAAGGAGATAGTCAATAGGGCACCCTGGGAGACTGCCCTCAGGGACACAGGAGCAGAACCGAGCTGGCAGATTTTTATGGAAGTCTTCCATAGAGTTCAACAGCTAGCAATTCCCAGAAGCAAGAAACTGAGCAAGCAAGGCAAGAGACTGGATGGCTGAGTAGGGAACTCCTGGCCAAACAGAAGGGAAAGAAACAAAGAGGCAGTGGAAACAAGGACAAGCAACGTGGGAAGAGTATAGGGATGAAGATCAGTTGTGCAGTGATAGTCTGGGGAAGGCTGAGGCAAAGCTGGAACTGAACCTGAAAAGGAATGCAAGGAGTAACAGGAAGGTCTTCCATAGGTAGGTTAACCAGAAAAGGAAGGACAAAGAAGGTGTACCCTCTACCATAAACAATGCTGTCGAACAGCTAACAATGGACAAGAAGAAGACTGAGGTACTTAACAGATTTTTTGCCTCAAATCTTCAATGGCAACCTCTCTTCCCACACCTCTCAAGTGGATGGATGACAGGATGAGGACTGGGGCAGGCAAGTGTTCCTCCCACTGTATGCAAAGATAAGGTTGACAAATACCTGAGGAACATAAACATACAGGAGTCTATGTGATCTGAAAAGATGTATCCCAGATTCCTGAGAGAATATGCTGATGTAATCCCTAAACCACACTCTGTGGTATTTGAAAAGCTGGTAGTCAGGCAAAACCCCATGTGAATGGAAAAAGGGAAACATTGTACACATCTGTAAAAAGGGCAGAAAGGAAGACCCTGTGAACTACCAACCTGTCAGCCCCACTTCTGCGCCTGGGAAGATCATGGAACAGATCCTCCTAGAAGCTGTTCTAAGGCACACAGGGGACAGGGAGGTGATTTGGGACAGCCAGCACAGCTTCACCAAAGGGCAAGTCCTGCCTGACCAATCTAGTGGCTTTCTATGATGGAGTGACTCGCTCTTCCCTGGGAAAGGGCGAGGATGTGATTTATATGTAAATGCTTTTGAAATGTAAGGCTTTTGACAGTCCTACACAACACCCTTCTCTCCAAACTGGAGAGTGATGGATTTGACAGATTAGATGGATTAGGAATTGGTTGGACAGTTGCATCAAGAGGGTAGAGATCAACAGCTGAGAGTCCCAGTGGGCATCAGTGACCAGTGGTGTCCCTCAGGGGTCTGTACTGGGACCAGTGTTATTTAATGTCTTCATTACTGACACAGACAAAAGGATCAGGTGCACCCTCAGCAAGCTTGCAGATAACACCAAGCTGATTGGTGCTCTTCACTCACCTGAAGGATGGGATGCCACCATAGAGATCTGAACAGACTCAAATGTGGGCACATGGGAATCTCATGAGGCTTAACAAGACCCAGTGCAAGGTGCTGCACCTGGGTTGGGGCAAACCCTGGTATCAACACAAGCTGCGGGATGAAGGGATCAAGAGCAGCCCTGCTGAGAAGGACTTGAGAGTGAAGGTGGACAAGAGCCTGGACGTGACCCAGCAATGGCACAGCCCAGAAAGCCAGTTGTATCCTGGGCTGCATCCAAAGGAGCGTGGGCAGCAGGATGAAGGAGGGGATTCTGCCCCTTTGCTCTGCTCTGGTGAGACCCCACCTGCAGTGCTGCATCCAGGTCTGAAGTCCTCTACACAAAAAAGGACACAGACCTATTGCAGCAAGTCCAGAGGAGGCCACCAAAATGGGACAGAGCACCTCTCCTTACAAGGAAAGGCTGAGAGAACTGGGATTGCTCAGTCTGGAAAAGAGAAGGCTTCAGGGTGACTTAATTGTGGCCTTCCAGTACCTGAAGGGAACATACAAGAGAGAGGCTATTTACAAGAACATGTAGTGACAGGACAAGGGTGAATGGTTTCAGACTGAGAGTAGATTTAACTTAGATATTAGGAAGAAATTCTTTACTGTGAGGGTGGTGAGGCACTGGAACAAGTTATGCAGAGCAGTTGTGGACAGCCCATTCCTTGAAGTGTTCAAGGCCAGATTGGATGGGGCTCTAAGCAGCCTGGTCTAGTGGAAGGTGTCCCTTCCCACAGCAGGGGATTTGATCTTTAATGTTGTTTCCAATTCAAGTCATTCTATGATTCTATAACAAAACAAAATGTACACACAAGACAATGGTCCCTGGCTCTGAAAGTCCAGTCTTATAAACAGATAAAAAATGGATCTAGACAGAGCAGTGGAGAGCACTGAAAGACTACATATTACTTATCATATACCAAAAGTAAGCAGTATTTCTTGCAGCCTTAAATAGGAAGGATTAGGAATAATTTTAAAATCAAATGAGATTGTCAATCTGAGCAACATGAAAATCAGAATAAAATGACAGACAATGGATTAAGGATGATGTAGATTAAAAGCCATGTTCTAAAGTGAGATTTTGAAAACTCACTGTGAATTCAAGAACAATTTTTAAGTTTGTGCTGAAAGAACATGAATCTGGAGAAAAAAGGAAGCTCTACGAGACTCTGGAAGAAAGTGATTGAGTTACCAAAAGCTACTCAAAAACATGCTATTCCTGGATAAGAAAAAAAGCACAAGCAAACTTCTGTGAGCCCCACAGAAAAAGCATGAAGTAATGAAAAACAGCCTCTCTGAAGAATACAATGGAAAGCAAGGAGGTAATCAAAAGACACAGGCAGGAAACAAAGGTGGAACAACACTTCAAAAGCAGCACAGCTGATAGTGATAATGTAGTCGACAGAAAAATGGAAAATTAGGCACTGGATCTGAACATAAACTGGGAAAATATCACCATAAACACTGATTACAATTGCAGCAGAGCACAACTGAAGCCACAGTGGAGGACAAGAGCCCCAGACAATGCACTCAAAGAACTTTGAGATAGAAAAAGGAAATTAACAGGTAGTTGCAAAGATAAGAGAGGCCACAAGCATTTTGTACTTTTTTTTTTTTTAAGAGAAACACTTATTTCTACTGGCATTATGAAGGAAAAGAAAAGACAAAGGAGTTGAGCAACTGATTGAGGGAAAGAGGTAGAGGAAAAGAACACAAAGGTCAAGGGAGATAAGGAGATATTTTTGTAAGGTGCCATAAAGGCAGATGAAACGGTTAAGAGGAAGAGGAAAAAAAATTTTTTACTTGTAAGGAGGAGATGATTGTAACAGTTGGAAGAAAGTGCTAAAGGGTAAGCCAAAGCATATTCAATCAGAAAGTCAAAGATTCCATGCAGAGAAAGAACTAGACGTCAAACAAGATGCAAAAACCCACATAAAAATGTGGATAGCGGGCTGCTATTATTGAACAAGTCTGATTAGAGCCTCTCAACACAGCATGTTTTAGCACAGCTGGGCTTATGTCCTTTGCACAAACAGGGACACAAAATGGATCAGTGGAGGATAACTCAAGCGGTTCAAGAACTTGTAAAAAAGGTATTTGCTATTGGGAAAACCAGAATCCCAAGTGAAAGACACACCCTACACACAGTAAAAGGGGAAAATCAGGCTGGAGAGATACAAATTCAAAATACTGGTGAACTACCAGACAAATGAAAGCATGGCCACATTGTGAGTAGAATCCAAAACGGTGGTGGAGAGCCTGAAAGAAACCTTGCAATTATCAGAGATAAGAAATTCAGCAGTTGCATCAGAAGAAGCACGCAGGCATGGCTCGATGAAAACCAAATGAAATTAACTGACTATGTTTAATGAGAGACTAGAAACAAGAATGCAAGCCAAATCAAGTTAGGGCAGAGAAGCATGTAATTACTGTCAAAGAACAGTTGAGTGAAAATTTAGAACAAACCGGGAATCAAACTTACAGAGAAAAAGCTCATGGGGAGGAAACAAGCACGCTGTATGTAACAATACAGAGGAAAGAAGATAAAAACTGGATCCCAACACTGTTTAGAAAAGGAAGAACCTGAAGGCAACAGGAAAAAGTAGTTCTATGCCTCTTCCATGGTCTGACCCAGGACAGAGAACAATACAAAAAAGATAACCATAAAAAAAGCAATGCAAGATACTGCTGATGGCAAAGCAAGGCACATAACTGTGGTTTTAAAGCATCAGCTTCTGCCTCAGGAAATCAAGAACAGTCAGTGTGTTCATTCTCAATCAGGCAGTTGTGAATAAAGCTTTTTCCTTTGTCCCTGATTTAATTTTACCTATTTCTTCTTACTCATTGTATGCTCACGCTCTAGAGAAAGTAAATTATCAGTGTCATTTGTGAATGCTGAACTCATCAATACTAAACCCACACATATTTCACTCAATGCTTACAGACCTTTGTGCAATTCTGCTCTATCCATTTTATTTTGTAAGGACTGCAAATTCTCCTACCGTTGTGTAATATGTATTATAGTGCAGAGTAACTCACACTGGAAGGAGCCCTTGCTGAAAGCAGAGCCAACTTTGAAGGTAGACCATCTTCAGATGTAAAGATGCTTAGAGTTCTGGCCAGAACCAAATTTTGCATCTCCAAAACCAGGGCATTCCATGGCTTTTCTGTCATTTCCCCTCCCTCAATCCAATGTCTGAATACCCTCATTGAAATTTTTTGCCCATTGAACTAGAATTTTCTTTGCTGCAATTTGTGTCTGCTGCTACCACTTGTCCTCTAACTCTACAACTCCAAGAAGAGCCCTAGAGAACACCAAATAACAGAATAGAAGAAGGAAGGCAGAGATCACTGTAGCCACGAGAAAGCCTTTGGACATCCAGAACTTACACTAGGTAATAAGGACCCAGCTTTTTTTGATGTCCAAAAAAATCTTATCTGATCAGGTGTGGCAGAGATCTAAATGAGGCCATCAAAAGGACATCACTAGAGATTTATTAAAGATTTTAAAATGGCGGTTTAAGACATGAGAGAAGAACAAGGAAAAACAGTATTCCAAATGGTATATATTTGCTAATGAAATAAAATAATTTTGTATAGCAAGGTTAGGTACTCACCATCTCTCTCGCAATCTCCACAGCTTCCTGCAGCCCATAGAGCCTGCCACAGACCAGGTAGATCCCATTGGCCCAGAGAATACAACCCTCATGGACCCAAAATTCATTGCTGTCAAGAGGTAGTTCAGGAATTTGTAACTCCAGCTCAGTGCCACCTTCTGAAGTGGGCATAGACGGTTTTGAGTCCAAAGGAGTCTTTTCACCACCACTGCCACCATCAGTGGTTGCTTTTTTACAAGAAGCTCCCCTTGAAAGTGACCGAGAGGCTCCGCTACAGTCCTCAGAGCGGTGCCGCCTCTTAAAGCGGGGATGAGCAGCCAGGCTTCTTTGTTCCTTCTGTTGTTGCTGTTCCTCCTCCTCTTCAGTATCTGTCTTGGAACCATTAGAAGCACTTTTGTGCCGTACCTTGACCTTGCTCTGCATTTCTGTGGCCCTCTTTGGAGGTGGATTCTTGGGCAAGGTAGCTGCATAATCCTGGGGGTAGAAAGGACCAAAGAGGTCACCCATGTTACGATAGCTGGCCCATTTGCCACACAGGCAGCAAACGAGATGCCCGAAGACAGAAGACTCCGTTACTACAGGGCCTTGCAGCATGAAAGTTGAGGTGGGCAGCACTTTGCTCTCCGCATTGCTAGGAGGGGGTGTTGAAGACCTCTGTCCTTTCCGACCCCTCACCAATTTGTTCTGCTCCTCTTCCTCCGCATTTATGATTGTGCACACAGCGCCTAATTCACACTTGTTTACCACATGAATATAAGGGAAAAAGGACTTATTCTTGGAGTCAGTTTTATCTACAGACTGGGTAGCATATTTAAGCTTGATCTCTGGTTCTTGAGGCTCCACGATTGGAGCAGCCCGTCTAGGCTTCCGCTTCCGTGGCTGTGCTGCAGGTTTTCGCCTCTCCCTCCTTTGCCTCTTGGGCTTTGGCTCACCAGCACCCACCCCTTCTGCAGGCTGTGATGGTGCTGGTGGGGGAGGCGGGGGCACAGGCAGCTGCTGCTGTTGCTGCTGCTGCTTCTTCTGCTTGTTCACACTCCCAATTGGCCTCCCTTTTTTCTTTCCAGAGGGGAAATATCCCTTTGGAGGGAAACCATCTGGCTTGGGTGAAATGTTTGTCACATCTCCATCTTTTTCCTCAGACTTTGGATTTGGTTCAGAAATGAATACACTGGAAGGGGGAATTGTTTTTGAGTCAGAAAAGGTCAGAGTTCCAGCTCCACTTACAGATCCATCAGACCTTCCCTGACCACCTGACTTCTGAGAAGGTGCTGGTGCTGCACTGGATCCTGCTCCCTCTTTGCCAATACTGGCGGTCTCGGGGATCTCTTTTTTGTTTTTGTCATCCTCGCTGCTTTGCCACTCTTCTGAAGATCTTGGAACAGTTTTTTCACCACTTGTATCCTGGCTTGCTGGCCCCACTTGGTCTGATATCTCTCCTTTTCTCTTCTCAGCCTCTGGTCCATGTCCAGCCACATTTCCTCCTTCAGACCCACTCTTGAGGGACAGGATGTCATCAAGAGTGACAGTATCTGGACCAGTTTCAGCACTGTTGGTAGAAACACTTCTCCTAATATTGGGAGATGTAATTTTCTGAACAATAGCTTCCAGTTTTAATCCTCGCCCCTTTCTTGGGGGCAATATTTTGGTCTTTGCCGGGCTTGTGAGGGAAACAGCAGGACAATTCCTATTATCAGGACTTGGCAGGTCCTTGAAGGAATCTCCCTTTGCAACTGACTTGCCAGCATCTTGGCTTTGAGATGAATGGGCATAGGAGTTGTATGTTTTATCGGCTCCTTCTTTTGCTGAAGTCATCAGTCGCGCTTTATCTTCACTGCCACTGTTCTTCATATCATGTGGCTGTCTTTTGGTAGGGATAGGAGAGATGAAAGAACGGACCCTCCTCCTCATAATTAATGGGTTTTGCGGAGACTGGTCCTCCTGGCCAGGGAGCCTAAGCATAGCATTACTAGGCTTAGGCAAATCTGTAGATTCCTCTCGTCGATGCCCATCGCTTTCTTGAGGGCAAAATCTTTTTTGGTTTGCTGCTCCAAGAGGGCCGCTGCTTTTGGCAGGAGAAGTTTGTCGAGAGAGGTCCCAACCAGATTCATGATGCTGCAACTTCTGGCTGCCATGTTTCAGTTCGGTGCACTTGCTCTGAGTACCATCACTCCCCATGACACAGCGCCCAGCTTCCTGGCTTCCAGTATCATGGTAAGAGCTACCTTGAAGGTACATCATTCCATCCTTGTCATTTTTTAAGGGACTCCTTACTCTTTCCAGAAACTGCTGTTGTCTTGGGCTCTTTCTTGCTCCTTCCTGTCTGTGCTGAGCTGCAGCAATCACACCCTGAGCAGCGCTGCTTGCCCAATCTTTGTATTCTTCTTGCTGTTGCTGGTATATCTGTCTCTTGTAATGATACTGGGAATTCAGACTCTGGCTGGGGTCACCAAAAGCATGAGGCCTAGCATTCGTGTGATATGCTGAAGCCAGAGATGGGCCTTCCGAATTCTGAGGGTAGACAGAATGCAAGGAACCCCTGCTAACTCTTTCAGATAGTGTCATGTGTGGGTTCATGTGATGCAGATCTGCCCCTGGGCCTCTGCTTCTACCTGGTGACATTTTCAGCTTATCAGCAAGATCCTGATATTGAGAGGGTGATTTACCCCTTCCAGTTCTGCCAGGTCCTCGTCTCATCTGTGTTGATCTGCTGTCCTGCTGGGGCATGTAGTCTGGAGCAGCATCAGAGACTGCAGCTCCAGGGCTGGCATTGCCTCGAAAAGATTCATGCTTGATGCCAGCAGGATGACAATGGTCTCCTGTTTTTTTATTGTTGAGACTAGCTGAGCTCTTTGACTGTTCAAAATCTTCTTCCTTTATTTGCCCACTGTGAGCTTTCATCTTTGTTTCCATGGATACTAAACCACCAGGGAGTATTACTGACTGGCTCAAGCCAGGGGCAAGACGTTCACTCCTTCCGCTTCTGGCCTCAGGACCCATGTGCCCTATGGGGTGAGGGCCAGGATCTCTTACAAGTTGCCTTAATGGAGATATGTCACAGATCACTGATCTCCTCTCTGAGAGTGCTCCTGCCTCATGGGCAGCAGACTGAGACTCCACATCGAACTTTCTACCAATAGGGTAATCAGCTAAATTTATCTGCTTTATGTCTGGAGCTGCACTGCTAGACTTCCTATCCCAGGGACCCCAGTGAGGGCCTTCTAGGAGGGACCCCATGCTTTTGTTTAAGAGGCCTCTATTGGTCAATTCATTGGTTTGACTAATTAAAACATTGGGTCTCATGGCTCCCTCCAAACTCCCAGCCATCCCAGAATGCTCCTGCGCGTTCCTAGAATACCTTCTGTCCGGATGATGGTGGTACCCCTGTAAAACCTCTTGTAGGAGGCTAGGAAACTTCTCATTACGGCCTTTGCGATCACTATGCCCTGGAAAATCCCCCTTTTCTTGACCAGATGGATACTGTGGAAAGCCACCAATACTTCTCTGTACACCAGGTGCTATATTATCCTTGTAGCTGTATCTTAAACTACCAGGAGACTTGGAAGATTCTGTTCTTGCAGGAAAATTTGGCCCAACAACTGCATGACCAGGCTGGCTGTTCCCCTCCCCATTATGGTTAGTGTTATCGCCACTTTTGCTCCCTTTACCTCCTGCTTGAGTTTCTTGCTGTGTCCCTGCATGCCCAGCTTCTTTTGCTCCACTGGTGCTAGCTGGTGCCTGAGGGGCTGTGGAAGCATCATCTTGTGCAGGTTTATCTTGTCCACCTGACTTTTCTACTCTTCCTGCCATGGCTTCCCGGGAGACAATCACCCCAACTGCCTTTTCATTCACTTTTGGGGCATTTTCAACTGCCACCACAGCTTCCTTCCCATCAGGGGAGGCCACATCCTCCCTAGCTGCAGGACTGCTGCTGAGTTTTGATGGCTCATTCTGAGAGCCTTGTGCTGGTGAGGAGTTGGGTCTCTCTAAATTACCCCCTTTGTAAGTGGTGTCCGAGCTGGTGCTCTGGCCACTCAGCTGTCTCACCCTTTCCCCATGATCCTCTGAACTACTGGAACAGCCACCATCCAGGGACTCTGCCATGGGGGACTTGAGTTGCTCCTCTGCCTGGGAGGAGCCTTCTGAGTTGGTGCAGCTGTCAGCCTTCTTGGAAGAGGATGATCTTTTGGAACTTTTTTTCTGAGGTGCCAAGGCATCTGAGAGCAACATGTGCTGGACTGTGTTGGGCAGATTGGCAACTTGAGAACTTAGAGCACTCAGGCTACTCAGTCCTGGATCTGTGAGCCTTTTTTCCTGCAGTCCTTCCAGTCCAAACCCCTTGAATCCACCTGCATGAGCATTGGGGCTTGGCATCATAGATGGTGTAGGACTAAGCTGAGGCATCATCTGCAGGATTCGGTTTCGAGAACCCATGGACATGTTGCCTTGCCCACACTGGAGATTTTCTCCACCTGGCATGAGTGGAGAAGGGGTAGAGCTGCAGCTTGGAGACTGAACCACAGATGCAGCAGGAGACGGATTAGAGATTGGACTGAAGTTTTGGTGGAACTGCATCGGTGACCTTACAGGAACTTCAGTCTGGCTGTACTGTCCCACTTGACTTTGAAGAGAGAGTTTGGTGGCAGCATTTGAATACTGCATTACGTGCTGAGGTGGATGCTGCTGCTGCTGCCCCTGCTGCCCACTTTGGGGTAGCTTAGATTGCTCAAAGCTTTTCATTGGTTGAGTTTGAAAGCTGTAGTTTGACTGGGTGCCATAGGCCTGTGCATTGGAACCCACAGCATGGCCTTCGTACTGCGACCCAGAATTCACATTGTAGCTTCCGTCATAATTCTGTCCTGACTGGCCAAAACGCTGTGGGGAAGGGAAAGAGGAGGAGGAGGATGACGAAGGTGGCTGATAGTGTTGGCTGAACTGACCCACTCGTAACTGGTAGCCTGAAGCAGAGGAAGGCAGGGTGGATGGACGCTGCATTGGCTGCAAGTGTGAGGTGCTAGAAGCAGACTGGCTGGAAGCCTGGGGTAAAGGCTGATGAGATTGATAGATCTGCTGTCTCAGCTGCTGCACCTGCTGCTGCTGGCTAGAAGCCTGCTGCTGATACTGGGCACTCCCTGGAGAAAAAGGACCAGTATAATCCTGTTGATAGTGAGATACACCCCCAAGGGTCGAGTGCTGTGTTTGGAACTGGCCCACATGTCCCTCACTCCCATACTGACTCCCAAAGCTACTCCCTTGAGGGGGCCCATAGCTCTGTACTGGTCCAGAAGGCCTGCGCTGAGGCGGCTGCTGCCCTCCTGACACCACTGGATCTTTGTTGGCAGCCATATAGTAAAACTCTCCTGCTTCTTTTCTGAAACCTTGGTAGCTCTGATGGCCAGAGCTCTCACCAGGCATTGCTGTAGAGGCTCCTGTTGCTCCACGACGTCCACTGCCAGCACCTCCTCCAAAGCTCTGGAACATCTGGGCCTGCTGGCGGGGGCTGAACTCTTCCAGTCGGGATGAAGCGTGCACTTCCTGCGGGTAGCTCTGCTGGTTTCCGTGATAACTACTTTGCTCCCGAAAGGACTGCATGCTGTTCAGCAGCAGAGCAGTAGCTCGAAAGCCCTCCTAAATATGGAGAAAAAGAGAGGGGGAAAAAAAAGATATAATATGTTTCCCAGTCACACCAGTACCCCACTCAATTTCCTTGCTTCAACAGCAACTGAAATTTAGTATTTCTCTTCTACTTTCTGGTACATCAATGTTTAACCCCTTGTCTTGCAACCTGCCAATCTTCCAGGTAATGCAGGCCAGTAGCCCACTACCAGTTGGAGTGCATTTCCAGCATTAACATGTCCCAATCATCATTCACTCACTGGCTGTGTTTTTGTGCCCCGAAGAGACAAACTTCCAACAACATTTGCAAAGCAAATGAGAGCAATCCTCACCGTCCAGCTATTCCCTATGGCTAATACTGGGAGTAATCCAAGTATTTTGCTTCCATGCTTAAAGACGCGACAAGAACCCTGCAATGCTTTCAAACCCCCCTTGGATTTACCACAGGAATGATATCCAAGGTCTGTGTTTCACACTGGGAAGATCTCTATAAGCAGACACTCAAGATACAACTGACCAAAGCTCAAACCAAGACAACCCAATGAAAGGATCTATGTGAGTGTGTGAAAGAACTGGCACCAGCATACTCAATGCTCAGTT
The DNA here is from genome assembly GCF_017590135.1 of Pyrgilauda ruficollis. Lineage (NCBI taxonomy): Eukaryota > Metazoa > Chordata > Aves > Passeriformes > Passeridae > Pyrgilauda > Pyrgilauda ruficollis. Next base: position 5,079,898 of record NW_024527266.1, read on the forward strand.
CCTGAGTCATTCCAGTGACACTCCTAGGTGAAAACCAACACATCGCATTTCCCCCCTCAGACATCTGCTTTGCTTTACAGGATGGAAAGTTGAAACAAGTTCACTCTATTTGAGCAAAACAGCCTACAACTTCATTCCTCAGGACTTTTATATTATCTTGAATGAAACACAACTGAAAACACTTGCCAGTCAGAATATATATTTTGGAATACCGAGTATGATCTACACTTACATAAGCAACTCATAAGTAAACAAACTCCAGGAAGGGTCTCCTCTGTATTTCAACATATTATTCAGTATGTGGAATTATGACTTACCCTCAAGGACTGGACCACAACTGCAGAATTGTCTGGGGACCCTGGCTAGTCCCTCTATAAAAGCCTGTCACATTACTAGATACATTAAGAAAAGTACGGAAATGAACAAGTATGTAAATGTATGCTGCCTTTAAACACCAAAGCCAAACAAACAAAGCAAAAAACCAAAACCAACCAAACAAAACAAAACCCCCATATTAACAGATGACATAAGTATTTCATGTCTGAAACACCTTGTGGTTTTCTCTTCCTGAAAAAAAAAATGGATAAAGCCACCTGGAGAGACTCCTTCCTTTGAAAGAACGTTAAGACAATGCTCACACTTTTCCAGGAAACAGAACCCCAACTCCTCAGATTGGAGACTTCCTGGAAAACTTGCCTGTATTATGTTTTCATATTTAGCCATGTTTTGTGTTTGCCACGTTCAGCTGGACCCATTTAGAATTAATTTCTAGCTTTGGACTTAAGTTCTGTTCAAGTAGATCACCAAACTCACAAAAAAACCCCAGGCACACAAATGAGATGCAGGCAAGATTTGGCATCCAGTTCTTTTTCCATCTGCCTCCCAAGGTTATTTTTTTTACTAACATGTATGTTATCTACTGAAGACTCTATCCCTGGAGTCTTTCATCTTCTACTATCTGTGTGTGTAGGCTACAGAACACACAGGCACAAAACCACCCCACAGCACGGCGTGTCTCTGCAGCCCCTTTCCTCTAACTCAAAGGCCTCTTTGTGTTGCGGCCTTAGTTCATGCAGGTTGATGCACGTAATAATATTACTAGAATCAAAAGGGAACTGTCAAATTGTTAATACCTCAAATTCTGTCTCTCTTCTTCCAGGAAGTCAACTTTACTGCTGTTTTAATCTTATATTTTAAGTGTCATAAGAGAGATCTGCTGTTCTGCTGAACTTCCACTTTTTTAGCATTTTAAAGACTACATATATCACATGAATAACACTTCTATGAATGCCACTGTGCCAATCTGTCCAATTCAGGCTTATTATGGATAAGCTCCTCCTTTTCTGAATTATCGCTTTTGATGTTTTATTAGTTTGAAGCTCCAGCCCTATCAGGGTAGGACTAAAATTGGGATACCTAAGGCAAGCTTCTTTCTTTTTTTGTGACTTGCTGTTATGGCAAAAAAATGAGGGGGGAAAGAGGGAAAAAAAATACATAGAAGAAAGTTATCAAGCTAAAGGTAAGAGAACATCTACTGCAACTGCAGATGTTAAAAGCAGCTTCTCTAGATAAGCAGTGTGGGGCTCTGCAATCAGCAACATTCACGTGCCATGAAGACTGCGTGCACGCCCTGGCTACCACATGCTTGGCATCCATCCTCTTTTCATGAAAGCAACATTTCCAGCCTCTCACAGGCTCAGTCTCCCACAGAATCTCACACTCAGTTTTTAAAGAGTATTAGCTTACTCTGCATAGTTTGGACAAGATCTCAGGAAGCCTCTTCTGCATTACATCATACAAAAACTTTAATTGATGAATGATATTTGTGCTCTGTAACTCTACCAACAGGCTTGAAAACTGCTATGTTTTCAAGCTAATGTATGCTAACAATGCTGGCAAACATTCTTAAGACTTGTTCACTATTAAAAAGGAGTAATTTTAATTATATAATTAATAGAAACTGCAGAAGATGCTGTAAAATGCCATTAAGAACAGAGATACAGTAAAGGTCAACCAAGGCACAAATACTTATCCTCCATAATCTCATGCAATCATGTAACATTTATTTAGTACAGAAGTTATATATTCTAACTCAAAACAGGGAGAACATATTTTTCTTCTTCTATGTTTTTTTTTTTTTTTTTTCAATCTTGGAATTTACCCTGACAAACAAATAAGAAGTTTTCATCAGGACAATACTTGCTTTGAGTATCTCACAAGGAGCCTAACTTGAGTAACATATCCAGTAGAACAGCTGCCAGAAAAAGGCATTTCATTAATAACAGGAGTAAAAAAAGATAGAACGTGCTCCAACCCATTACATCACTGATAACTTAAGACATATAGCACATTTCCTGTCATTAATGTGCTATAAATACAGAACTATTACAATTGCTACTGCAATAGCCTTTCTTAATAGTAACAGCCCTGTAAAGTCTTATATCTAAGTGCTATACTTTGAGCAAAACCACTGAGAATAATCCCCTGGACAAGTCTTGTTAATAAAGTACATTCAGATAGGTAAGGCCTTCAAAGTCTACCCCCATCCACATGTAAAAAAAGTATCTGTTTTATTATTTTTTTTTTACTGGAAGCCTTTAAAGAAAACATTTTCAGCTGGTACATACTCCTCCTCATGCACGATCTCAAGAGGACAACGCTGCACCTGCCAACTAGAGACTACAACACAATCATAAAAAACAGGTACACATCCATAATGCCATCCCCAGCAGAAGGGACAAAGTCTTGCCTCCAAACAAGTGTTTGTTAACAGCCACAAATTACACACTTTTACAGTACTTGCCAACACGCACAATATGCAACATCTTCGTTTATTCAAAGGGAAGGTAAGAGTCGGCACAGCTTGCACTACTCCAGTGTCACACCTACACTCTTGCTACACGTGCATGCAGCTCTCTCAGTAAAGCTGCATGACTTTAAAGTATTTATAGCCTGTAGCTGTAGAGCCATCTAAGCACATCCATCTAGACACTGCAGACTACACTCACTAGGCTAAGCAGTTTCACTTTGCTCAACACATTCATTTCTCCCCCAACAGCCCAGTAATCACAATTTGCCTTCAACCTGGCAGGAACAAAGGAAACATATTACAAGCTTGTGTGGCTGATAAAAAACAGCCTTACTGTGAATCACTGCACAGAAGTCTTGAATAGGAAAAAGCAATAGGTCCTCTTACCCAAATCTCAGACTTATTTGTGAAACATGTGAAATTATTTCAAGCACTGCATCAACTGACCTTCTTCATGTGAACTTATTTTTAAGCATAATGCAGATTTTCCCTCCCATTTAATCATTTGAAACAGCCTCACAGAAATTTGTTAACACAGTGCTTCCTCAAAATATGAAGCTACTGCATTGTGACCTTGCTGTGTGCAAATTATCCAGTGTTAGTCAACAGCCTGTAAGCATCTTTCAATAGTTCCTGCATGTGCATCAGAGTGCCCCCGACCAGTGCTGATTAACATAACTCATCAGTACTCCCACATCAAGATTACTCTGTGAGATGATCTTCTGCAATGTACCATGCTAGGCCTTCTTTCACAGCCACATAAATCTTTACAACTCTTTCTGTCCTGATTATCAAAGACTGGACAAACAACAGGACAGCTGCCCAGATCTCCCCACGTAACACTGATGCCAACATAGTGATGCATCACTACAGACAGCTCACAGTAAGTGAACTAAAAACCAAAACACTGTGCAGACACGCCTAATTCTTGACTATAAGCCTATAAAGGAGCAAATGAAAGCACCACCAGCTCATTCAGTAGGACATAAGTGAGGTCTTTCCGCTTTGTTAAATTTTCTTTACATTTGGGTTGACTACCGCGATCCATCTGTGCAGAGAAGTCTCAGGCAGCAGTCAAATGCAATATATCTTCAGTGCTCTGTCAAAAGCCTCTCACTTCCTAGCATGCTTATCAGGAAAGAAAATGCAGTTAAAAGGCAGGTGATGAACAGTAAGACAGTATTTTCCATAAGCGAAAATTACACCAAGAAGTTGGGAGGGTAAGAGTGTCCGCAGTTCTGATTAAAATAGACTCACTTGCTAAATGCTGTGCAAGTGACAGATGTACCTGTACAGAGAAGTTTGCAGCCATTTCTTGCCACAACTCATACAAAATGCAAAAATCACTATTTTTGTCCTTCCTTATTCTATCTTCTTCAGCTAGCAGAGAACACACATAACCAAAACAATCTCAAAAGCCAGAACCTGAGTATGAGCAATTCAGGAGTATATTTTGTAAGAAATAATGCCCATGCTCCAAATTCAGCCAGAAATAGAGAAAAAAAGGATTTCCATGTACTGAGTACCATTTCTATTGTCAAGGCCAAGTTGCTAATCCTCATTTCTTCAGGTACAGAGTTATTACCTGCACACCTGATCCATGACTGGGAATAGACTGACCTTGTTACAGTTTTGGAGGAACACTGCTGCTTTTAAGAAAAGGTAAATCAGCCACCTACGCCACAAGAAGATTAATTTAAAGATCAAACCTAAGACTACATTTAACAAAGTAACATATATAACTTATTTCTTCTACATTTGATGCTTTTTTAAAAGAAAAAGGAGAAGACTTGTTTCAACATTACGTGTGCTATAGAAGTAAACCAAGACAGTCAGCTCTTCAAACCGTCACCAGACTGTCCACGCAGTAACAGTCACTGCTCACTTCTTTCAGAAAGTCATGTTTCTGATATTATTCACCACCACACTTCTACAGAAAATTACAGTCAGATCTGGCTCTCACCAAGCCATCAGGATATATTCTGTCAAACAAACCCTACTATACCACTCAAAGCTGAAACAGGATACAGTTACGTACCACGGAGAGCACCGGACCTTATGGAAGTAGCCAGACTGAAGTATCTTGCAAAGTAGATAAAAATTAAATTAAACCCAGAATACTGCATTAATGGAAACTGAATTTTATAATTCTAAAAAAACACAGCATGTCTTAGAAACCATATGTAGTGGCTACACATGGTTAAGTACCTATTAATAACAGGTATTAGTAACATGTCTTGCAAATCAGTGGTAATACTGATCTTGACCAAAAAAAAAACAAGACGCCAAAACTTAATTTTGTCCTTCCTAGTGAAAACTTCTATCAAAAAATTCCTCAAATAAGCTACAGCTTGGCCAAATGGATTGTAACTAGCTTCCATCATCTCACAGACACACTATGCCTTCTTTACCAAAATGTCTGTACAGCTTTTCAGAAAGTCATTATGTATTGAGCTTAAATGCAAACAATTAAGGAAATGGTTCTCACAGAACGGGTGAGGAACAGATGAGCGTGGCAGAAGGAGCACAGTGAGCTTTGTCAGTTGAGAGAGGGGAATGCTCTGGAGATTGTGCTAGATCTACAACAATCTACATTCACATCTTTTTCCATATATTTCCTTAAGTGACCACAGAAAAAGATCAACCACAGTAAGCTGGAGTCAGTGTACCTTCCTATGTCACAGGGGAGATGTGAGCAGACATATTCAGAGCATTCAACTGCTATAATAAAAGGCATCATGTAAACAAACAACAAACAAAAAATAATCAAATTTTGCATGTGGCTATTACCTGGCTGCTGCTTTCTTCCCTCACATCCAAAATATTTTTGTAAAAAAACATTTCTATAACAACAAGACATACACAGACTTTTTTGCATCTTCAAGTTTTCCTTACTCACTAAGTGAAAAAAACTAAAATACCATCTCCAGTTTAGCTTTGCACTTTTAGTGAAGTGTACTGTTAAATTCATATTCCTAAACATGAAGAAAGAAGAAATTTGACAAGAACAACTTCTGTTGTAAGCCAGTATTTAAGATTTAAGTTGTAGTACTATGAAAACATATATTTCTAGAAATATAACAAATGATCAAAGTTCAGCAGAATTTTGGCTGATGGTATGTAACTGATTTTATTATTATGCCATTGGTTCTCAGTCTCAATCAACAGCACAGATGCACTTAAATAGCTTTCAAAAATCTACCAACCTCTTGTTGAAAGTTATCCATCCAAATTTTTAACAGACACTGCTATTTTAATAAAAATCTATGCAAATCAGTCAGATTCCATTTTATGTCAAAGATTAAAACAGCAATTTTGGACCCACATATAGGGTCAGTATTCTCTAGCCCAGCTGAAGAGGTCCAGCCTTCTCTGTGGTGTTAACACAGCCATTCACCAGCAAGTCAGATCAGGGAACTGATAGGGTCAAGGAAATTCTGTGAGGGAGAAAAGCCATTTCTGACCTGACAGATCCATTCACTGTATCATTACACAAACATCTGTACCGGCAAAACAGACACAGCAGGAACTGTTTTAAGTGGTGCGGCTACTGAAGGGCACTTGAAATCAGGAGCTCATATTTAAAAGGCTCTTAGTCTTTACACAATAGTTGAATTACCCTTCCTAACACCAAAATGAAAAAAATACTGAACCCTCAGCTCATCTTTTTTTTTTTTGCCCAAGCTGCAGATCAGCTGATGGCACATCTTAATCCACCACACTAGTCCTCCAAAAATTTTGGCAATTCATCACTTCATTATATACCTCTTATTGCAGATTGACCTGCGTCCATACCCCCTATGTCTTCAAGCAGTCAAACCTGATATCTGCCATGGCAGTACAGCAAAATCTGAACATTCACTTCAAGAACTACTTCTGATCTGCTCCTCCTCAGACCTGCAAGACAGGGAGCTCAGCAGAGGCGCCACAGCTCTCACTAAACCTTCACCTTCCAGTTACAAAACAATGAAAAGGAGATGTCAATTATTAATTGCAAGAGAAAAACAGTAAAGTGCAAGCAGTGTTGTCAGGTTCTCTCTGCCCAAGCTCCCACTTTCTGTGCAGAAATTTATACAGTATCTAAAACACTCAGAACTGTACAGTGGAGGAAATAAAAGCCCACCATCCTCACACATTATTTTTGATTAACTTCTGTAATTTTTCACACTAAGCTGTAGCCCCAGTCTTGATGACAAGTTGCTAAGATGAATACTTATAAGGGTCATACTAAATAGTACCTGTAATATGTCTGTATTTTCTATTCAACAGTCTATACAATTACACCTTTTTATTCTTTTTTTACAACGTCTGGTGCAATGAGCCTGTAACTAAGACTCCTGGGAGCTCCTCAATGCAAATGAAGTAAATTGACATAAAATCTGTGTCAGTTATGTGCAAGTATTATTACAATAGAGGCTATGCACTGTACACAAGAATTATATCCATTGATTAGGATAAAACCATTGTTGAAGATAATACCACCTATTTACATTATAGGCAGTTACATTAAAATCAGGTAGAAATAGAACCTTGATCTACCTAAACTAACAAATTAAAGAATTACTGTTCAAGTGCAGAAAAGCTGTACTCAAATTCACACCTTCCAATCATCTTATAGATAGTCTTTGTTCCTTTAAGGTAAGACAAAAAATTTCGCTTTAACACTTTCAATTTTCACTAGTCAAGGTTATCATTCTTCCTATTAATTCAGCACTTCATACCTCTAAATCAATGCAGATTTAAGATGAATTTGAATGTGGAAGGTCTGCAAATACTACTGCTAAGGCACACTTTAAAAGAAAATACAGTCAAGGCCATATCAAGTTTACTGATAAAAAAATTGGAGAGAAATCTAATTTTCATCAAACATAAGAACTGTGTGAACTTGTCTCAAAAAAAAAAAAAAAATTCAAGGCATTTGTAAGATTTTCACACTAGAAGAACAAGAACTTTTTCTTTGCCTAACATTTCTCCTTGTCTCCTAAAACCTATGGCCTCTAAATTCTTTGCTCACTTCTCCACACTTCAGATTCCACAGCATTGTAAGATTTTCACACTAGAAGGACAAGAACTTTTTCTTTGCCTAACGTTTCTCCTTGTCTCCTAAAACCTATGGCCTCTAAATTCTTTGCTCACTTCTCCACACTTCAGATTCCACAGCATCTGCCTCATGTTGAAGCCACAAACTGAAGCAGACACATTCTTACAGTAAGCTTTATCTTCTGAGACTAACAGGGAGCGTCTAAGACTACAGCCACACTTACACGGAGACAGGAGAAACAGTTCAGATTAATACAAAATAACTTTATACATTTAAATAATTCAACAAAGAGACTACTTCAGAGGTAGAAATATTTTAAGAAGGTCCTCTCCCTTCCTATCTACCCATCCCCACCCCTGCAGGCATTCTTTGAAATTTTCAGATTGGACCAGTTTCTTGAACCACTTCATTATGCATCCCCACTGTAGCTCCACTGGCATAACCAACAGACATGAGAAGAGAGAGAAGGCAGCACAAAGCAATGTTGTAGCAAACGGCTCGCAACTCCTGAGGTTTATACTTAGCCTTGGCCTAAAGCACTTACATTGGTTCACTCTCACCAGCTCCCCCGCTGAGTCAAAACCTTTCAGAAGCAATCTTTCTATGTCAACTTTATGCATATAAAGTGATTCAACTTCTAACACACCTCAGTTAGAAGTCTGAAAAATCTAGGTTTTAAACTCAAGCCACTGTAACCAATGAACTCCACACCTCCAAGTTTTGTTGCCACAGCCAAAGGCAGGGAATGCCAACAGCAGTCAGACCACACCACAGGCACAAAATTAACTCTAATGAGCATAAGCAGTTCACAGAAATTAACAACCTACAATTAGAGATCTTCTCACAGCCAGGTTTATGCCTTCTCCTTTCGCTTTCTGTATCACCACAGTGATACTGTCAGGAGTGTCTGAAGCTGGAAAGCTGAAGGACAAAGCTTCCACTGCATGTCTTCCATGTCATATCCTAGAGGATATACTCCAAAGGAAGTCAGCAGTTGAAAAGAAAGAGGAGGGATGAATCCAAAACCAGAGCAGAAAAAAAGCCTCTGTAAATACTGATTAGTGAAGGATAAAAAAGATACTGCACGCAGAGCATAATTTTTGGAAATGCTAGAGTTAATATTTGAAAGTAGGACAGAGGGAGTTTAGATGGTCCTCTGCTCTCAGAATCAGTCCCATCATTCTCTTAAGTTTAAGTTCTCACACTCCTCCAGTCATTCACCTTGTACACCAGGGAGGAGAGAAAAAACAAAACCAGGAGACTCCACTGTTTCTGTCTCCACCTATCTCCTCTCATGAGGAGGCTAAATAAAGAGGTACAATTAACATAAACCATACATGATGGATAACACACAACCATCTCATAATGCTAATGTAGTTCTAGTGTTCTATTACCAAAAAAAGGAGGACTACATCTCTTTTCACCCCTGCTCTAAAACATCCCAACTTTCTTTGAAAAAATGAAGTTTGTTATCTTGTTTTAGATAGAAAGATGGCAACTAAATTACTTGCATCTTGAGAATTGTTCCTGATTTAATTCTTCAAGCCCTGTTAACCAAGTGACCAAAAGGACCTTACGCCTTCGTTTAATCCAGAAAGCCAATGCACACAGAGCCAACATTCCATGAGTAAACACAGACCAACAAAGTCTTTATGAACATTACAGTTGTGTGCATAAGCAAAGACATTTATTTCCTAAATCCTCCTCCCTTCCACTTTGAGGAACCCCCCAGTGCTGTTTCTCATCGAGCTGAGAGATGTGCTCTCGCTGGCGAGTTTGACCCAGGTTTACTGAAGTTTTTCTGCCAGCTGTAACAGGGTTTTGACTATGCTGCAGAGTATACATATAATTAACCTCTTCTCCCCTTGCTATTTTCAGCAGCTCTATTATATATACACTCCCCTTTGGTTTTCCATAAATTCCACCTTTCAAACATAAAACAAGCTGTATTCCTGCAAGGCAAAAAGACAAGGAAACGAACAAAATGAACACATGACAAGTCAAATTGCTATATCCCAACTGCAGGATACTACCATCATTGAAATAAAAATGTACTCAAGCAAGCAATTCGCAAGCAAGAACACAGCTTTGTCTCTCATAACCAGAATACAAGAGACACCTAATATAGAAAAGGTGAAAGACACCAAATGTAGAAAAGTACACAGAGCAAAAGGAAAAAAGGCCAGAATGCAAGAATCCCTGCTCTCCAAAGTAAATATTATATTACTTGAAGTCAGAACTGTAAAGGTGCAGAACACCACACTGCAATGGACGCCCAGCTCATCACCAAAACCAGTGCCCTACCATAGCCAGCAAACAGACAATTCTGCAGCAGAGTTCTCTTTATGCACTCTCAGAGTAACATGGGATGAGATGTTTCTCCATTAAAATGCAGTGATTTAGATGGAAGGGAAATAAGAACAGCACGGTTCAGTTTTCTCATGCAAAATAAAAAGTGTCACTTAGGAGTAATTCTCAGTTATGCTCCTGCTACTTCCGCTCTCCAACACTACAGAAAAGAATCTGCCACTCACTCAGCAATGCCCTGCAATACAAAGACAATCTGCTACCTCCTTCTGTAACAATTTTGCCCAACCCATTTAATTTACTGCCTGCTGAGTATCTATTATTATTATACTCATCAAAACCTATCTAAAAGACCAATTTTATGTAGCAATACACATAAGGTATGGTCAGGATCAAGAATATCAGAAAATCAGATGTACACATTTCATGCTAAAATGTTGGATAAGGGAGGGAAGAGAAACCTCCCCCATCTACACACATGAAGTGAAATACAGAAAACTTATAGTGGCAAACCAGCTTACACAACATGACAGAATACTGTTGCATTCATTCTTTTTCCCCTGAATGCAAGATGAGAAACAAAAGGGAAAAACATGGTTTATAGCATCATGGAATCCACTGGCTTGTACAAGACCTTTAGGATTATCAAATCCAGCCCCTCTTGTAGAACTGACAAAGCCATCACAAAACCATGTCCTTAACCACAACATCTACACATCTTTTTACGTACCTCCAAGGATGGTGACTCCACCACTTTGCTAGAAAACCTGTTCAAATGTTTGACTTCTTCAGGTAAAATATATTTCTTAATATTGAATCTAAACTTCCCCTGTCACAAACTGAGGCCATGTTCTCCAGTGCTATTGCTTGTTACTTGGGAGAAGAGACTGAACTATACCTGGCTACAGCCTCCTTTCAGTCCTGTAGAGAGCGATAAGGTCTTCCCTGAGTCTCCTTTTCTCCAGGTTAAACAACCCCAGCTCCCCCAGCTGCTCCTCCTAAGACTTGTGCTCCAGACCCTTCACCAGCTCCACTGCCCTTCTCTGAATGCACTCCAGCCCCTCAATGTCCTTCTTGTAGTGAGAGGCTCAAAGCTGGACACAGGATTCAAGGTGCCTGACAAGCATACAGGGTCTGGCCACACTATAACTAATATGATAGGAGCCATATTGCCACTGGCCTTTTTGGCCACCTGGGCACACACACTGGCTCGTGCTCAGCTGCTGTCGATCCACTGGGCTGCTTTCCAGCCACTCCCCCCCAGTCTGCAGCACTGCATGGTGATGTTGCGACCCAAGTGCAGGACCTGGCACTTGGGCTTGTTGAGCCTCATACCACTGGCCTTGGCCCACCAATCCAGTCTGACCAGATCCCTCTGCAGAGCCTTCCTGCGCTCCACCAGATCAACACTCCTGCACAGCTTGGTGTCATCTGCAAACTGACTGAGGGTGCGCTCAATTCCCTCACCCAGATCATCAGTGAAGACATTAAACAGGATTGCCTCCAGCACAGAGCCCTGGGGAATACAACTCGTGACCGGCTGCCAGCTGGACACAACGCCATTCGTCACCACTCCGAGATTGGCCATTCAGCCAAGTTTTCGCCCAGCAAACAGGGCACCCCTGCAGACCACGAGCAGACAGTTTATCCAGAAGAATGCCAGAGGAAACACTATCAAAAGCTTCCCTAAGGTCCAGCTAGGCAACATCCACAGCCTTTCCCTCATTCACTAAACAGGTTACCTTGCTGCAGGAGATCAGGTTGGTCAAGTAGGACTTGACTTTCCTAAACACGTGTTCACTAGACCTGGTTGAAGCATACATGCCACATGGTGGCACTTAGGGTCTGTTCCACGACATTCCTTGGCACAGAGGTCAGGCTGACAGACCTGTAGTCCCCTAGATCCCCTTCCAGTCCTTACCGTAGATTACCACCAGGTGTGCCAACTTCTAATCACCTGGGATCTCCCCAGGTAGCTGGGACTGTGATGGAAAGCAGCTCAGGGAGCACTTCTGCCAAGTCCATCAGTACCTGTGAGTGGTGTAGCAGGGTCACTGACCATTTTCCTTTGAATTACAGGAGCTTCTTTCTTCTCCTCATCCTTGTCTTCCAGCTCTGGGGACTAGATGCCCAGGGAACAACTGGTCTTACATACTGTGGCAAAAAAGGCATTAAGCACCTTAATCTTTTCCTCATTCTTTGTCACTTTGTTTCCCCACACATCCAATAAAGGACTCTCTTTGGCCCTCCTTCTGTTGCTAATGTATGTTACAGAAATATTTTTATTGTCTTTCATAGTAGCAGCCAGACTAAGTTCTAGTTAGGTTTTGGTCTTCTAATTTTCTTTCTGTGAAACCTCACAACATCCTTGTAATCATCCTGAGTTTAATGCCCCCTGGTTCAAAGGTCGTGTCTTTTTTATTTTCCCCAGGTTCCAGCCAAAGCTCTCAGTTCAGAGAGACTAGTCTTCCCTGCTGGATTATCTTTCAGCACATGGTGACAGCCTGCTCCTGCACTTTTAAGATTTCCTTCCTGAGGAATGTCCAACCTTCCTCTGCCCTTCAGGAATGCCTTCCAAGGGGCTCTGTCAACTGGGCTCCTGAACAGGCCAGACTCCCTGCTCTCTGGAAGTCTGACACGGAAGTTCTGCTGACTCCCCTCCTTACTTCCCCAAGAACTGAAAACTATCCTTGCATGATCACTCTGCCCAGGATGTTCTCTGGCCATCACATCATCCAACAGTCCTTCTCTGTTCACAAACCACAGGACCAGCAGGTGCCTTCCCTAGTTTGACACCTCATCATTTGTGTCAGGGGACACACACTCCAGGAACCTCACACACTGTTTCTGCCCTGATGTTTTGTATTTCCAGCAGAAAACATAATGCTAATCACACAGCATTCCCATTTATGTTAAGCTTTTAAAAATCACATATAGCATTTCCACTATTCCAGAACATCTACTCATAGAAAACACTGTTAAACAAATCAAATCCCAGTGAAATTCAAGAGTATCCAGGCATATGAACAAAGATAACAGCAAATTGTAGATATCAAACTGAAGGTTGATTAACAACATGTCATTATGGTGTATGAAGGTTTATGCCTTTTCTGGCAAGTATGACAGCACATATTTTTCTTTCAGCTAATAAGTTTTAGGTATGTTTTTCCCAGTCATTAGTGATGCTGTACATGGACACAAGCCATTCAGTTAGCTTTTATAATACCAACTCTTTAGATCAGTTAAAAGCTATTAAAAAGACACTTTGCAGCATCTAATTTACAAGGAAAGTGATATGAACAATACTTCCAATAAACTGTACTAAAGCTTCCAGCATAGCAGCTCCCTATACAATTTCTAGCTAAGTAGGGAGTTCTTAGCAGAGCTCATCAGAGGGTTCTGTTTAGGATTTGCAATTTACTAGCAATTAGATGACTGAGTTTATACTAGTAAAATACTACAAAATAAGTCATCATATTCCAGCACAGAACAGACAATGAATTCCATACACAGATATTGGTATGAACGCAGGCATGCTGTGTGCTTGTAATGAAGAGGTAGGGGGAAAGAAAATAATTTTCATAGCTTTTTTCTAGTTGTTGCATCACAGTTCAGGCAAGAAACAACGATCTTCTCAAAGGGAGAACAGGTCAAATCTCAAGGGATTCAAGCCAGTACTCCCTGACAAAGAACCTGGTAACTCTTTTTCCTCTCTTCCAATATCATCACAGGTTACAAAGACTGAAAAGAGAAATACAAAAAGCACTGGAAAAAAACACAGGCATATTCACTGTCACCAGGCTGAGCTGACAAGAGGATGCTTGCACTTTTGGCTACCACTGCTTAGCTCCATTCTTGAGGAATCAATGGTAAGAGGCAAGAAGAAACAGGAGTCTTACTGAAAGATCACTGCTCTGTTGTAACCAACACTGGAAGTTTGACTGCTTGTGCTGTTGTTCATGAAGGCAGCAAGAAGTTCAAGAGCTGGTAAAATGCAATTCTATATTTTTTTTGTCTTCAAAGGCAAACAGGCAGCAAAGCACAGAATCTACAGCACCCATAGCAGATCTTATCCTCCAACAGGACCAAACAGAATCCACTGTTGACTACATATCAGTCTTGATTTTTGAGTCTTTGGATCTTGCTTTTTATTTTTGTCCTTTCCTCTTCTTAAAATGAAAGGAAACCCATGTACATCTATAGTGTAGAACGCCACATGCTTTGCCAAGTGACCCCAAACAAATCAATATTTATCTTAGTGGTGAGCACCAGTGGAAAGGCTCAGCTGCAGCAATCGAGGAGTGGTGCAGCCAGACACCAGTGTGATACAGATGCACCAGCAGTGCTGTACACGGCTGAAGACATCTTCAACTTTCCTAGTTCAGTCAAGACTGAAGTCTAGTCAAGAACCATCAGGAGTGGGACCTGGGCAATAAGAATAACTGAACCACCTGTTTTTTTTCCCTTTTTATAAGTAAGAACAGTTTGATAGGAACAGAATTGAACATCAGAATCCCACTACAGGAACTGCCTCTCCTGTATGATTTTAGAGAAGTATACACCTCTGCTTACGCTATGTTTGTGTTCCCTACCAGTAACACTAAATGCTTTTCTACAACAAGGAAAATTATACATAGCATATCAACACTATGAGAAGTGGGTTTAAACACTTAAGACTGCCCTTATTTTTGATTTTAGAAGTCCAAAAGCTAAACCAGAAATTAAAATGTTATTTTGAAAGAGATTTCACCAAAAGCAGTAAATAAAAACATCTTTTGCTACCAAATTGCAGTTTTAATTTCTTGAATGGGAAGAGTTGGTTGGTCTCAGTCCAGTCTCCACCAACAAATCAGTTAAGTTGGCTCTTCAGAAACGGCCACCCACAATCTTTCCTATTTCAGAGGCCTACCACGGGATGAAGTAACACCAATTCTGACACAGCCAGTAAAGGCACACTCTGAAGTCTGAGAAGCTAGCACTGCCAAAAGCATTACTAAGTCTTTGCAACTTATAAGAACTCGGGTTCCCAAAACATAAGTGTAAAACTTTTCATAAGTATAAAACGTAACTGAACAAGGTATGAAAAAATAAACACGTGCTTTAATTAAAAAGCTATCCCACCCAAATGGAGATCTGGCATGCCCTGTGTCAAAAGGCAGGATATGCATAAGCCAGCTATAAACTCTTAAACATCCTTATCTCAAATTATAGAGAAGCCAAGGAAGCAGCATGAAATTATTCAAGTTTATTGCATATTATGCCCTCACTCCAGAGAGCAGCATGCCAAGCTGTCGAATAGCAACAGGACACGTGCACTGCAGCTCTTACGCAGGGACCCTTCCAAGAGCAGCATCATTGCCGTTCTGCTGTGCCCAGTGGCTGGGTTAGTCAAACGTCACCTAAACAGGGAGAAACGGGGTGTGCAATTATTTTCTTTTTAACAGTGTCCTAAGAGCCCAAAAAGGTTGTCTTTGCACACATCTCCACAACAGGAAGCGGGAGAGGGAAAAAAAAACCTCAAAATCCTACACATTTCACTCTCGGTCCTACAAACTTTATACATGTATCAATCACAGAACCAATAAAAATGTTTTTACTTACACTCTGAGTCCCCTTTAAAATGTAGCAAACAGGTTAGTAACAGCCTATTTCTTCAGCTGAAGATTAAGGAAGCTTCTGGCAATAAAAAGAGGTCTCCTTTACAACTAATACACAAATAAGTTCTCCTTCATTTAAATAACCTTCACTTCTTATTTATGCATTATAGAAACAGATTTACTCCTTTAATAAAAGTTCACTTCAGGTTATTTTTACGTAGCATTAGTAACAAAGAAAAGAAACGACAACAAAACCAAAATTCCTGATCTCCTATCAAAGTCACAAATGATGAAGCTGCTCCCACAGCTTCCATACAGGGAACCCTGCTTAACCTGCCCCAGGCTGCAAAGGTATAGGAAAGTACATGTTTCAGCAAAAACCCATGTTTCACCAAACCCAAAATCTCTGAGAACTGATTTAAAGGTTAAAACCCAAATTGTGTCAAAACACAGACAATTCTACTGGAAAGGATGCTAACAGACATAAAACTAAGTAGTCTGAAGAATAGCAAACCAGCAAAAAAGTCCAGGAACTTCCCCCTAGACATTTAAACCTAATGACACAAAGCCCAAAAGCTATCCCAAAACTACAAGATTTAAAAGAGTACAATAGGAAAGTAGTATTTTTCGTATAAAAAGTGTTGTCATACTTTCACTCAAATAGCATAGTAGCTTGCTTGTTAACTTAACCAGAACACACAATATGCATTTCATGTACCAGCAATTTACAGAAATGAAGAATGGCTATCCTCCTCTCCTTGTAGCATTAACAAAGTTTAGGAGACAGATGACTGAGCAAATAAATCTTTTTCCTTTTTTTAACAGTAATTCTCTCTGCAGTATACTAATGCAGCTGCCTTTTTAAATGCCAGTGGAACCTAATATTAAGATTAAATAATACAGCTTCAAACAACTCAAAGTGAAATAACATGGAACCCTATTAAGAGATATAGATTTAAAGCAAAAGAAACAAAGAAAGAAAGAAAGAAAGAAACAACCCAACCAGAAACATTTCAGCCAAAATTAAAACTCAAATAACTGTACTAAAAATTGTTTATCACATACACTTAACCAAATGCACTTGGTTAGGCTACGTAATACCCATCAATAAGCCTCAAAAAACAAGCTTATCTGACAAAAGAAGTCTGGAAAATGTGTAAAAGAAATCAGCTCTTCTTGAATTGAGTTCAGCCAGCGTGCTACAAACCTAATCCAGAAGCTGCTGCATCTCCATCATCCAGCCACTTCATTGTTCTATAAAATCTGAGTAGAGGTGATCCAACTGCTCCATGCACATCATTGGTCAGGAAGCATGCTAAAAATCATACTCTCCAAAGAATTACCCATGCATGCAGCAACAGATGGCAACAAGCGACACACACATGGATAGCTCTCGAAATGCTAACCTAAACACAGAAACCTCTGAAACTCAATCCTCTCACAGGTGTACCTCTTCTTCTCCTTTTGTTTTCAAAGGAAGACTTAAAAACCACGGAATGGTACAGAAAACAATGCTGCAATTTAATCAAACTGCCTGCCCCTTTAATGCAGGAAAAGACAGTATGCATAAGAAATAAAGGATTCTGGTGGAGCCAAATCTACCCAGAGAGACAGTCACTTGTTGATTCACACACAAACGTGCTCTTATTTTCAGGTTAACAACAGAGCCCCAGTACCATTAGGCAGCTCTGATACATAGGTTAGAACACTCACGTTACATAACTTTCTCTTATTCCTTCCCTCAAGGCAGGAAAAATAACTTCCAACTGCAGCCCTAAACACAACTTCCAGCAAGGTAAGCACCATTAAGAAAAGACAAACTGATCCTCACAGCAGCCCAAACACATTATATCCTGATTATCTCTGCAGATAAGCAACGACCACGTCGAACCTCCAAAAAGCAGAGAGGCACTGCAAACCTCAAGCATTCCCAACACAGCCTGTCCACCTACTACAATCTGAGCACTGTCCATCCATCTTCTCCAACAGTTTTAATCGTTTATCTCTTCAACGAAAACACCAAATCCCACAAAAACTTCACAATTCTTGCAAAAAAACCCATTCTTCCGGGACAGGAAAACAGGTGGGCACCCCACCAGGTAGCACGAGCGCGTCTTCGAACACACGTAAACATTTTTTGTTTTCTTTCAAGAAAAAAAAAAATAAATAAATAAAAAACGGGGGGAGGGGGAAGGAGAAGGTTAAACTTCCCAGGAGCCCTTTCACAAGCCCCCTCATACCCAGGGCTCGCCCCCCAACTCACGGATCAGACCCTCACATCCCCTCCCACACGCCCAGGCGACCTCGGCTCCCCCCGCCAGGAGCTCGCAATCCCTCCCCAGGCCTCCCTCACACACCGACACAGCCCGGGAGAGCACGGCCTCCCCTTACCTGAGACCCCCCCCGCCGCCGTGCCCGGCGCCCTCCGCCGCGGCGGGCGGGGCGGGCGGGGCNNNNCGGGCGGGGGCGCGGGGGCGTCCGGTGCCATCCTCCTCCCCTCACTCACACCTCACACACACACAGGAAATAACACGGGGTCACCTGACCCCCGGCAGCCAATGGCGGCGGGCGGCGGCGGAGCCAGCGCGCGCGCCAGCGGGAACGGCGGCGCGAGGCGGCGGGTCCCGGCCGGGCGAGGGAGGGATGGAGGGGAGGGGGAGCGCGTGCGCGCGCGCCCCCGCGTGCAGGGACGTGCCACCGCCCCTCCCACCACCACGCGCCCGCTTAAAGGAGCCGCGCGCCGGCCCGGCCCCCCCTCCAGGTCCCGCGCGCTCGGAGCACGTGAGCGAGGCGCGGCCGGTGCGCGTGCTGCCCCACCCCGCCCCTGCGGAGGCGCCGGCACTCCCGGGCCCTGTGGGCAGGCACCGGGGCAGCTCGCGTTTCCCTCTCCTCGAAAATCAACAGCGCTCCTCTCCACCCCCCCCGCCACCCTCACCCTCCCCCAAGTCATTTTAAGAACCGGCTTTGCTCCGTTTGCCCACTTGTCTCCACCCGGCCTCCCCGGCAGGCGCGGCGCGTACAGCGGCGGCCGAGCCCTGAGGCGGCGCGGAGCCCTGGAGCGCACCTCGAGGCGGCAGCCGGCCCGTACGGCGGGGCTGGGCGGGCCCCGAATCGGAGGTGCCTGAGCGGAGGCGCGGGGATCTCAGGAAACAACATGGAGGCGGCGGTGCCCGGGCTCTCCTGCCCCGCAGCCCGCCCGGCCGCGCACCGCCCGCCCAGAGCCTCCGCGCCACCACAAGTGGCACTGCCAGCCCTCCGGGTCCCCACTGGCTTTGCATTTGGGAGTCCGGCGTGTCTAGCTGCATTTCTGTGCTGGAGAGAATTAAGCTTTTTTCAGCTCATTCACGAGTTTTTGGGTTTGAGAGCAAGAGGGCAAGGAGGCTGGTGGATGGGGCAGCTGTAGAGCAAGGATGCAGTGCCTGTCAAATCATCACCTCCTTCACTGAAGCCCGCATGCCAGCAAAGAAAGCTCTATATGACATTACAGTTTCCTCCATCTGCCACTCAGAACATTTCACGTGAAAACGCAGTAGGGCTGGCAGTCTGCAAAGCTCTTAAGTGCTGGGCAGAGAAAGCTCAAGCATCATTTAAAACTTGCTTTGCCAGGAACTTTACTGAGCAGATATGATACTTTCAATACTGCCCTGTTTCCCAAGCTTTGTTTCCCAGATCCTCAGCAAGGCGTACTCCATGAGAAGGCCTCTGCTCAGAGCTCATCCAAAGGCAATGAACTGCTGTGAAGGACTGTGTTGTAAGCACAGCCAGCTGACAACTTCACTGATGGCTCCTCCACAGGTGACTTGCTTTTTATGAAAAATAAATACAAAACACCACATCTCATACCGTGCATTATTTGTCAAAAATTATTTGGAGGCTGGCTGAAATTCCATCTAGATAAGCCTAAAATGATGCCAGTAGTCTGGGGAAAACAACCAGAGCAGACAACAATTACATGTGCTTCTACCATTTGTCTTTCAAGTTAACAATTTGTGGGTGTTAGGGACTCCCCAGCTGCTGGTCAGGCAATCGTGCACCTGGAGCATCTAGGAAAGCCTTGCCTGCTCCTCTGCTCACTCGTCTTGGAACTCGAGAGGCACTGGCTCCTTTCTGAGGCAAGTCCACTGCTGTGATCTATGCCTTGTCTCCTTCAGATGAGAATACTGCGATGCGCTCCGCATCATCTCCCTGGAAATTGCAGCTGGAGCACAGAGGCGCTGCCTTATTGCGAGCCCTCGTAGAACTGCACGCCCCGCTGTCCCCGGCACTGGCTGCCCATTCACAGGTGGTGTTTCAGGCACGCTGCTCCGCTCACACGAGGTGCAGGTCATCGCTTCCTTCGCCTGGAGAAGAGGCTCCGAGAGCACATTCACCGTGACAAACCGCCAGGCTGCTCTCGTCAGAAACAGCCTTAATCTTGTTGACTGCCACGGCATGCTAAGAGCTTGGTTAGAGCAGCATTCCCCCTGGGGATCCAGGACTGTGATAAAAGCTGTAATGGGGTGGGGGAACTCGATAAGATTTTTATAATTTGTTTTTCCATTATCTGTTTTCTGATTTTGAAGTGAAGCATCAATTGAGGTCAATCCTTTATGTAGATTTGTAAGGTAGGAGTGCTTAGAGCGCTCTGACTAAAGCTAAACTTAAACTTACCTTAAGGTAAAACCCTTTGGTATATATAAAAACATGACAGTATGCCTTATCTAGTCACCTTGTTATAACAAGGTATTTTTTACCTAATGTCTAAAATGAAGTTGCAGCATGAATAGGAGAAGCTTTGTAAAATGTTCAAAAATTCATATGAAAATACAAGGACAGCAACCATTCCCAAGTCAAACATTTCTCAAAGGACCAAAATAAGTGAGTTCACAGAGTTATATACCTGGATCTCTAGTCTGCTGCAGAGAGGCATTTCCCTACTACTACTTTGTAGTGTTACAAAGTAACTACTAAACTACTACTTTGTAGTGTTGACTACTTTGTAGGTGTTACAAAGGAAATACAACAGGAGTTGCTTTTTAAAATATTTAAAAGCTTGAAAACTCTATGGCTGATTTTGAAGGATGAACTGAAGTTTTAAAAGAGCTCATGCTGTAAATGCAGGCAATTGTCACACCATCGTCAGCTGTTGCACTACAGTAGGCATCACTGGTAATGCACAGGGTCAATTTAAGTGCAGAATGTAAACAAAATTATCCAAACTATATTAGTTAAATATCACGCAAGTAGAGACGCCATATCCTTTGCAGCTTTCCAAGTGATATATCAGGCTTCAATGTACAACCCCACTGAGCTTAATGGATAATTTAATTCTCTCAGAAACTAATTTTTGGCTGTCTGCAGACTCCCAATGAAAAACCACTGTCATTAGTACACCTTGTTCACATTGCCAAGTTCTCCTTTGCCACTGAACATTTCATTTTCTTTCCAGAAGAAAGAAATTCAACCTTCTGACTTGGCCATTCAGGGACATCTACCTACTTGACCACTGTCAGTTACACAAAAAAAATTGTTATATATACAACATTCTTAGGACTAATGATGAAAGTAACCCCATCATGCTACTAGGGCTACAATCCCACAAACAATCAGGGTGGAAATCTAACATCCATGCAAACCTTTCTACTTCAGGGTAAAGTCCTCAGTTGCATCTATATGCTGTCACCCTTCAATTCTGAAAAGAAGAAAAAACTCCAAGGATTTAAGGCCAAAAATGGTTACAAAAAACCAAACCAAAATTTAAAAAAAAGAAAAAAGAAAAAATAAGAAAAACACCCAAAAACTATTTAAAAAACCCACGTAAAGGATCAATTTTACAATCAACACAACAAACTAAACAGGTTTGAATGTAAATTTCCAGCAAATACATTCCATTATCCAAGAGTAAGTGCTATAAATTCAGCAAATGTGCTACACCACAGTTGTAAGAAAGATTGAAGTCTCTGCTTTTAGTGTAAGAAAATCACCTTGGCCATAATTGTACAGAGCCACCATGGTACTACCACAACAGAAACTTTCCAAATCCTACCTACATCCTCCCTGAAATCCTCTCCGCCATCTCCTAATCAAAATGCTTTTGAGGATAGAGGCACAAATAAGGCAGAAAAATGGCCTCAAGACTTGGCACCCTCCTCTATGATGGATGGGCAATTCTGTGCAAAATAAAGTCCCCTGAGCAGCCCTCTGGGTTAGTGCCACTGCTCCCACCAGTGCTGCTGTCATTACACACATGCAAGCAATGCTGCATCTTACTGCACATGAACGCTGCAATGGCTAAAGCAAACGTTTTCCCTGTTATGCCTTAATGTAAGGCTTACCTTGCACTTCCCTTTCCCCCCTCTCACAGATCCCAGCGAAAAATTGTCCTTCTGACCCCAAGGGGACTGACAAATGGAGATGGAGAGTCTCCTTCTGTCTTTGAGGTCACCACTTCTGATCTAGCTGTAATTCAGTAATTACTCAGTTCGTGTGGCTCTCTAGAAGCATACATTAGCAGCTTGGAGGGGGAACAGAAGGATGACACCATTCCTGACCTCAACCACCTCTCATCTTCACACACTCCCTGAGCTCCCTCTGCCTGGAAGGGGGAGGATAGTAAGTGATGCAGGATGGGGGATTGAGAACAAATTTGCAGGTAACACAGGCTGGAAAGGCTCCGAGCACCCCAGTGTTTGTTAGAGCAAACATGATTTCTGAATGCAGCTGGTGGAGTCCTCTGAGAGATTTCTTCTTCTTTACAAAAGGTTTCACTGTTGATGCAGCACTAGGAAGGTGAAGCCTCCATGGAGTCAGGCACACAGATTTCTGACAGACATGGCCCCCATCCCCTCGAAGTATTACCCTTATCCTAATCTATTCCCCTGTTACACAATTTCATGTCATGCACAAGCTCACCACTGCACTTTTACAGCTTTCATCTAGAGGCTCTCAGATGCTATGGGAATGGGCATTAGTGACTACCTTGAAGATAGATAATACAAAACATGACAGCAAGATTGGGCACCTACAGGTCACGCAACCGGGGACTGAAACTTATACTCACGGTGGGACAGCTACATCTCTAAGCAAGTGTAAAGCAAGGGCAGCTCACTTGTTTCTTTCTCCAAGAAAGACATCAGCACGGCTACATTAACATTTCCTACCTCTCTTCCTACCCAGCCCCAGGACTTCCCATACCTTCCTCCTATTTTTTTTACACTTAACTTCAGATAAAAAGTGTTACATCTGAACCTACACAAGGGAGAAGCAGTATCAGACATCTCCCAAGGAACTGCAGCAAAGACAGAGAGGGCTCTCCTCTCATTAATTCACTGATATTTAACTTTTCCCCTTAAGACTATCAAAGGATCTGTGCTTGTTGGAAAATATTTTTGACAAGCACAGATTTTTCAGCCTACTGATGGTCATGTCTTGGGTGCATTATTTGGAAGGTGCTCTCTTCCAGACACTGGGAATGTCTCCATAAGCAATAGTCTTAAGTCCTACAGCCCCTTCCTGCAACAGAACAACTAGATTGAAGTACTTTGGAGCATCCCAAAGGAAAGAAAATGATAAAGCAGCTGAAGGTAGGTAGTGTGAATCATAGCAGGAGAAAAAAATTAAAACACTGCAACTCTTCTGCCTTTTCATCTTCCCATTACAAAGAGCTGATTCATGAAAATAAGATCTTTGTACCTTAAGACCTCCTCTGCTTCTTCTGCTTCTTCCTTTTGCTTCCTGCCAAAAAGCTGCTTCTGGCAGAATAGAATTAGTTGCTGTGAAAGTGATTGTGATGCTGCAGACAAAAGAATCTGAGTCCAGCAGAAAAAGCGAGAAACAACAGAAGCTGAACTTTTAAGGAAAAGCCAATCAAATTTCCATGCAGATGCCCAGAGTAATAAAGGTGGAAATTAAAACAGAAAGCCATACAAATGTGATTCTCCAGCAAGACTGTCTCCAACAAGGCAGAAAAGTCCATCAATAAATCTTCATTATCTGAATTGCTAAGCATATCTAAATAAAAGTAGAAATTCAAATATTAGAACTTGTCTTTTTAAATTATCTTACATAAAACCAACTCTGCCCTGCCTGAACATGTTTTACAGAAAGGAATTTTCTTCTCTCTTACTTCTGCTAGCCCTTTACAGAGGTTTCATTCGCTGGAGTGGCTTTTTCTGCCTACGGGGAAGTGGGAATTTCTGGGCTTAACAAGCACAAATCCCCATGACATATAGTTCCAAATTTTAGAGGCAACTAAGGTTTTGATTCTTACTTTGCTCCCTGTTGGCTTCCTCCCTGATGTATGCAATAGCTGTTGAATCTCAGCTGTTCCAACAGGAGAGAAAAAAAAGGTCCCTGAAGGAACAGTTTTAGTTCTTCCAGTCACCTTGCTGCTACCACACTCCAGAATTCCAGGCACATGAAACAGCACATAAGAGCTTGCAGGAGCAAGAGGCCAATGCAGAAAGCATCAGACTGGACCAAAACCAAGAGAGTCTTCTATATTAATCTGGTAAGAAGTCTGTATTTATATTGGGTAGTAGAAACCTAAGGGTCCACTAAAAACAGACACTGCAAGAAATCTTATTAACTTCTTCTCATAGAAATCAACTTCTGTGCTTCTTTTTTGTTAGGTATAGTGATGTTCTCTGGTCCTGATTCATCTGAGAGATTGGTTTATTGAAAATATTTTTAAAGTTCTACCACAGTTTACTTACTGTAAACTCTCCTCTTGCTAACAAAACATGAGGGAAAAAAAATCTACTTCAAACACAACCACTTTAATTACTTTGTATCTTGAGACTCATTTAAGTTTATTCAATGCTCAAACACTAATTCTACATTTCAAAAGTTATTTATGTCTTATTTTAGTGCCCTGCATTACTTTAAAGTTGCACTCAAATCCAAATCAGGATAGGGCACATGAGAACATATAGGACTTACAACTCTGAATGCAACATATTCCACTATTTATAAACGCTACCGACACATTTGGGGATGGGGAAAAGTAGCATATTTTCATTCACATTACCTAACCCAAGTGATGAAAAAGCTTTAAAAGCTGTTAGGTAATGAACACAAAGACACAACTGTCCTCAGTTAAGAAAATGGGTCTTTAATTTTTAAAGGCTGGACCAATCTATCTTTAGAGAGTCCAAGCCACATAGTAAAATCTTAAGTAACTTGGTTTTGTTTCAAGATTTGAGGAATTCTTCCAGTTGCCTACTTAAGTTCAGGTTTAAACTAACAAAACCTCTGCTTACATATCATGACTTTCATCATTCCTCTTGAAATTATCTTCTGCAGATGGGAATCCTGCTGGCACTCACAATTGTCCTGAGAGATTATTAGGATTGAAGGTCTCCCATTTAACTTCTGTAAATGTGCTGTGAGTAATTAGACCTAAACAAAATACTGTCAGTTCCATTAGGGCTCTGAAAATAAGGTCAGCACTTCTTAGAACAGCAGAAGCAAGAACAGATACTTCAGCAAGCACAGTTCATGTCCACCTACCAACTCAGTAAGTCTCCGCTGGTTTTAGCAAGTTTAGGAAATAGCCCAACCTTCCAAATAAGAACCAAGCTATCCCAACACTGACACTTCCAATGAGAAGCAGCAGCATTAGGTGGGATGGGGGGCAGGGGGCAGGCTGCAGCACTCAAGGTCATCCCCTGACAACCCTGGCTGAACCCAGGTTTAATGATGAGACACTGGTTACATGGTGGAGAGAAACCATTTCACCAGGGTGAAATTTCACACACCCTGGGGTACCTGGCCCCAGGTCAAGGATCCCCTCATCAGGGCCAAGCCTTTTCATAGCAGGGAGCATAATGTGAGAGAAGAAATGACTACTCTTCTCCAAAAGTAACAACTCTTGCAGTGTGATTCATTCCACAGGCTAAAGATCAAGGTGTCGGCTTACTCCTAATATTGATGAAAAAGGGCAGTCAGCCTATTTATAATCAGCTAGAATTATCTCCTCTCTAGAAACAGTAAGCAGCTAGCCTCAGGTGATAAGTAGGGGGTTTCCTTAACAGTCCTTTTCATTGGGACACAAGTTTAAAATAAAAAAAAAAAAAAAAAAAAAGCACATAGAAAAGAAAGACAAAAAGCAGTTGTGGTTACAAGAAAGGGAATATATTAACAGAAACAGGGGGTGGGGGGAACTAATTAATGCTTTCAGCTGGTGCCCCTTCACCACTGCCTGGAAATTCTTTTCTGATACACACATTGCCTGCCTAGGGCTTTTTTGAGAGATCCTTGCACATCCTCACTGATTACTTCCCCTACTCAGGGAGACAGACTGTCCTTTACCCTAAATGCTTTTATCCTCTTGATGAGGTCTCTTACCCAGCTGGATCCTGCTTCCTTCTCCCACTGCAATCTCTGAGCCTGAGAGAAGACACCTGGGGACCTTCCACTTTGCTTAGGAAAGAGATTTAATCCTTTCATGTCCTAGCATGGGGCTGAAGTGATGCACATCTCCCCCCGACCTCAACACCTATGGTTACAGTCCTGGGTGACGGATGTCTCCAGGTGAAGAGAAATCAAAGGAAAGGGTTTCCTCCACTGTTTGCTGCTCTTTTAAAAGCAGGTGTAGATAAAGAACTGAAGAAAGCCCCGTAGGGGATAATCTTGCCATACCCAGACAAAATAATGAGGCTTAAAATCTCTTCTGTATCTAATCTTAGCTAAATTACATCCCCAATGTCCTCTCCCTCAGTTTTGCAGGGTGCATTTCACTCATCGCCCCCCACCTCCCAGACTCACACGCAGTGTCCAGTCCCACTTGGTCACCCCCACTTCTGCTCTCCCTGGGGCCAGAGGTCCAAAGGAGGACACCTCAATGGTTCTTTTGACTTAATTCTCCAAGCAGCCTGTGGAAAGATTCTAGGTTTCATTTCCCAGGCAAGCTAGGTAGTGACTCAGAGAAGCCAACAGACAGTACTCTGCACAGACAACGATTTTTATCTTCAAAGTGCTTTACAAACTTATAAATCCTTACTTCCCCTCTGAGAGAAAAAAAGAAGGAAAAAAAATCCCTAAACATCACCATTGTGATGGAACAGAGATGCAAAAATGCATAAAAGTTCTTTCATGTTGGAGCAGAGGCAGAGGAGAGGAGTCCTGGGGTGCAGCAGCACTTTGGGTTTGAGGCTGTTTGTGGCTTTTACACCAAAGCCCTGGATCCTGTTTCACATCACTCCAGTAGGACAGAGGCTCTTAAGCTGTGGCCAACAGGTCCCTTCCCCAAGGGCTGTGGAGCTGGGGCTCTGAGAAGCAGGTGGCAGCACATGGGTGTCATCCAAGAATCCACTTGCCTGTTCAGACTGCAAAAGTGCTGCACAATTAATTATACATCTGTGCTACAAAAGATCAGCTCTATAACTGCAGGGGGTGCTATTCATCAGCCTTGAAACATATTGGCAGAGGACAGCCAGGGTCCAGTAGCTGAAATAAAGAAATAAATAACTACAAAAGCAGGAGGTGCTCTGGGTCTTTAGGAGTGAAGTGCAGCAGCAGGACCCAAGTGACCCGGGAGCAGAGAGAAGCCTGGCCCTGCAGACAGTCGGGACGCGGCGCTTTTCACAGGAGCTTCACGAATCAGAGCAGCAGAGAAGCCACCGGTCATCGGGGTGATGGGGGTGAGATGCGTAGGCAGAGCGGTGGCAGCAAGGAGCCTGCCTGACACCTGCCCTTTCCGTTTCTCAGCCCTCCCCTTTCATGGAGGCAACAAAACATCACATTCCCAGTAGTGAGAATCCAGTCTGAAGTGGCTTCACCAAAGGGCAAATTCAGAAGGACCCTCTTTCACTTATCCCTTGCTTTTGAAGCCCTCCTTTCCTGGAGCAGGCATTTAGCAAGTACAAATACACCACAACATTAGGCATCCTTCCACTGTCACTCTCCACTATCCTTCCTCCTCCAGACACGCACACTAACACAAAATGACGGCTTCCTCAACAGACTGAATGAGCAAAGCCCTCGCGCTGATCCTTAATTGTCTGCGCTTTACTCTCTTGCTCCAGTCATATTATATCACAAAACTCAAAGCAGCCCACCCACTGCCCCCGTCTTTGTCCAAAATCTCAAGTGAACAGTAAATTTGACACAGGGGGAAAAAAATCACCAAAGAAGGGAGGGGCAAGCTAACCCCCCACTTCCCCCCGTCACCCCCCGTTTTCCTCCTCCCCCTTTTTTTGAATTTTTATTTTTTAAAAATATTTTTTAGGTTGCTGTTTGCTGGTGCACCCACATTGCTATTGTGCAGCTGTCAGTTAAAAAAGCAACAACAATCACCAACCCCTCTCCCCCCCCAAAAAAATCAAGAAATTAAAGAAGAAATCATGTCTCACAGCCCTTGAGAATGTGACCCTGAGGCCTTGCCCTTCTCCCTCCTGATGCACCCACACATCACGGGGGAATGGCAGGCCCCCTCCCCATCCACCCCCGTGCTACTCTGAGCCTGCAGAGCAAGGGAAAAAAAACAACCACATCCAAACCCAAAACAAAATAAATTTTAAAAAAAATCATCAACGAGAGATACATGGGGAAGAAAATGGGGGGGGGAGACGACACCTCCACCCCGCCATATGCATAAACCCCATAACCCATTTATATCGGTCTCGCAGGAGCCAGACTGCAGCGAGCAGCCAACAGCTGGGGCCTTTGAAAAGGGACAAGGCGAGCGGCTCGCCGTGCCCAGCCACGCCGGGCTCCGGCTGCCCCCGCCGCCCCCAGCCCTCCCCGCCCGCCCG